>NC_061510.1:150779176-150928824 GCF_022539505.1 Lolium rigidum
TTCATTTTGAATCAAGCACCAGTATTGAATTTCAAATAATTCCACTAAGAATAAAATCGACAACTTATCAGGTCACCTCTAGTGAAACTATATTTTTATTCCATCACATCTTATGTGCTTTACTTGGAGCGTCTGTATTTTTTTATTTTTGTTTGTGTTTGAATAAAATCGGATCCTAGCATTCTTTGTGTGGGAGAGAGACACGCTCCGCTCGTTCATATGAACACTGGTGTTCTTAGCTTTACTTTTAATGTTCATGGCGAAGGTTGAAACTGCTTCGTTCATTGTTATTTGGTTGGAAACAGAAAATGCTTCATGTGGTAATTGGTATATTGTCTTGAATAATTTGATACTTGGCAATTGTTGCGCTCAAATAGATCATGTTTAAGCTCTTGCATCATGTACTTTGCACCTATTAATGAAGAACTACCATAGAGCTTGTTGAAATTTGGTTTGCATGATTGGTCTCTCTAAAGTCTAGATATTTTCTGGTGAAGTGTTTGAACAACAAGGAAGACAGTGTAGAGTCTTATAATGCTTGCAATATGTTCTTATGTAAGTTTTGTTGTACCGGTTCATACTTGTGTTTGCTTCAAACAACCTTGCTAGCCAAAGCCTTGTACCGAGAGGGAATTCTTCTCGTGCATCCAAATCCTTGAGCCAAAACCTATGCCATTTGTGTCCACCATACCTACCTACTATGTGGTATTTCTCTCGCCATTCCAAAGTAAATTACTTGAGTGCTACCTTTAAAATTTCATTCCTTGTCTTTGCAATACATAGCTCATGGGAAAATAGCCTTAAAAACTATTGTGGTAAAGAATATGTAGCTTATGTATCTTATTTCTTATAAGTTGCTTGTTGAGCGGTAACCATGTTTCTGGGGACGCCATCAACTATTACACCTTTGTTGAATATCATGTGAGTTGCTATGCATGTTCGTCTTGTCTAAAGTAAGGGTGATTTATCATGATCAAATGGTTTGAGTATGCATATTGTTAGAGAAGAACATTGGGCCGCTAACCAAAGCCATGAATCATGGTGGAAGTTTCAGTTTGGACATTAATCCTCAATCTCTTATGAGAATATTATCTGTTGTTGAATGCTTATGCATTAAAGAGGAGTCCATTATCTGTTTTCTATGTTGTCCCGGTATGGATGTCCTTAGTTGAGATCTATCAAAAACGAGAAATCAAATGCGATCTATCTCCTTGGACCGTTGTACAGGCGGCATAGAGGTACCCCTTTGTGACACTTGGTTGAAACATATGTTATGCAATGATAATCCATGTAAATCCAAGCTAATTAGGACAAGGTGCGAGCACTATTGGTATTCTATGCATGAGGATTGCAACTTATAGGATGTCTTATGCATAACACATATGAATTATTACTACCATTGACAAAATTGTTTCCATGTTTTCAAAATAAAAGCTCAAGCACAAAAATAGTAATCCATGCTTCCCTCTGCGAAGGGCCTTTCTTTTACTTTATGTTGAGTCAGTTTACCTACTTCCTTCTATCTTAGAAGCAAACACTTGTGTCAACTGTGTGCATTGATTCCTACATACTTGCTTATTTGCATTCATCATATTACTTTGTGTTGACAATTATCCATGAGATATACATGTTGAAGTTGAAAGCAACTCGCTGAAACTTATATCTTCCTTTGTGTTGCTTCAAAACTTTCTACTAAGAATTTATTGCTTTATGAGTTAACTCCTATGCAAGACTTATTGATGCTTGTCTTGAAAGTACTATTCATGAAAAGTCTTTGCTATATGATTCAGCTTGTTTAATCATTGTCTTTACCATTGCTTCGAATCACTTCATTCATCTCATATGCTTTACAATAGTATTGATCAAGATTATGATAGCATGTCACTTCAGAAATTATCCTTGTTATCGTTTACCTACTCGAGGGCGAACTAAGCTTGGGGAAGCTTGATACGTCTCAAACGTATCTATAATTTCTTATGTTCCATGCTAGTTTTATGACAATACTCACATGTTTTATATACACTTTACATCATTATTATGCATTTTCCGACACTAACCCATTAACGAGATGCCGAAGCGCCAGTTCCTGTTTTGTGTTGTTTTTGGTTTCAGAAATCCTACATAGGAAATATTCTCGGAATTGAACGAAACGAACGCCCAGGGTCTTATTTTTCCACGGAGCTTCCAGAAGACCGAAGAGGATACGAAGTGGGGCCCCCTAACCATAGGGCGGCGCGGCCAGCATGGGGCCCGCGCCGGCCTATGGTGTGGGGCCCCCGTGCCTCCTCCGACTCTGCTCTTCCGCCTACTTAAACTCTCTGTCGCGAAAACCCTATTACCGAGAGCCACGATACGGAAAAAGTTCCAGAGACGCCGCCGCCGCCAATCCCATCTCGGGGGATTCAGGAGATCGCCTCCGGCACCCCGCCGGAGAGGGGAATCATCACCCGGAGGACTCTACATCACCATGATCGCCTCCGGACTGATGTGTGAGTAGTTCATCCTTGGACTATGGGTCCATAGCAGTAGCTAGATGGTTGTCTTCTCCTCTTGTGCTATCATGTTTAGATCTTGTGAGCTGCTTATCATGGGATCCGATGAATATGGAATACTATGTCAAGTTGATTATCAATCTATCATATAGGTGTTGTTTATGATCTTGCATGCTCTCCGTTTCTAGTAGAGGCTCTGGCCAAGTTGATACTTGTGACTCCAAGAGGGAGTATTTATGCTCGATAGTGGGTTCATGCCTCCATTGAATCTGGGACAGTGACAGAAAGTTCTAAGGTTGTGGATGTGTTGTTGCCACTAGGGATAAAACATCAATGCTTTGTCTAAGGATGATTGTGTTGATTACATTACGCACCATACTTAATGCAATTGTCTGTTGTTTGCAACTTAATACTGGAAGGGGTGCGGATGCTAACCCGAAGGTGGACTTTTTAGGCATAGATGCATGCTAGATAGAGGTCTATGTACTTTGTCGTAATGCCCTAAGTAAATCTCATATTAGTCATCATGATATGTATGTGCATTGTTATGCCCTCTCTATTTGTCAATTGCCCAACTGTAATTTGTTCACCCAACATGCTATTTATTATTGGAGAGACACCACTAGTGAACCGTGGACCCCGGTCTATTTTTTTACATCTGAAATACAATCAACTGCAATCTCTGTTCTCTGTTGTTCTTCACAAGCAAACATCATTTTCCACATCATACGTTTAATCCTTCGTTTACAGCAAGCCGGTGAGATTGACAACCTCACTGTTAAGTTGGGGCAAAGTATTGTGATTGTGTTGTGCAGGTTCCACGTTGGCGCCGGAATCCCTGGTGTTGCGCCGCACTACACTCCTCCGCCAACAACCTTCACGTGGCCTTCATCTCCTACTGGTTCGATAAACCTTGGTTTCTTACTGAGGGAAAACTTGCTGCTATACGCATCACACCTTCCTCTTGGGGTTCCCAACGGGCGTGTGCTTTACGCGTCAACAGCCACCGGCACGGTTGATCCATTGCGGATTCCATGGTGTATCTATCTTCATTTTGCCATGATTTATTTTCAACCCATTATTTCTTAGGACCCGCCCACGGTTGCGATCCGGTTTTCTGTCTCTGGCTTCCGCTGGCGCCGGAATGATCCTGCACCGCGGCCACATGCTGCGGACCATACCTTCGATCTGGAAAATCTTCTCTCCTTTTGTTGTGCCGGTTATCCCGGTACTGATCTTGGCGTGGCTGGCTCGTTTGTGCCGGTTCAGCTTGAACTGCCAGTTGCATTGGGTCTCCCAATGCGTAGCTATCTGCCACACGTATCATCTCTGCCAGAGTCGTTGGCATGTTTCTCTGCAGCTTTTGCCACAGCGGTGAACATTTTCTGCACCCATTGCAAAACCAAGCAATGGCATGTGCCTCGCATCCTGGTCTGGCAGGAGTCTTTCTCCAACACGCTCACCCAATGGGTTCCGGTAAGCTCCGACCCTTTCCATTCCAGAATCAGCTTCATCGTAACAGCCCGGTACCGCGGCTCTTGCCTGCCGGTACCTTGGTGGTGGCATTTCATCTTCAGCATACGCTGCCCTTGCAGCTCGATAATTTTGCCCGGTTTCACCTCTACCGGCATAAGCGTTTCCGGCATAGCCTTTTCCGGCATAGCCACGAGCTGCCCCTTGGCTTTTTCTGCCGGCATCATGTTGCCCGGCCTGTAGTTTTCCGGCAAGTACCGGATCATACACAGTCATTTGCTGCGCATTTGCCTCTTTTTCTCTTCTTCTGTCCGGATGGGGGCACGATGCCTGCCCATGGGACTTGCTTCCGGCATTTCTTGTCGAACGCACCGACTTGGATGCCGCAGCTGCTTGGTTTGCCCTAGCAAGCTCAGCATTTTGCTCCTGTATCATTTCTAGCAATTGTCTAACTCGATCTTGCTGTTTTGCTAGAGCATCGCCGGTAAGCGAATCACACATATCTACCGCAGCCTTAGCAGCTTTTATTGTTTTGTCTGGGTTGTTGTACTTAGGTTTCTCTACGATGCTCAAGGATGTTGAGGTACTTTTTCCAGCAAGAACTTCCCGGCGCAGACCCTGATCTAGATTGCGAGCTCTAAGCCGGTTTTCCGGCACTCTAGCAGGCTGAGCGCTAACATAAGCAAAACCATGGGCAGCGTTATACTCACGTAGGGTTAGTTTCAGCTTGCACTGTGCCCGGATGATGTCCGCACCTCCGGAGAGCAGCTTCTTTCGCTGCGCCTCCAGCTCCGCCTGAGCCGCTGCTGGATCGATGTTTTGCGCGATGGGTGTCGCCAGCACGCTCATGGCCGCTTGGAGAGGAGTCTAAGGTGGCGCTGCAGACGCACCCGCAACCACTTGGTCACGCTCGGTCGGCGGCTTGGCCGTGCGCGCGGACTTCGTATGTCCAGCGCCTTCCGCCGCTGCCTCCTTGCCGGCGTCAGCCTGCCAACCACCAGCACCTCCACGCTGCCGGCAGCGCAGCCGTTGCGCAGCCCACGAGCAGATCTTGGCGGGTCCGGCGCCACCAGCACTGGCGAGGGGTACTGGCGCACAGGGACGGTGCCGAGGTAGACGCGGTGGCTGCCGAACTCGATGATGCAGCCATTCTTGGGAAACTTACCGCCGTTGGAGAAGCAGCTAGCGTTGTCGTTGATGAAGTCCAGCGAGCCAAGGCGGTAGACGAGGCCGCTGACCACGCGCTCGCCGGAGATGGTGAGGAGGCCCGCCCGAATATGAACTCCAGCAAGCGCAGCTGCTGGCCCCACGGTAGGCGCCAACTGTCATCATGGTGAACAGACAGATGCCATGGGATGGCTTGAGTTGGGGCCGAATGTGCGCTAGAGGATTCGGGGGAGGGTTTTGGTAACACAGGAATGGATTCCGGATGGATTACCGGTATCCTATTGATGAACTTGGCCTTGGCCAGAGGTTGAAGAAGAACAACACAAGCACTACCTCTAGCTAGGGATCTCTCTATTGCATGATCAATTTAGGTTACAGGCTATCAGTTACCCGCGCAAGGGTGTGCTCCCTCTCCTTATATAGGGGAGAGGGTGGCTTACAAGGGAAGAAACCCTAATGGCATCTTTGACCAGAAAACTACTTTACAAAGCCTCTTTGGCAGCCGGTGACGCCGGTAGACCTTTAATCAGGAGTGCTGACATCCTCCGGTACCTTTTACGTCATCTTCTGCTTTGGCCTCAGAGCTTCGATTAAAGCAGAAGTGCTTCGCTCATCCTTGTCCTCTAGCTCTTGAGAGAATCTTTGACTAGCTTGCCGACGTGCTACAGTGTAGCCCGTGCCGGTACTCCGGCAGCTTCTTAACCTATTCCGGTATACCCCTTCTGGGATATCGGCATAGTTTCTCCTTAGCACAAACTCAACTTCCTTATCCGGAAAAACCTTTAAACCGGTACCTCAACCAGCCTAAACCAGGCAACTTCGGCATGCCTTTGGCATACCGGGGGTCATCCCCCCAACAGGTGAAGAAACCAAATGCCCGTGGAATGTAGCTATCCTTCGCCCTTTCTATTCCTAAGGATGTGATGTAAGAAGTTCCTGTACCTTTTCAATATTTGCTATGAATGAAATGCTGGTATACCGAATGAGTCTCGGGGACTGCCTTTGCCGAAATTGCATGTTATATGTTTATTTTTTTTGTATGTCGGTTGGCTTATTTGAAAAGTTTTGTTTTCCATCTTAGTAGTGTGTTTAACCCGAAGGTGAGTCTTCGACTTAGCTGTTGTCTGCCACCCGGCTTCATGGCAAGCAAGAGAAGCCAGAGGAACTTGAACACATGAAAAATGAATAAGGAAAAAAAAAAGCGATCCGGAATAAAATTTAACTAACCCCGGTTATACCGGTTTTTTGCAAAATTTTCAGGTTACTCGAAGTTTTTTCTCTAAGTTCAAAAACTTGTTTGCTTGGCAAAAGGGCTTTGGAACTCATACGTCAAAACACCCAAAAGAGGTAGACAGAGCCAAAGTCAAAGAACTGAGCAAACACCAAATTGAACTCGGGGACTGAACCCGGAGTACTTAATATATAAGTTCTCAAATGACATAACCTAAAAGGTAGAATCAAACCAAAAGGACTTAAGTTATATTACATCACCAACCTGGTATACCGGGCTTTTAACGAATCAATTGTTTTGAGACAAACAGATAGCAGTTTTTCAAGCCGCACCGGCTTCAGGGACATCAGATGGAGAACTTCCGGGAGCTTGGCTTGAGGAAGCCGGTTCTTCATCAACATTTTCTTTCTCGGCGGCTTCTTCTGCGTCCTCCTCCTCGTCACCGCTTTCTTCATCTTCCAGTTATGCTGGAGCCGAAATAAATTTACTCATGGGAGCATAGTGATCAATCTGGTAAGCCCGGCGTTGGCGCTGCCGCTTGGCTGTGAGTACCGGATCAGTGTCGATAGGGGCACCGTTGCGAAGGGTGGCTAGTGCGTCAAGGTCGAGTCCCTTGTAACAAGAGCAGGCAAACCAGAGCGCGGTATCTGCACCGGAGCGTGCGGCAGAACGCCGCCACTCAGTAAGCCGGGCACTGCTCTCCATCAGCCGGGAAGCAATGACTTCGACGTGGTTGGGGGTCTTCTCGGCAGGCCATAGGTTTGAAAATACACGGATCAGAGCATCCAGGAGCTTGCCAAGTTTCACCACGTAGGAGACGCGAGCAGATAGAGACATAATATACTCTTCAGTTGTCCATGCAGCGGCATCAGAGGCCGGATCTCCGTGCCGGGCCTTTGCGACCTCCTCAATGGCTCGTGATTGAGACTCCGGGAAAGTGACTACGGAAAATAACAAGGGAAAACGGTATAAGAACAAACCGGCATAGAAAGGAATCTTACATGAAAAGCTGAAAAAACTTACTCCGAATTTGTCGTGGTATCGTCACGGAATATGCCATAGGGTGGCTCAAGTTAGGTGGCCCCTGCTATGGTCTACGGCGGTATCCGGATGCGGGTATGGGCACGAGCGACACGACGACGTACCCAGGTTCGGGGCCCTCGTATGGAGGTAACACCCCTTCTCCTGCTCTAGAGTGTATAAGAGATATCACGGTAAAATGGTGCTCCTTGAGCTGTATCCGGCTGCGAGGGGAGGTTAGAGGTAGACGAAGGTCTCTCTCCCCGAACGGTTCTAAGTGTAAGAATGAGAAGTGATCGATCGTTCCCCGCGAAGGAGGGGGTTGCCACCTTATATAGACGCTGGTAGTTTACAGAGAAGTCCCAATGACCTACGGCCGGCTCCGACGGCTCCGGCTTTATCGCTCCTTCCCGAGCCGCCTACGTCAGCGACCATTGAGGCATGTCCGTCCTTCCTGCTGAGGTCAGCAGCGACAAGACGTGCCAGGCGACGTGGGGGAGATGTCTCTATCGGCATCGGTAGCATGTAGCGTACGGCGCAGCCTAGGCCACGACGGCCTGTCCGACGCGGGGCACTGTTGCTCTACAGTGCCCCTTACTTTACGGGAGATGAGATCAGCGTGGACTTCTGCACCCGGATCACCTTTCCGGTTCCTTCTCCTGCAAGGCTCGCCAGCCTCGAGCCGGTCAGGGGAGAGACAAACCAAGCCGGACATGGCACGTAGAAGCTGGCCCAGTCACAGCGCAGACGGTCGTAGCCAGGACAGCGTAGGTCTGGGGTTAGCCAACTCGCAAGGCAGCCGGCTGATCCTGAGCCGGCCATTGCCGCGGGCCAGCCGGCCTCGAGCCAAATGTTCCTAGTCCTTTGCCATACCCGGGGTCTTTGACAAGGTATCAACTTGTCAATGCCTACGAGTTGTAGACTAGGGTTTCGTTGGATGTAGAGGGCAAGTAGATCTCGAAGGTTTCAGCCGAAAAGTACTCGACGATATGAAAACTAGGGTTTCTGAAACAATGATTTGATGCTTTCTTTATCCCTCGACTCCCCCTTATATAGGAGGCGGAGCCGAGGGATTCATAATACACAAGTTACAGAGTCCGGGAGGGTTTCTAACTCATCCCGCAAGATTACAAGTATTGCTTCCTAATACAACTCTAGCTTCCCTTAATAATTTGGGCTTCCGATTCTTCTTATCCTTCGGGTCGTGGGCCTTCAGTAAACCCCGGGTACCACCTTCGGCAGGCCCATTGGGGATGTCTATGTCAGTAGCCCCCGAGATTTTGCTTGAATCTTAGAGTCAAGGAAAATCTCCAACTTTATATCCGTTCAATAGCTCTGCACTTCATCACATATCTTTGGATATGAAATTATATATTGTACAGGGATAATGGTAGTTGGGGCTAGTTCATCTGACGGATCAGGTACTAGTTAACTGCTCTAGTGGGAATCCACAAAAACCTACTTCAAGATCACGTCCCTGGACATGATCTCGGGATACTGGTGTAAACTTCGACAGGTGCCGCTTAAGGTCTTACCATTCTGTCGAGTCCCAGTCATATTTTATCGGGTACCTAACGCGTCCGTTAGGATTTTTCTTCGTATCTGTTGATACGGAAAAAAGTAGCAAACCGACGTCAGAGTTGGCGCCACGCCGCTCAGAACGGATCTGGGGTCTTACCTTCGCAAAGTTTTGCGGCATTCAGAGATTATTCGCTACTTTGGCGCTCTGAGAATATATTGTCGAGTGCTTTTTCGGCTGTTGGAATGGCACATTTTATTGAGTCAACGTATGACTTATTTTGCCTTCCCGATGGGAAGTATATGTAGAGTTATTTGTATAACTCGAAATATGCTCACTTCTTCTTTTTTCTTCTCTTTCTTTCTCTCCCTTTTTTTTATAATTTCATCGGGCACGCGAACAGCGTTCCCGATGGGAGTAGCCCCCGAGGCTACAGCCAAGGACTAGTGCTTGGTTGTAGGCTCAACACTTTAATGCCTCATGTCACTATATTTTCATTCTTTCTCGAACTTTTCATATCTATCGGGTGCGCGACCAGCGCTCCCGATGTGAGTAGCCCCCGAGGCTATGAACAAATGCTTGTATTTGATCATAGGCTCTCGCCATTTCTATTTTGTCATAGTCGAATTTTTCTCTTTTCCAAAGTAGCCCCCGAGCATTTGAGCGAAAACTTGTATTTGATCAAAGGCTCTCAAAATATTCAATAATCTTCTGCTGTCGCCGTTCTTATGAAGCTTCATAGCCGAGATTTTCTTTTGCCAAGGTGACATCATTGCTGACGATAGCCACGATCAATGTATCGGGAAGACGCTGGCAATACTCTCTCTTTGTCATGCGGGCCCAGAACCCTTAGCAATTTGACACGTCGTGCAAGTGGGGGATACACGTCCTCCACTTTTCCTTGCGCACGTACTGTAGCTCCTGTGCTTTCTCGTCTGAATGAAATTACTTTTTACCCCTTGTCCACGTGTTCACCATCTATCCCGCAATCTCTTCATCCAACGGTGCGTCGATTCACCGCACCTCTATTTAAGGTCATCGTCTTCCTCCTTGCAAACTTTCACTCGCGCCGCACCTCTGCTTCTCCTTTGCAAAATCCTCCCCTGCTCCTATTGCCTCTTGCGCTCAACCACGCTCGCACCTTTCTCCTCTACTCTATTTGATGCCACCACGCGCGCGGCTCACCAGGCATAGCACTCCGGAATCCAAGATGGCCGCCGAAGATCTGGAGTGGGAGAGATCCAAGATCTCCAACCAAGATATGGACCTGCTGAAGAAGCTGGGGTTCACCAAGAAGGAGAACGCGCTGCGCTTCCCCAAAGAGGAGAGCTATCCATCACCTCCAATGGAGTACCGGGTCAGTTTCGTTTACCATCTCATCCGCGGTCTTTCTCCCCCTATCCACGAGTTTCTTCGAGGTCTTCTTTTTGTCTATGGGCTTCAGCTGCATCAGCTGACGCCCAATTCTATCCTGCACGTGTCGATTTTTATCACATTGTGTGAATGCTTCCTCGGAGTCCAACCCAATTGGGCTTTGTGGAAGCGCATCTTCTGCCTCCGCCGTAATGGCTCCCACGGCATCGCCTATAACATCGGCGGCGTTGTTATCTGTGTTCGTTCTGACGTCGAGTACTTCGACGTCAAATTCCCCGACTCCGTCCAAGGGTGGCGCAAGAGATGGCTCTATGTGCACGAAGAGAGCTCCGATTCAGTGGAGTACAACATTGCCCCTTTTGATGGAAGAGCCAAGATTCTTCGCCGCCGATCCTGGGACGCTGAAGCTACCGAAGAAGAGAAATCGGCGACAGAGGCGCTGATGACTCGCATCCATGAGCTCCAGAACACCCGTGGCACGGAATTGTCAGGTATCCAAATCACAGCCTACTTCCTTAGGATTAGAGTGCAGCCTCTGCAAGCTCGCAAAAATCCCCTTTGGATGTATGCTGGTGATGAAGATGTCGAGAGGCTCTCCAAGGACCTTCCTGTGAAGGACTTGGAGAAGCTGATCCGCAGAATTTCAAAGCTTAGCAAGAAGGATACTATTCCATCTTCTTGCCGCGTTAAGCCATAGAGTAGCACCAATCCCCTTCCCGAGGTAATTTTTCCTCTTTGACTACTATATTGTCTTCTCGAGTTTTTGGTATCTGTCGACTACTATTTTGCTAGCGTCTTTGTGCATAATTTTTTTTCAATACTCTTTGTTTTTCGCAGAACCACCCTGTTCTGGCTTCTCTTCCTCCTCTTCCTGAAGGTGGAGAAGTCGAAGAACGTACCGTTGTCGATGATGACAACCCAGGTACTTCTCGCCCTGAGAGTGAAGTTGCGGGTTCTCAAAAATCCGCGGCTTCCTCTGAAAAAGAAGCCGAGTCTGAGGCCACTGCCTCGACACACTCCCTTCCTTCCGATGTTTCTCCAAGGAACAAGAGGAGAAGGGACGAAGGTGTCGATTCTGGCACCTCCAAAGCCGACGCACCTCTTGCCGAAGAAGTTGATCCTTCTAAAAAGAAGACAACTTTCAATCCTTACGAGGATGCCCTTGTCAGCTCGTAAGTTCTCTATTGCTCGTTGTTGTTTGCTCTCGATGTTTTTGTCTTTATTGATTCTTATATTGTTGCCTTGTGCTATAGGGACGACGAGGATGAAGATTATCCTATTGACGCGACTGCTCGAACGAGTACGTCGCGTACTTTAGTTGTCTCTGAAGCTCAGCCTGATGGAGATGAAACCTCACCTCCTCAGCAAAATATCGAGCATCCTACTCCACCTGCAAGCCCCCGTGCCCCTTCACCAAAGAGGGCAAGGATCGAGCCAGCCAAGGAGCCTGCCGTACTACTTGGCAGTTCCACGACTCCTTCCTTGGATGATGTAAGTTGTTCACTTCTTCTCTTCTGTGCTGAATTTTTTAATGCTGTCAACTCTTTTTTATTTTTCACTTCTCTTTTTCTTTTTGCTGTCGAACTTTTTATCTTATTGTTGCTTTCTTTCACTATCTTTCTTTGTCAGCCTTTGATGAAGGAATTCATCCGTCTCGGTACCCAACTCATCGGGTATCGTGACCATGCTAAAAAAGCCGAAGGTACTATCTTGCTACTTCTTCTGGTGCATACCCTTTCCATCATTTTCGTATCACGACTTTGATTGTTGTCGACTATTTTGTCAGAAAATCTCGTAGAGGCCAACAAGCGTGCTGATTCTCTTGCTCGTAAACTGGAGCAAAGTGAAAAGGCTCGCAAGAAAGCTGAAGCAGATGCTGCCGCTGTTGAAGATCTTCGAAAGAGACTTCATGACGCGGAAACTTCACTGAGTGAGAACGTGGCTCAGCAGGCTGCTAGCGAAAAAGAGATCCTTACTCGCCTGGAGTCGCAGAATCGACGTTTTGTTAGTAAGTACTTGGATCCTTGCTATTTCTTCGGGTCCTCACCTTTGTCCTTGCTTGCTTTTTCTTGACACACTTCTTGTTACTCATTTAGGGAGGACGCAACAGGATTATGAGCTAGATAATCTTGAAGGTGATTGCCTTCTCGACACGCTGTCTCTCCTTGAAATCCATGGGGATGAGGCACGCGAAGGTCTTACCGACGCCAGATCAGGTCTGTCGCGGCTTTTTCCCTACTTCTTCCCGAAGAAGGAAGAACCCGAAACTTTCACTGCTCTCGCCAAATGCTTCAAATCTCAAGAAGACCTTGGCCTCAAACTTCGCCAAGAAGGTTTGAAGGTTGGCGTCGAAGGCACTATTGCCTTAGTCGCTGACAGCCAACAAGATGTCGACTGGACGAGAGTTGGCGACACGACGGAGATGGAGACGAAGAAGTGGCAATCGTTGATCAAGGCTGCCAAGCCCAATTCGAAGAAAATCCTCGCCTACCTTGGATGCAAGACAACTCCCGCTCCAAGTTCGTCGAAGCCGGAGGTCAAGTAGACCACCTTTGCCTTCTCTTTTGTTTTCTCTTTTGGTGTTGTTACCGTTGTAGATTTGGCGACAACCGTCCCCTTGGTTCACTAGGAACCATCCTTTTGTAATAGCTATGTAAATACTTCGAATATCAATGGAAATCTATTTTGCTTGATGATTGATGTCGAATTTTTTATTTCCAGTTGATTTTTGACAACTATACTTCAACTCCTCGTCCTGCCACTGCTTTTCCCATCTCATCCTACTCGAAGAAAGCGCCTGTCCACGATGAATTTGCTGAAGATTCTTCGAGTAGGGGTTCAACACAAGACTTGGCAGAACTTCGTCGACAACTCCAGTCTATGAAGAAGCAGGCACTTATAATAATGGAGCAATCTCGAAAATCCTTGGAGAAGGAAAAAATTGCGCTTCAACAAGCCCAGGATGCTATAGCTGCAAAAGAAGACGCAATTGCCGCAGCTGCCGAAGCTTCTCGACGAGAGGATTACATGCTTGACCTAATGATTGATTCCAGCTTGGATATGGCGGGTATAATTCGTTCACTTGACCATACTTATCTTTATTCCCTATGTTTCTCTTTCCTCTCTTATTCCTTCGCTGAAAGCAGGTTCTTTTTTGGATACTGCTACCGAAGATCAGCGTGTTGAAGCTCGATCCAATGTGCTTCTCAGGCTTGCATCAGAACATGCTTCTAACTTTTGGGTTACACCTGAACGTACCCGCCAAATCGTCAGATTTCAAGATCGTGCGGGTCAGGTCCATGAATTTCTCGACTTCTGTGCAAGGACATTGTCCTTAGTTTACAGCGCCTTGTTCCCGCGCAACAAGATGCCAGAAACCCTGCCTGCTCTGATGGATAAGTTCCGAGATGCACCTCGAATCCATGGATTTGTACGGACTCAAATGTCTGCTGGCGCGAGATTTGCTATGATTATGATACAGATCTGCTATCTGAAGTTAGACATGAGTCAAATTGTTGCCAAGTGCCTAGCCAAGATGGCGAAGAGGAAGAGTAATATTGACAAAATTGATGATGTGGTGAAGCCTATAGCAGAAGATATGATGGATGAATTGCTTCGGATGGATGCTGAATTCTTCGTGAAGGGTAGCTATGCTGAACATAGTACTCGTACTTCCAATAGTGAATGACTGACCATAGATAACATACTAGGCGGTCGTTAATAATTTTTCGTTTGTCTTGTCGATATTTCTTGACGATTGCACGTTGTATATTGTAAACATAATCTATATTGTAAAGCCACTAGATATGTTTTCCTTGATTTTTGTCAAGCCCCCGAGTGTTTCGGTGGTGAATTTCTTTATTGTGTATGCGAGGTTTAAACCAAGGCAACTAAATGATATTGAGTATACTATATTTGCGGGTACAAGCCCCCGGGTCTTTTTTGCTGATCGCTATTTTGTATCTTTGTTTATTTTGCGAGGTGTTTTGCACCAAAGCGAAATATTTTTGGTAACATATATTGTAACTCTTGGTCACAAGCCCCCGAGCCTGTCGAAGAAAAATATATATATCTCCACTATCTTTATTATATTGCAGCACCGCGAGCCCGCCTCATTAAAAACCTTTTCCAGCCCCACTCGGTGCCCTGAAAAAGGAAAAGAGTGCGTCTGAAAACTCGCGGGCATTTCAGTACATTGTATTTTTACAAGGAGGACTATATTTTGACTCTAGGTGTAAAAACGCCTTAGCTGCGCCACGTTCTAGGGGTTTTTCTCGGGAGCCCCCGTCTTCTTGTCCTTTATCCTGTACGCTCCTCCTTCGATTACTTCTGTGACGATGTAAGGGCCAAGCCATGGCGACTCGAGTTTTTCAGTATTATTTTGATTGAGTCGCAGAACTAAGTCTCCAACCTGAAAGGATCTTGGTCGCAAACGTCGACTGTGGTAATTTTTCAAGTCCTGCTGGTACTTAGTGACCCGTGACAATACTTCATCTCTGGCTTCGTCCAATGCATCGACATCGTCTTCCAATGCTTTTCTAGAAGCTTCTTCATCATACTCCGTGACTCTTGGAGAATCATGCTCTATCTCTATTGGCAATACTGCCTCAGCTCCGTGGACCAGAAAAAACGGAGTCTCCTGTGTCGCCGTATTTGGTGTTGTTCGGATACTCCACAACACACTTGGCAGCTCCTCTGGCCAGGTATGTCGAGCTTTTTCCAATGGTCCTAACAAGCGCTTCTTGATACCATTGCAGATGATACCATTGGCTTTCTCGACTTGGCCGTTGGTTTGCGGATGTGCGACTAACGCGAAGTGCAATTTGATGCCCACCTCTGCACAGTATGCCTTGAATTCCTTGGATGTGAAGTTACTGCCATTGTCCGTGACGATGCTATGAGGTACTCCAAATCGAAAAATAATGCTTTTCACGAACTTTATTGTTGATGCTGCGTCTGGTGAATTTATCGGCTTTGCTTCTATCCACTTGGTGAATTTGTCGACAGCGACGAGCATATACTCGTATCCTCCTGGCGAGGCCTTGTGTAACTTTCCCACCATATCGAGGCCCCATTGAGCAAAGGGCCAAGACAATGGTATTGGCATCAGCTCCGCCGCCGGAGAGTGGGGCTTCGCGGCAACCTCTGGCACGCGTCACAAGTTCGTACTATCTCCTTCGCGTCCTCGATTGCTGTCAACCAGTAAAATCCAGCTCGGAAAACCTTGGCTGCAATAGCTCGACTGCTCGCGTGATGACCACATATTCCTTCGTGAACGTCCTTCAAGATTATCCTTCCTTCTTCGGGTGTAACGCACCTTTGTAACACACCCGAAATACTTCGTTTGTACAGCTCCCCTTTGACCACCGTAAAAGCTTTGGATCGTCTAATAACTCGCCTTGCTTCAACTGGGTCGTCGGGTATTATTTTCCTTAGGATATATGATATGTACGCTTGCATCCATGGAATTTGCACCATCAATACTAGATCCTGTTCCTCTTCTTCTTCCAGTGTTTCTTTCACATCCCCCGAGGATTTCTCATCCTTCTCCTTCTTCTTTGATTTCTTCGGCTTTGTAGATCTCTCTCTTATCTCCTCCCAGAACACGCCTGGAGGAATCGCGAGACACTGCGACCCGCTGTTTGCAAGAACATCGGCTTCATCATTGCTTAGCCTGCTGATGTGATTTACCTCGCATCCGTCAAACAGTTTCTCCAGCTCGTTATACATTTCCTTGTATGCCACCATGCTATCATTGACTGCATCACATTGGTTCATGACTTGTTGAGCCACCAATTGTGAGTCGCCAAAGATTTTTAGTCGAGTTGCGCCGCAAGCTTTCGCCATCTTTATCCCGTGTATAAGAGTTTCGTATTCTGCCTCATTGTTAGACGCATTTGGGAACGTCATCCGTAAGACATACTTTAATTTGTCGCCTTCAGGTGATATGAGTATCACGCCTGCTCCAGCTCCCTCTAACCTCTTGGATCCATCGAAGTTCATAGTCCAGGTTCTCGATAAATCCGGGGTCCTGTATTTTGCGGCTCCATCCACTCGCGATGAAATCTGGCAGAATTTGTGACTTTATTGTTGTTCTTTTTTCATACGTGATGTCCCGAGGAGAAAGTTCTATTCCCCAAAGGGAGACACGACCTGTAGCTTCTGGATTGTTTAGTATATTGGATAGAGGCGCCTCGTTGACCAGTATTATCAGATGCGCCGAAAAATAGTGCCGCAATTTTCTTGCGGTTGTAAATACTCCGTATGCTAGCTTCTGGTACTGCGGGTACCGCTATTTTGAAGGCGATAAAACTTCACTGATGAAATAGACCGGTCTCTGCACTCGATGGAGTTTTCCTTCTTCTTCTCTTTCGACAACTAGCGTCGTGCTGACCACCTGGGGTGTAGCCGCAATGTATAACAGGAGGGGTTCCTTCTCTTTTGGCGCCACCAAGATTGGTGGTGTCGAAATTGTGCGTTTAAGATCCTCGAAGGCTCTATCTGCCTCTTCGTTCCACTGGAACTTCTCTCCTTGTTTAATTAAGGCGTAGAACGGTAACGCCTTTTCTCCCAGCCTGGCGACGAATCTGCTTAAAGCTGCAACTCGCCCAGTTAACTGTTGTATTTCTTTCAACTTTGTTGGCTTCCTCATTGTTATGATAGCATGGATTTTTTCGGGATTAGCTTCAATCCCTCTTGCTGAGACTAGGAACCCGAGGAGTTCTCCTGCAGGGACGCCGAAAGAACACTTCGTCGGATTCAGCTTGAGACAAAACTTGTCGAGGTTTTCGAAGGTTTCCTTCAAGTCCTCGATTAACGTTGCCCCCTTTTTTGATGTTATGATGACATCGTCAATGTATACTTGTACGTTTTCCCAATCTGTGTTGCTAAGCACTTCTACATCATCCGCTGATATGTTGCTCCCGCGTTTTTCAGACCAAAAGGCATTGTTCTATAGCAAAACACGCCGTAAGGTGTAATGAACGCTGTTTTAACCTCATCCTCTTCTTTAAATCTGATCTGGTTATAACCAGAGTATGCATCCGGGAAGGAAAGACGTTCACATCTTGTCGTGGAGTCGATAATTTGATCGATCCTTGGGAGGGGAAAGTGATCCTTTGGACAGTGTTTGTTGAGACACGTAAAGTCGACACACATGCGAAGGACTTTAGTGTTTTTCTTAGGAACCAGCACTGGGTTTGCTACCCATGTGGCCTCTATATGCAGCTCCTTAATGAAACCAGCTTCTCTTAGTCGATCAATTTCTCGACGAAGATAGCTTTGCGGTTTGGCTCCGAAAAACGCCTCAGAGGTTGCTTGATTGGTCTCGCTATTGGATCCAAGTTTAGGTGGTGCTCGGCAAGTTCCCTGGGTACTCCTGGCATGTCAGCTGGACACCATGCGAAGATTTTCCAGTGCTCACGGAGGAACTCGATGAGCGCGCTTTCCTATGCGAGGTCCATGTCTGTCGTGATGGACGTCGTTTTCTTCGGATCTGTCGGGTGAATCTGCACCTCCTTGGAATCTTTCGTCGTGTTAAAGGTTGGTTCTCTGAGAGGCCTTCCTACATCTGGCAACACATCATAATCGGTTGTGAGCCTTGACGCCATATACTCTGCTTGCATCCCGAAAGTTTCTGACAGTCGATGAAAATCCTTGTCGCATTTATCGGCTAACGCGAAGCTGATACGTGTAATGTGGTACCGCCATAAACCTGGCGTATGCTGGTCGTCCCAACAAAGCGTGATATTGCGATGGGAAATCCACCACTTCGAATTCCAACCTTTCTATCTTGTAGTTTTGTCGGGTCCCAAACTGAACGTCGAGATTGATCCTTCCCAACGGATAACTCGGCTTCTCTGGTGTGATTCCATGGAAACGCGTGTCAGTTGGTTTTAGATTTGCCAAGGATATGTTCATCTTCCTTAATGTATCTGCATACATAAGGTTTAAACTGCTGCCTCCATCTATGAAAACTCGAGATACATCGAATCCTGCGATCACCGCTGGTAAGATAAGTGTTGATTGCCCTGGTCGAGGAACTTGCTGTGGGTGATCCGCAATTGTGAAGCCAATGTCCTGTCCCGACCAATTTAGGTACTCTATCGTTGGTGGAGGCATCTTCTCTGCCATGAACACTTGCCGCGAGATTACCTTCTGAGCCCTATTAGATGGCCTAGCTTTCTGAATCATCGAGACCGCGCCATTGGAGTTAGGATCAACATATGGAGGTGGGTGTGGTGCTGCCGCTATTTTGAGATGATGTCGATTTTCGTCCGTAATCGCGGGAGGAGGTGGTAGGTGGATCTCACTCCTGGGCCCCTGGGGGTTTCTATTTGCTGCTTGAGCATTGGCTATCCCTGCAACCCGTAGCATTGCTTGAAAATTGCGGCAGTCCTTCTGTAGATGTCCTGACTGCCTTTTTCCATTGTTGTCGAGATAAAAATGCATCTGGCATGGCCCGTTCATCATATCTTCGGGAGTTACAAAAGGTCTTTGAAACCTTGACCCGCTATTTTTCCTGTTATTCCGAGAGTCATCTCTATTGTCGCCTCGCTGCTTGTTACTTCTTTGATATTCATCTCTATTGTTTCCTCCATTGTTTCCCCGAAACCCATCCGATATTTGGCCAGGAGCATCGTAACTCGAGAATTGTCGAGGAAATCGTCTTCTATTTTGAAAGTTTCGACTACGGTCCTCCTCTGGTGACCTGTGTCGCTTATTGTGAACAGCATCCTCTCCGTCTGCCCATCTGTTTGCTATCTCTATCAGTGCTGACACTATCCTTGGGTTAGTTCTCCCCAAGTCTTCGACAAAATCTCCTCGCCGAATTCCTGCCACAAACGCATCTATTGCTCTCTCGTCAGATATATTCTCTGCCGAGTTTTTGATGATGTTCCACCTTTGGATGTATTTTCTCATTGATTCATCATGCTTTTGTCGACACGATCTCAACTCTTCTAGTGATGCCGGTTTTTTGCAAGTTGATCGGAAGTTCTTGACGAACACCTCCTCGAAACTGCCCCAGCTGTCGATGGATCCTTTAGGAACCTTCTTTATCCAGGATCTTGCGGCTCCGCTCAGGTGTATTTGAATGCTCTGCATGGCTGTTGCTCTGGTTCCACCTATCAATTTCACCGTCTCGAGGTAGTCGACTAGCCAGTCCTCGGGATCTTGCAGGCCATCGAATTTCTTGAAACTATCGGGTAACTTAAATCCTGACGGGACTCGAGTTTTTCGAACTCGTCTCGTAAAACACGGGAGTCCACACATATCTTCTTCAGCAACTTTCGGTGAATGCCGATGTTCCCTTCTATCTTGTCGCGCTCTATCCACCCTGGCCTGAGTCTCTCTGACTCCAGTTGCTCTTGGTGGATCTTGCACTGCTGCAGTAGGTCGCGGACTATTTTGCCTTGTAGTTCCTTCAGGAGGTGTAGCTGCGAACGC
Organism: Lolium rigidum; assembly: GCF_022539505.1. Classification (NCBI taxonomy): domain Eukaryota; kingdom Viridiplantae; phylum Streptophyta; class Magnoliopsida; order Poales; family Poaceae; genus Lolium; species Lolium rigidum. Next base: position 150,798,900 of record NC_061510.1, read on the forward strand.
TGCTCCCATGGCTCCACATCCTGCCATGGCCATGTTATACAACGCTTCTCTTGGATCTCCGGGAGGTGGCTTGGATGCTAGGATGAAAGCTTGCGTTGCCATGTATCCTGCTTCCGGTGTTTTTGGAATAATATTCCCCCTCGTGTCGATTGACATAAAAGACATATCGAGGTTTTGAATTAAAGTCTCTCTTCTCGCTTCAGGTATATTTTGAAGCCGAGATCTTGCTCTCCTTCGAGCTTCTCTATGACTATCTCCCGAGGTTCCTGAATGTCGACTTAACTCTGCTCTTCGCCTGCTTGATGCGGAAGCTGCCTCCCTTCTTCTGTTCAGAGCAGTTGTCTGTTTTTCCAATTCTCTTCCAGCTCGGGCGAGCCTATATTGGTATGCTTGCAATTCTTCCGTCGTAGCGGTTGTCGCCATTGGTTCCGAACCATCCATAGCTCTTGCGGCTCTATCCCATGCTGCTTGTGGAAGTTGAACCCTAACACGTGGTGTAGGCCCGACATAATTATTGCCCAAACCTCGCCTTAGGTCAGAGGGATCGACATATGGATTTTCCAATTCATCGAAAGCCTCTGATGTCTCCTCCTGATCGCGACTTGTTTCTCCAATGGCATAAATCTGATGATATTTTGAATTCTGAACCTTGCTGGGTTTGGTGACACCATCATAGAGATTGGTGAAGACCTTGCCAACGGTAGTGGATCTGTCGATGAAGTTGAAGCTGTCGATGCTACTCGAGTCATCGCTTATATCGGAGTCCGCAGATGACTCGAAGGACATGTTGCTGAAGATCTTGGCGAGCTTTTCGCTTGCTCTGGTGCTGATGAAGCGTGGCGATGAAGTTTCCTCGTTGCTTGACTCGGTTGACGATGTTGAACTTGAAAAATCAGAATCAACCACCGATAATCCCGACGAGATCGGAATTTCGAGACGATACGCTCCTTCTTTCTCGACGTGGAAGTGGAACTTTCCGAACGTCATCTCCATGGGCTCCTCCAGATACGCATATGCATCCAAACGGGAGGGCGGGTGAGGAACAAAATCAACGAGACCAGTTTCGATTTGTTTACCTCTGTCCATGGTGTTGCTTGCTACCGACGAAGTCGACGATCTTGAACGTGCCATCGAGATCAGCTCCTTGTCGCTTCTAGATCCCACAGACGGCGCCAATTGACAAGGTATCAACTTGTCAATGCCTACGAGTTGTAGACTAGGGTTTCGTTGGATGTAGAGGGCAAGTAGATCTCGAAGGTTTCAGCCGAAAAGTACTCGACGATATGAAAACTAGGGTTTGTGAAACAATGATTCGATGCTTTCTTTGTCCCTCGACTCCCCCTTATATAGGAGGCGGAGCCGAGGGATTCATAATACACAAGTTACAGAGTCCGGGAGGGTTTCTAACTCATCCCGCAAGATTACAAGTATTGCTTCCTAATACAACTCTAGCTTTCCTTAATAATTTGGGCTTCCGATTCTTCTTATCATTCGGGTCGTGGGCCTTCAGTAAACCCCGGGTACCACCTTCGGCAGGCCCATTGGGGATGCCTATGTCAGTCTTCCCCTCGACATTAGCCCCTGAAGCTGGCGAGGTCCTGCATAGAGAAGGACCTGGGCAGGTTTCCGTGGACGTTTAGTCGTTCATCCCATAGGTCTTGTTTGAAAAGCAGTGGAGGGGCCGGCTGAGAATTTTCCTTCAACTCGATCGCGCCCTCTTCCGGCTTGTTCCGTCCGACTGTCGCTCGAGCCGGACGCCGCTTTGGTTTCACGGATTTGATTTTTACAAGTGTGGGTAGTGTCTCCGCCTTGTTGGGAAAGCATGGGCCGGCTCGGGTAAGGACGTCCGGCTGCAGCGTGGGTGCGCCGGAGTCTCCGCCAGCTCGGGGCCTGTGCCACGACTTGACCGGCTTTGACGGAATCTTCTGTCGCGTCGCTTCGCCTGGTCAGATCGTTGTTCCCTCGTGCATCCTTCTCGGATTGAAGCTCCCCATACAGTTGATCATGTTCCTCCTTGATCTCGCGAGCGTGCAGCTCCCCCAGCTCTGTCTTGGCAGGCTCCAGCTCAGCTTTACTGCCTTTAATAGCCTCCTTCAGCTCGGTGTCATGGCGCAGCTTCAGCTAGATCAGTTCCTCCTTTAGCCGGGACGTCTCATCCCTCCGGGCGCGCAGGTCAGCCTGATGCTGAGAAGAGAGAGTTTCATTTTCGCCTGAACCGGAATAACAAAGGTCAGCGAGTTAAAAAAAATGAGAAGTGCAAACACACAACACAACGAAACAAACCTTGGAGAGCTACAACACGGCTGACAAGCTCGTCGAGCTGGGAAGAGTCCGGGATCTTAGCTGAGCAAAGCACAACCGGAAAAAAGAGATAAGTAAAAAACAGAACCGGTATGAAAGAGGCTGGTCAGAGCAGAAAAATAAGCAAGAGCTAACCTTGACATTGCTTGTGGGTAGCTTGGGGCTGCTTGAGGGTATTCGAAACTTCCCGGTGCTCCCATAGAAGATCCTCATAAAGCTTATTTCGGGCCTCCAGGAGGTCACCTCCTGTGGAAGTCAAAGTAAAAAAGTTAGTTCTGCCGAATTTTTGAGCAAGTTTCGCGCTAAGTATTGCATACTTAACTTGAAACTCGGGGACTGCGTATGCCGGATTTTGAGCATGTTTCGCGCTAAGTATTGCATACTTAACCCGAAACTCGGGGATTGTGTATGTTGGATTTTTGAGCAATTTTCACTCTAAGTATTGCATACTTAAATCGAAACTCGGGGACTATGTATGCCGGATATTTGAGCAAGTTTTGCGCTAAGTATTGCACGCTTAACCCGAAACTCGGGGACTATGTATGCCGGATTTTTGAGCAAGTTTCGCGCTAAGTATTGCATGCTTAATCTGAAACTCGAGGACTATGCATACCGGATTTTTGAGCAACTTTCGCGCTAAGTATTGCATACTTAACCCGAAACTCGGGAACTATGTGTACCGGATTTTTGAGCAAGTTTCGCGCTAAGTGTTGCATACTTAACCCGAAACTCGGGAACTACGTGTACCAGATTTTCGAGCAAGTTTCACGCTAAGTATTGCATACTCAACCTGAAACTCGGGGACTACGGATACCATATTTTTTGAGAAGATTCACGTCAAGTGTTTCTCACTTAACCCAAATCTCCGGGACTATGAGAATATACATATTATATCTAAATTGAAAGTTAATTAGGTTGTGTTGGAAAGTTAACTTGAAGAAGATGCTTACCGAGACATTCTTGTCCATGTCATACCAAGCAGTGTCGGTCTCACGCATCCTGCGCTTAAGCCAGCTCAGCTTCCGGATTATCCGTAGACGCCCGCGGGGGTCAATGGTTGGCTGGCCGTCCTTCCCAAGTCCTGAAGTGACGTCGGTTAAATCCACGTCATTCCAGTTGTCAGCATAATGCTCCAAGGAACCCAAGTTGTCATCTCTCTGGCTCTTCTCCACAAGCCGGCCAGTTTGTAGCACCAGCTTGTCGCGGATGGAAGTGGCGGCTTTGCTGGTATGGAAGCGTCAATGCCTTGGATCCGGAAGAAGCAGCCATGGAGGCTTGTAGTGCGCCAGAAAGCTGCGCTGGCATAATCTCGGTAGACTTGTGGGAATCAAGCTTCTTTGCAATCTTTCCGGAGCCAGCAGCAATCGGGGGCTTGCCGGGAGAGGAAGGCTTCTTCCTCGGAGGCTTTGCCGGTGGAGCAGGAGGAGTTGCAGTAGTACCGGTCGGCGTAGAAGTTGCCGACGGGGTGGAGGAGGAACCGGCGGAAGAATCCGGAGGCGTCTCTGGTGTATTCTTGTCTTGGACCGACAGAACCACTATGGGTTCCGATGATCCAGCTTGTTCAGAGCCGGCGCCTATGTTGCCGGTGCCGGGTTCTTTGTTTCTTTCCGGCAGTGACGTGTAGTCCGCCCCGTCACGGTGATCGTCATTATTTGGTGCCTAGTTCCTCTCACTTTTTGTGGGCCCCTCAGGAGTAGAGCGGTCCCCGCCGGCAGGGCGTTTGGTCTTAGAGGGGCTTGGCATCTGCAGAGGAGTGTTGTCTTCATCTTCTCCATCAGGAGTGGAGCTGGTGGTCTTAGAGGGCAGCGGGGTCCTTTCGGGTGCGCTCCGGTTAATTTCAGGCCCTGTGCTGTGAATAAAAGATGATAATTTGCAAGAGAAGAAAGTCTATGCCGGAAACGCAATGACTTAAGAAAACATGCCGAATTAAAATCTTACCCGGTGCAGGTCAGTATGCCCTTGCATCTCTTCCTGGCGCCGGCAGGCCCTAGGCTCTGTGTCTTATGGCGCTTAGAAGTCGCGGGAGCACCAGAATCGGAATCCTGGGCTCGCTTGGCACGGGAAGCTTTGGCCGTTATCGGCTTCTCGGTGACGAGAGGGGCGGCGTTCTCCACCACCTGGCTTTCCGGATCAGCTAAAACCGGATTCGCGGGGAACGCGTAGGAGATTGGCAGAGGGTCATATACCTCTAGAATAATGCAATCGTCATCCTCGCTGCCGGTATCATCAGCTCGAGCTCTTGATGAATAAGGTTATGAGGGCTTACCGGAGCCCGAGTCGAGGGTGGCATCCATCTCGTGAACCAGCGTGTTCTTGACCAAATCCGGCACATCCAGATCCCACTCAGTCCGGTTGGGAGTAAACTCGTTGGGCTCTTCACGCGGCTGGCGGCTGAAGTTCTGAAAAAGAACAAGTCGACGGTTAGAAAAAGAAAATACGAACATTCTGGAAAGGTTATTCCGTAGTCCAGTAGAGTCCTTACATTAGGCGGCAGATTCTTGCGATAAAAGGGTTTCAAGCCCCACTCCTAGTCAGCCGACATGTGAGTCTTGGCGATGGCCTTGACCTTAGCAACCACATCCTCTTTGGAGAGCTTGAATGTATAAATCCTGGTCGGGTCTAAAGGCCCACTCATTTGACGTATCTTATGATCCCGACGCTGAGGAGGAAGAATCCGGCGCGTGATAAAAGTGCGCACGATATCATCTGATGTGGGCTCTTGATCCTTCTGGAGCCCCACGATATACTTCATAATCTAGTTTTTTTCCTTATGGGTATCCTTGGGGTTGTACAACCGAGTTTTCCGAGAAGGATTGCCGGGAACATAAGCCGGGAGGTTGATCAAATCCACCTCGCCGGTATTCTTCACATAAAAGAAGGTCCTCTACCACTTCCGGCAGGATTCTAAACCTACCATCTTTACTTGCAAGCTCTTTTGGCGAGGGCACACGATGCATGTGCCGCACTAAACAACCGGCTTAAGGAGCGGCACCTCCAGATCTTGAATAGAGTTAATCCGGAGGTTGTACAGCCACGCCCAGAGTTACAGAGAAGGCCATAGACCGACATACCCTTCACGAAATGAGACGAAGGAAGGTAGGAGCAAAACAACGTTTCCGGGAAGATGATGTTGCTGAAGCTCGTAGAAGTCGAGGAAGACCGGAAAAAATTAAAAGCCGGCAAACCTAAACCGCGCGCAAAATGGGTGGTGAAAACAACCACCTAGCCGGGTTCCGGTACCGGCATCCTTTCATCCTGAGGAATCTGGCAGGCAACATCTTTTGGTATGTGCCTAGACCGGTATAGCCATTCTATTTCGGCATCGGTAACATCTGAGTCGTCCCAGCGGCCGCGGGAATAATCCGCGGCGCTCGGCCCGGTATCTATTTCCTCGGTCACGACAATATCTTGTTCCTTGGAATCCATTAAGGGAGATGACGAATCCGATATGAGAGAAACTACTTTCCCCTGATCCACGCTCGAAGGAAAATCTAAAAGGAGAGGAAAATAGAATGGAAATACGTAAGGAAAATGATTCGAGTACTAACGGATGCAACGAAGAACGCGAAGAACGCGAGAGAAGAGGAGGAAATGTAGATGGGATTCACTGACCGCAGAGAAGCGACGTTGACCTTGTCCGCGGCAGCGGGGCGGTCGCCGGAGAAAACTGAGCTAGTTCAAAGGTTTCAATTTGTTGCTTAAGGCCTTGAGATATGCACCTTTCGGTTTTTAGCTCTTGTCTTAGGAGATTGAATCTCCGTTCTTTATCATTCAAATGATATTCTAATTCCTCAATGGACTCATCCTTTTCTTTGAGGGAGTCTATCAAGAAATCAAACTTGACAAGAGCATCACCACGAAGAGTGCATCTTACTTTGTAAAGTTCCTTAAGCATAGCTAACTCTTCTTGATTTTCAGTTTCATCATCAAGAACAACTGCCTGGCGTGCGCTTGACGTGGGAGTTAGAGATCTCCGTGGTGTAACTTTTTCTTCGAGTCCCCGGCAACGGCGCCGTGAAAATAGTCTTGATGCGCGTAGATGACACGTCCGTTGGGAACCCCAAGAGGAAGGTGTGATGCACACAGCAGCAAGTTTTCCCTCAGTAAGAAACCAAGGTTATCGAACCAGTAGGAGCCAAGAAGCACGTTGAAGGTTGATGGCGGCGGGATGTAGTGCGGCGCAACACCAGGGATTCCGGCGCCAACGTGGAACCTGCACAACGCAACTTTGCCCCAACGAAACAGTGAGGTTGTCAATCTCACCGGCTTGCTGTAACAAAGGATTAGATGTATAGTGTGGATGATGATTGTTTGCAGAAAATAGTAGAACAAGTATTGCAGTAGATTGTATTCGATGTAAAAGAATGGACCGGGGTCCACAGTTCACTAGAGGTGTCTCTCCCATAAGATAAATAGCATGTTGGGTGAACAAATTACGAGTCGGGCAATTGACAAATAGAGAGAGCATGACAATGCACATACATGATATGATGAATATTGTGAGATTTAATTGGGCATTACGACAAAGTACATAGACCGCTATCCAGACATGCATCTATGCCTAAAAAGTCCACCTTCGAGGTTATCATCCGAACCCCTTCCAGTATTAAGTTGCAAAACAACGGACAATTGCATTAAGTATGGTGCGTAATGTAATCAATAACTACATCCTCGGACATAGCATCAATGTTTTATCCCTAGTGGCAACAGCACATCCACAACCTTAGAACTTTCTATCACTGTCCCAGATTTAATGGAGGTGATACGTCTCCGACGTATCGATAATTTCATATGTTCTATGCCATATTATTGATGATACCTACATGTTTTATGCACACTTTATGTCATATTCGTGCATTTTCTGGAACTAACATATTAACAAGATGCCGAAGTGCCAGTTGCCGTTCTAGCTGTTTTTGGTTTCAGTAAATCCTAGTAACGAAATATTCTCGGAATCGGACGAAATCAAGACCCAGGTTCCTATTTTCACCGGAAGCATCCGGAACACCCGAGAGCCGCCATAGGGGGCCCCGTGGGCCCCGGATGATAGGGTGGCGCGGCTCGGGCCCCCGGCCGCGCCAGCCTATGGTGCCGCCGCCTCTTCGACCCTCTGACGCTGCCCTTCCGCCTATTTAAAGCCTCCGTCGAGAAAACCCTGAGGCGAAAAACCACGATACGGAAAACCTTACTGAGACGCCGCCGCCGCCGATCCCATCTCGGGGGATTCTGGAGATCTCCTCCGGCACCCTGCCGGAGAGGGGATTCATCTCCCGGAGGACTCTACACCGCCATGGTCGCCTCCGGAGTGATGAGTGAGTAGTTCACCCCCGGACTATGGGTCCATAGCAGTAGCTAGATGGTTGTCTTCTCCTCATTGTGCTTCATTGTTGGATCTTGTGAGCTGCCTAACATGATCAAGATCATCTATCTGTAATACTCTATGTTGTGTTTGTCGGGATCCGATGGATAGAGAATACCATGTTATGATAATTATCAAGTTATTACATATGTGTTGTTTATGATCTTGCATGCTCTCCGTTACTAGTAGAGGCTCTGGCCAAGTTTTTGCTTTTAACTCCAAGAGGGAGTATTTATGCTCGATAGTGGGTTCATGCCTGCATTGACACCTGGGACAAGGTGACGAAAAATTCTAAGGTTGTGTCTGTGCCTGTTGCCACTAGGGATAAAACATTGGCGCTATGTCCGAGGATGTAGTTGTTGATTACATTACGCACCATACTTAATGCAATTGTCCGTCGCTTTGCAACTTAATACTCGGAAGGGGTTCGGACGATAACTTCGAAGGTGGACTTTTTAGGCATAGATGCGGTTGGATGGCGGTCTATGTACTTTGTCGTAATGCCCAATTAAATCTCACTATACTTATCATGTCATGTATGTGCATTGTTATGCCCTCTCTATTTGTCAATTGCCCGACCGTAATTTGTTCACCCAACATGCTTTTATCTTATGGGAGAGACACCTCTAGTGAACTCGTGGACCCCGGTCCATTCTTTTAATACTCGAAATACAAATCTGCCGCAATACTTGTTTTATCGTTTTCTCTGCAAACAATCATCTTCCACACAATACGGTTAATCCTTTGTTACAGACAAGCCGGTGAGATTGACAACCTCACTCGTTTCGTTGGGGCAAAGTACTTTGGTTGTGTTGTGCAGGTTCCACGTTGGCGCCGGAATCTCCGGTGTTGCGCCGCACTACATCCCGCCGCCATCAACCTTCAACGTGCTTCTTGACTCCTACTCGGTTCGATTAAACTTTGGTTTCTTACCGAGGGAAACTTGCCGCTGTGCGCATCACACCTTCCTCTTGGGGTTCCCAACGGACGTGTCAACTACACGCATCGGGAGGCATGAACCCACTATCGAGCATAAATACTCCCTCTTGGAGTTAAGAGTAAAAACTTGGCCGAGCCTCTACTAATAACGGAGAGCATGCAAGATCATAAACAACACATAGGTAATAGATTGATAATCAACATAACATAGTATTCTCTATCCATCGGATCCCGATAAACACAACATATAGAATTACGGATAGATGATCTTGATCATGTTAGGCAGCTCACAAGATCCGACAATGAAGCACATGAGGAGAAGACAACCATCTAGCTACTGCTATGGACCCATAGTCCAGGGGTGAACTACTCACTCATCACTCCGGAGGCGACCATGGCGGTGAAGAGTCCTCCGGGAGATGATTCCCCTCTCCGGCAGGGTGCCGGAGGTGATCTCCAGAATCCCCCGAGATGGGATTGGCGGCGGCGGCGTCTCAGTAAGGTTTTCCGTATCGTGGCTCTTGGTACTGGGGGTTTCGCGACGAAGGCTTTAAGTAGGCGGAAGGGCAACACGGGGGGGGGGCACACGAGGGCCCCACACGCCACGCCGGCGCGGCCAAGGCCTGGGCCGCGCCGCCCTGTTGTGGCGGCGCCTCGTGGCCCCACTTCCTTCCCCCCTCGGTCTTCAGGAAGCTTCGTGCAAAAATAGGACCCTGGGCGTTGATTTCGTCCAATTCCGAGAATATTTCCTTTGTAGGATTTCTGAAACCAAAAACAGCAGAAAACAACAGAACGGCTCTTCGGCATCTCGTTAATAGGTTAGTGCTCGGAAAATGCATAAATACGACATATAATGTGTATAAAACATGTAGATATCATCAATAATGTGGCATGGAACATAAGAAATTATCGATACGTCGGAGACGTATCAAACACTAGATAGAGAAGGTGAGGATTCCATTACCTTTGTTTCTCTTGCCATTAGACAAGAGCTGACGATCGTAGGGGAGGGAGAGTCATCGGAGTCATCATCATGAGTTGTTCTTGCCATGACGGAAGAACCAACATCATTCACCATGGAGTAATCCTTGGAGTAGTCATATGTGAAGAGTGATCCGGGTTTGGAGAAAGCCAAACCAGGCACTCCGGCCTCTTTCTCCTCATCTTCTTCTTCTTCATCGGAAGTGTACTCAGCCCCAACAAAGGCTCTTCCCTTGTTCTTCTTGTATCGATCATTGATTGGGTTTGGCTTTAATCTTGGCTTGACTCCTTTGTTGGCTTGTCTACCCTTTTCTCATAAGGGCACTCATTTGCAAAGTGACCATCTTCATCACATTTGTAGCACGTTCTCTTCTTCTTATTCTCATTGAGGAACATTGGAAACTTCGCCTTGTACTTCTTGGCAAAGAAGGAAAAGTCTGTCGCGATGTCGCTAATTGATGTCATCTCTTCATCTTCTTCAATTTCATAGACTTCTTCTCTTTCATGGTCAGCTCTAGCCTTCAAAGCAAGGTTGTGTGAGGATTCATCAACACGGTTCATCGCCATGAGCCTTTCTCCTGTCTTGGCCATGTTTTCGTTGGCTGCCACATAGGAGACTAGATCATCTGCGTTCAGACTAGCTTTCTTGGTAAGGATTTGCAAGTTGAGTGCAAGGTTGGTGTCCTTTTGCTTGACTGCAATCATGGCAATGACCTTGGACTTTATGAATTCTTCATTCATCTCAAAACCATCATTGTATTTTTCACATCCAAGGCCCTTGACCTTCACTCTAAGAGCACCAAGTCTTCCATAGGCATCGGCCAAGGATTCTCCTTGTCTAATCATGAACATAGTTGCCTCAGTCTTTGTTGACTCATAGAGAGCTACTTGGATCAGACCGGTTCCCTCTTGGAGTAATACAATCTGATCCCACAACTCTTTAGCGGAGTCAATGTCATTGACTTGATCAAGAAGCTTGAGGTTGATGCCACTCCTAATCTTGTCACGTGCAGAAGTATTGAGTTTACGGTTGTAGAATTCGGTGGAGGTCAACCAAATGGGATCTTGTGGCTTCCGGCATCCATTGACAATGATCTCCCACAACTCCACACTGCAGCTGCGAATATGAGACTCCATAGAGTATTTACAAAAAGGAAAGTGAGTTCCATCAAAATGGGGAACATTCCCACTATGGTTATGTGAGGCATGGGTGAAGTGTTTTTGGGATGGTCATGATTGACTTCATGGAAACTTTCCGGAGGAACCGAAGCCCCACTAGTCAGGTTCTTAAGCATGGCATTCATTTGTGTCATTTGGCTTTGGAGTTCATCCTCCTTCAACTTTTTCTCAGCATCATATGCCAAGAATCTGGTTTTCATCTCCTTAACCGAAAGGTTCGGATTTTCATCCAGACCCTCGAATAGTTTATCCATCTCACTCTTAAGGCTCGTGAAGCCCTTAAAAGAGTCCAGGCTCGATACCGATTGAAAGTTCAGAGATGGTAAACCTAGAGGGGGGTGAATAGGTTTCTACAAAATTTAACTCTTTCTTTGCAATATTAGGCTTTGCGGAATATAAAGGTGAGCCTAATGCAAAATAGGTGAGGCAACCTATATGATGATACAAGTAACTCAAGCACGAAGGCTCTCACAGGCAATTATATCACAATTAAAGAGTTTGGTTAGAGATAACCGATAGCACGCGGAGACGAGGGTTTATTCCCATGTTCCCTTCCTTTGCAAGAAGGTACGTCACGTTTGGAGGGGTGGAGGTCCCACGAAGGATTCCCCAACGTCACAAAGGCTCACCCTATTCTTCGGATCCTATCCCACGAAGGAATAGCTCACTCACTTGTGGTAGACTTTGAGGTAACCTCCAAACTTTCACAATCTTGTCAGGAGGAAATCCACAGCCCGGATGCTTCTGGACCACTCTTGCCCACCTAGGGTTTCCAAGGAACCCTAGAGAGAAAGTATCTTGATGAATACAAGGGGGAACAAGATTTGGCTTGGTAGAACGGTAGATCGGGGTCCTCTATCTTTGTCCCGGAGGGATTTGAGTTTGGGTGGAGGAGGTAGATCTTAGGCTTTTGGTGTTTCTAACAATGGAGTATGAGAGAGAGAGCTCAAGAACAGACTTGTAGTGTAGTGCCTAACTGTTTAGAGGTAGGAGAAGGGGTTTTTATAGTGTCACTTGAAAAATGGCCGTTGCAACTTTTCACCTCAGCAATTTCTTCGAGGAGCCCGGTCAACCAGGCCTGGGACCGGGCCGCCCGGCGCAGGGGCCGGTCGAACCGGGCCGCTGACCGGATCATCCGGTCCTGACCGGGCCATCCAGTCCTGACCGGAGCTGGGACCGGGCCTTGACCAGGGGAAGGATTTGTCGAGCAGTACATGGCGTTTGGAGCGTCCGGTCCACAGCCCGGACTGACCGGGCGGGTGACCGAGCCAGGCCGCTCCAGACCGGACCTCAGGCCGGGCCAGCACTGGGCGAAGGGAAAAGCTTACTAGATTGTGCCTGGTCCTGGGGCCGGTCTGTGCCGGGCCACCTAGTGCCACGGCCGGTCTGACCGGGCCTGGGACCGACCAGGTGCTGAGGAGGACTTCTTTATTTTTGTCGAAGTGGGGGGTCTCCCTTTACCTTCTTGTTTGCCTATTTGGCTAATACCTGGGAATAATCTCATAGACATGTATTAGACCAAATACTCTAGCAACGGTGTCATTGTTACCAAAATAATGGATAAGGGTAAAATACCCTTACACTAGCCATAAGGAAAGGGCTATTTCTTCGTGGGATAGGCTCGAAGAATAAGGTGAGCCTTCGTGGTGTTGGGAAATCCTTCGTGGGATCCCCACCTCTCCAAACGTGACGTACAATGTTGCAAAGGAAGGGAATACGGGAATACATCTTCGTCTCCACATGCCTCGGTTATTTCTATACCCGAGTTTACTTTATTTTATGATATCAATGGAGCTTGAAGTATTTATCATATCTTGCTATCACTTGTTGTTCATATATATATTGTGCCTACCTTGCTTAGCTCTATTTGTTGTTATTGCACTTAGTTGAGCCTAGCATATTTAGGATTTGTGCTTGTAAAATAAACGTTAGTTTAATTCCACGTTCTTACAAGCCAAATCCGTAAGAGTTTTTAAAATGCCTATTCAACCCCCTCTAGAGGACATCTCATCCTTTCACTAAGGAAGATTTGAATTTGGCAAAGGATTCCTTGTTCTACTAGATTTTGGTTCGCAGAAACCTACCGTATTCTACCAAACCAGGGGACAAGTTTGTAGATGATCCAAGGGTCTTATCCACCAATTCAAAGGTACCAAGGGGAACCCCAAGGGCACTACAAGTGGTAGCCCGAAGGCCCCAAGAGCAGAACCTCCTATGCCACCAAAACCCTAGATGTCGACACGCCGACGCAACCACCTTATTCCGCGCGCCCTATCCACACCGTGCCGCCGCCTCTTGCACCGACGTGCTCGCCTTCTATTTTTATGTCACCTCCATGGCGTGGACCGAACCATAGGGCCAGCGTGCCCTAGGTTCTCTCTCTTGAACGCGAAAAAGCTACCTGATCGCTACCCTTTGTCTTGATCTAATCTAGTCAGGAGTCGTGGAAGCGCCGCCGGATCTTCATCAACATGTTCCCCGCTTTGACGGTGTGTTTGATCATACTTCGACGTAGTGAAGCTTTTCTTGTACGTGTGGATGTCGTGTAGGTCTAGCACGTGCAACACTTGATTGTGGGAGCCGTTCACGGGATAATATATCTACTCGCGACTACACGAGTCTAGCTCTGGTGATCGACTCGGTCTTCATCAACCTCGTCGTCGACAAATTCCGTTAGTTCGATCTACGAGGGTATGATTTGTTACCTCACTCTCACACACGATCTTGGTTTTATGCGTAGGATTTTTTTCTATGCTCCCCAACACGTTTGCCGTGCCAAGATAAAAACATGTGCAAAATGTGAACATATGATCACAAAGCATGCAACGTTTATGATAATGACCTTGGTCATTTGGGTTGAAATTCATGGATCTTCGTGCATAGTAGCTTTTTTGAGAATATTTTTTAAAATAGTAGTCTTCTATGTTTTTTTATTTTTTCTGACAACTGGGTCACATGAATGGAGACAATGCACATGTTTCTATATTTTGTGATTTTGTTTTATTTTTATGTTGCTTCAAATATATGTTTGAAATCTCAAAAATGACCATTCATGAGGGCTAGTAAAAATGATGGTAGAAAAGAAAAGAACATAATATATATAAATAAATGGATAACAAATAATGAAAATACAAAATAAAAAAGGGAGATTTTTTTTTTTTTTGCCATGAGGTATTCTTGGAGGCTCACGCAAATCCTGTATGCTAGCCGGCAGGAAAAGAAAAAGCGTTGGGCCGTCCTGGCGCCACATTCGGCAGCTTTGGGCTGCAGCCAATCTGGAGGATTTTACCATAGCTATTCATACATGACTTACTGGGTGAATCCTATTAGAGGCTTATTGCGTCGGTTAGCCTGGCTCCGCCTAGGTTCCGCAAACCCTTCCGCATTCTGGGCCTGGCCCGTTTATTTCATGCAGCTCGGTGTATGTTCGATCGATCGACCTGATCACGGGAGCTAGCTAGCTGCCTAACTCAATTGACCCGTCGAGTAGAAACAAAAAAACAAATCCCGAGCTGGCTGGCTCGATTCGATCGATTGATGTCTTAGTTAATCTAATGATTGTGCAGAAACTTAATAATCTTTCTCTCTCTACCTTATCTGGCAAACGCTTTAACCATTGTCAGATCAAGGCAGACAAAATATTGTTTGCTGGGACATATTTGAATATCTAATGGTGATGTTTCAAATATGTCCGTGGTCCTTTAAAATGTTCCGAAAATGTCCATGAACATTTTTAAGGACCACAGACATATTTGAAACATCACCATTCTATTGAATTGTGCAAACATTTTTTGAATCTAGTGAACGATTTTCTAAATCTACCAAACTAGTTTTTGAACCGTATTAACATTATTAATGTTCATGGACATTTTCGGAACCTAACAATTTTTTGAATTGTACGAAGATTTTTTGAATACCACACATTTTTTAGACCTCACAAATAATTATTTGAACCGTACAAACATTGTTAAGGCCTATGAACATTTTTTTGAAACCTCACTATTTTTTCAAATTGTAGAAACATTTCCCGAATCTCCCGGTCAATTTAAAAATCTTGCAAACTACTTTTTGAACCGCGTGAACATTTTTAAGGCACACGAACATTTTCAAAACCTCGTAATATTTTGAATTGTATGAATATTTTTTGAATATCACGTATAATTTTTAAACTTTCAAACAATTTTTTAAGTTGTGAACATTTTTAAAGATGTGTACATTTTTACCATTTTTAACATTATAAAGTCGCGGACAATTTTAAAGTTCTGAACATTTTTAAAGTTGTGAATATTTTATAATTTTCTAAGGAGCTGCATATAATTATTGTTTAATTTTTGTTCATTTTCGTATTGGTTAATATGCTCATATTACATACATTATTTGCTAGAGCGGAAAGCATTTCTTCTAGCGAGAACAGTCATGACCAGTGCCTTCCTGCCAGAACGAGCAAGGACCAGCTCGCGAGAACCAATAACTTGAAGCAACCAAGGAAACACCAAAATACGGAACCAGTAAATGGGCCAAGTCCAAGGAACTCGGATGCTGCGTGCATGCCGTCCGTTTTGGACCGTTTGGGTCGCCGCCCGGACACGCGGACAGCGCCCCGCGTTCGCGTGTCTGTTTGGGTCGCGCGCTGCGCCCAACGCGCGGACGCATCGCATATTTGGAGAAACACGAAAACAAAATGAAAATGGCAAATTTAAACGCTATTTGATTAAACATATGCCCTATTTTGGGCAAATTTGTACATAGCCCTATTTTGGGCAAGTAACTAACAAAAGAAGCCCTATATGGGCTTTTAAATATAAACTAAAAACCCTCTATTAGGGTTTGGTCGGCGGCGCGGTGGCCGCCGGTGCGCCGCCTAGCCCCTGTGGGCGTCGTCGGCGACGTCCTCGTCGTGGACGACGTTCCCGGGCGGCGAGGCGCTGTTGTGACTCGACCGCGCCGGGGACTCCGGCCACGGAGACCACAGGGCCTCCTCCCACGGCGAGTGGGGGTCCGGAGCCACCCGAGGCTGCGGCGGCGCACGGATCGCGCGCCTCCCCGAGGCGCCGCTGCCTCTCCTGCCAGGCGCGGCGCCTGGTCTCCTGCCGCCGCTGCTCCACGTCGGCGCGGCGCCTGGCCTCCTCCCGCCGCGCCGCCTCCTCCTCCTCCCGTCGCGCCTGGCGGGCCTGGGCGTAGAGCTCCCAGCCCTCCGCCTCCTCTGCCTCCTGCCGGGCCGTCTCCTCCATCTCGGAGGTGCGAATGGCCGCATGGAGGTGCGGCCATTTCGTCTCCTCCTCCGCCGCCGAGATCATGAGCGCGGCGCGGAGGTCCGGGTCCTCCTCCGAGGACTCCGGCTTCGGCTCGAGCAGGAGAGGCGGTGGTTGCGGCAATGCCGCACCGCCGCGGGCGGCCTCTCCGATGTGGAGGCCGCCTCGGTTTCTTCCCGCAGCCCGCAGCGGCCGGCGGGCGACGGTGGGCTCGCTGCTCGCTTCGTCGTCGTTGGCGGAAGCGAACCGTCGCTTGGCCATGGCGGCGGTTTCGCTGCGGGGAGTGAAGTGGGGACCGGAGTGGAGGACCGGATCCCCTCCGGTCCCCATTAACTAGACTCCCCGGTCACCGACAGGTGGGCCCCGAGGAGACGAGGGCGACCAGCGCCCGGACGCGAGCGGACGGCGCGTGCCATCCGCGGCCACGCAAACCTAGCCCAGATTTGGGCCGGGTTTGCGTCGTTCCGAACGCCGCGGCCGTCCGCTTTTACGGTGCGTCCCCGCGCTGGGCCGCGGTTTTGTCCGTTTCGACTCAAACGGACGCGCGGGCGCGGTTTGAGTCGCGAGGTTGGAGATGCCCTAACAGACGCAAAATGCATTAAATAGGAGCTCCCGACTACCCGAGGCATGTAGTAGAGAGCTTCCTGAGGCGCGACCTGTGTTGGACTTGTTTGCTTTCTAGCACAATTTGCTAAGTTAAAATTTGGCAGCTATAGTATAGTTTATTTAGCATGGACGCGGCGTTTCGGCTCATATGACCAGATGATCATACTATCTGGACCATCCACTTTTGCGTGGAGATCTGTTTTGTCAGATATTGTCAGGCGAGCTCATCTCGCTGAAAATGAAATATACCAGCGAGTTGTGCGCACTGTTCGTCGGTACGTATAGGAATTAATGCTCTGGTTGAGCTCTGCTGTCAGTAGAGTTAACGACCATTTTCTTGAGCCGGTGGAGCAGAAAAATTCAGAAAATCTGTACTGCTGGTCCAAGATTTGGAATCCGCGTGGGTTGCAGGGGGTTAAGGACGGCGGCGGATGCGGAGGCGGGGCAGCTTCGCCGCCTATTCCTGGAGGTTGGAGCCATGGATTTCCCAATCGATCCGGTTGAAAGGTTGGTACGTCTTGTGCTTGGCATCCCGTAGTATTTGCCTAGGTTGGTAGGAAGCCTGGATTGCGAATTTGATTGCGAGAATTTCTCCTCGACCTGTCCCGGTTTGATTCGGTGACTCGAGCGCGGGGGCTGCCATTATGGATCCAGGCTCTGTAGTTCGTATAGAGGAGGAGGGGGCGGTTAGTGTGGTAGCTGCCGTGGGCTGTGGCGGAGGCACCGGGAGACGACGAGGCTGTCAGCGTCGGGCCGCGGCTAAGAAAATTCAGAGCAATTGCTCGGATGCAGAGAGAGCATGGCCGCGGCAGGGTGAACGGGAAGAGGAGGTTGGGGCAGATTTAGAATAGTCCCAGAAGCTCCAGGCTGGATTAAACGGCGAGTTCCTGCTTAAGTTTTAGTTGAGTAAATCTTGTTTTCGTGCGTGCAGATCAAACATTCTAGCTTTCATTGTGGAATTCCATACTACACTGTCAACTTCAGTCTGTCTTGTTTTCTTTGCATAAACTTTCAGTGTTGGCAATGTAGATGTAATTATTTACTACCAATGTCGATTGTAAAAAGATGCAATTACTGCATACCACATTACCACTAGAGAGTAGAGACATATCGGTTTTGGTAGGCATGTAGGATATACATGAGGTGCAGGAACGGGACACTTACATTTGTTTTCGTGGGGTGGATCTCTGTTGCGCTATGCATGGTAAGGGTTCAGGCAAACGCTGCGGAACACACTCCTTGTGCCAACAGAATTGGTGCATTGGAGAAATTAATTCGTAGTTACCCTAAGAAGCGAGGAAAGCATGTTGTCGAGCCAACGTTAGGCATGACATTCGATTCACTGAGCAAGGCGTATGAATTCTACAAGGAACATGGATTCGGCGTAAGGTAGGCAAGAGCAGGCTGAACCCTGGAAGGTCGAAGACAATGCAAGAGCAGGCTGAACCCTGGGTGTGGGGTAAGTAAATGGTCAATTGTTCACATGGATGCTTGCTGGCACGAGCAATGTTTTTACCATTCAAGTTTGTGATGCAAGGAAAACCTATTGGGGAGAACACCAGATCTTGTTGCGAGTGCCCGGCCGATCCAGAACAGTTGACTCTCAAAGTTGACCCAGAAGCTTCTAGAAGCTCCTAGTTGGACAAAATTGTCAGTGCCTTGGTAACTGTTGTTCGAGATTTATTTGTGGTCGTGCATTCATACCGTTCTTCTGGAATCCATGCCATGCATACTTCACTGCTAGCACTTTCATTCAGTAGCGTTTGATACCCAAATTCAGTGTGTACCAGGTGGTAATTCATAGGAGACAAAGAGGTGCATGAACTTAGTCTGATTATTTTTGGGATGGAATTGCATTGTGCTTTACAGGGCAAGGGTCGGAGCCAACTGCAGAGCGTACTCCGTGCGCAAACAAAATTGGAGCACCGGAGAAAATCGATCGGAGGTTATCCCGAGAAGAGAAGAGAGCATGTTGTCATAGTTTGATGATGTGAAATCTCCTCTTCCCGTGATGTGGTCATAGTTGACACCACGCATAGAACTAATCTTTACAACATGACATTCGTGCCGGGGTTAGGGACGTGGGTGGCTGGTGGGGAAAATCTTGCGTAAGGGTAAATCGTGAGTCGTCGAACACACCAGCGCTCATGTCGCCATCGCCTCGTAGCTGCAGAGCAGCATATGTATCTGACCTCCAATAGTGGGCGCGGACAAACTTCTCGATGCTGGCATCGAGGTACATCTTGCCTTCCCCCGTCAAACAACAACCTCGATGGGCCACCTGCACTCGCCGCATCTGTCTTCCCGCAGGTTGATGGGGGTCGGCTCCCCGCCGGCGAGAAAATCCGCGAACTGATATGGGAGTTTCTTTCGGCTAAGGGGGTCCTCGATGATGTGGACGACAAACTTGAAGTGCATGGTGAACATGCACTCCCACTTCTCAGGGGAGGGTGAGCGCGCAGGCGATGGTGAGCGTGCAGATCCAGCATGGCCGCCCTTGCCCAGCCCTGCGGCCGCACCCTCTGCCTCGGTCCCTACGACCCATAGAAGACGAAGCGATCGCAGTCGCTATGAGACGGGCCCAAAGCAGAGGGTGCAGTCTGTACACATTTTAACCAAATTTGTCTGCATTTGCGTCCCTGCAGACAAAACATTATTTTGCGTCAATATAAATTATCACTCTGCTTTTGTTTTCGTTTGCCTCGGACGGCTGAAGATACCCGAAGGGCATCTCCAACCGGGCGACCCAAACGGACGCGCTGGGTCGTCTGTTTTGGGCCGTTTGGGTGGCCGAGCGGACACGCGGACAGCGGCCTGCGTCCGCGTGTCCGTTTGGGTCGCACGCTGCGCCCAACGCGGCGACCCAACCAGACGTCACGTGGTTCGTCTTCCTTGCGCGGCGCTGCGCCATGGCAGGCCTCGACGGGACAACAATGGTGGACGGTGGAACGCGCGGGAAAGTTCCCGCGCGCACCAATGTTCCCCTGCGCGCGAAAAGCCCTTTGGCACGCGCTCGCGCCCAAGTTTCCCGCCAGGTCGCCGGCTATAAAAGACGGCCGCGGCCAGAGACCGCATCACACCCTCTCCGCCGTCCTCTTCCTCTCCACCTTCTCCGGCGCCATGCCGCGCACCCTGTAGGCCACGTGGGCCAAGCTCTCCCTCGCCGCCCGGGCTAGGTTTCCGCGGACGGAGGAGGAGGAGCGCGCGGACGCGCGGTGGGTCGCCGACGACGTCGCGCTCCGCGTCGGCTGCCGAGGCGGCGGCGAAGAAGGAGGGGACGCGGCGATGGTGGAGGCGGCCGCGGACGGCTGGCACGAGATCGCGGACGGCTGGTACGAGGCCGCGGCCGCCGCGGAGGAGGAGCCCGTCGACGAGGAGGACCTCGCGCTGGCCAACATCAACGCCACCATCGAGGAGCGTCTCGCCGACCTCACGCGCGTGACGAAGGAGCACGAGGCCACCTGGCGGGCCGGCCGCCGCCGATTAGGCGACCTCCTCGGCCAGAAGAACGAGTTGCTCACTATTCGAGCAGCCCGCCACCTCATCCAGATGCCCTCGCCAGAGCGGCGCGCCCGGGAGGATGCGGCGTCGGTGGAGCGCGGCCGACAAGAACGCATGCGCCGGCGGAACGAGAACCACGAAGCCCAGGCCGCCGACCGCGTTCGCCTGGAGGCGCGCACCGCTGTGGAACGCGCCGCCCTGCAGGAGCTGGAGCTATGCGGGAAGCGGATGGTGCCACCGCAGGAGGCGGAGCGCGAGCGCGCCCGAGGTGCGCGAGCGGAAAGGAGGAGGATGAAGTCCTCCGCCGCGCCACCCAGCTCGTAAAGCTGGAGTGGAATCCTCACGCGTACAGGCCGCCCGCATCGAGTGAAATCCACGGCCCCCACGGCGAGCCGGCGAGGGAGTCGCCGGCGAGGCCGCCGGCCCCGTACGTATTAGGATAGAAGTAGTAGGCTAAAAAAATTGTAATGATTCCTTTGAATGAATTTTTTTTATATTTCTATGACAAGCGGGCCATGGGCGGACAAGGGGCGGACGCGAGCGACCAGCATTCGGCATCCGCGGCCACGCAAACTCGTCCCAGATTTGGTCCGGGTTTGGATCGTCCCGGACGCCGCGGCCATCCATTTTAGAGATGGGTCTGCGCGCTGGACCGCGTTTTCGCCCGATTCGACCCATCTGAACGAGCGGGCGCGATTTAGGTCGCCCGATTGGAGATGCCCTAAGCTAGCCAAAGGAATAAGACGGTCGCAATGAAGCGACGATGGGTGGATTTAATGAGATTGTTGGTGCCGGAACAGGATTTTGAGTGCACGGTACAAGAAATAGTGAAGCGTCATGTACAGGTTTGGCCCTGCCGTCTGATTGGTACAAATCCGTTGCTGTTATTGTGGGACCGTGCACTGTGCAAATAGTCGTTGTACTACAGAATACACACTAGAATACGTGTCAGCAGCAGAGATCCCGAGGTGGCTATGTGGTCTAGATAATATGTTCATCTGGACGTATGACCCGAAACAGATTTCCGATTTAGCATGTGTTTTGTTTTACCACACTTTGACTTGCCACACTTTATTGCATGTATGATTTATTTATCACAAACTTAATTTTTTTTGTTAATTTTACCAAAGTTTAGCTTCAATATTTTCAGCCACATTTTTATGACTAACCACATTTTAGCTTCGTAAATTGTAGCTAGAAACCAAACAGACCCGAATTAACTAAAGGTCTCGTTGAAGCCAAAGCTCGATCTCGATCACGGTAGCTTTGGCTTGCCCGCGCTTTTCTCTGCCGTGGCCGCGCACTACGACCAGGCCGGGCGGCCGGACCGCCGGGCCACGTACACCGCCCACTCGCCAGCCCGGGAGGACCACCGGCGAAAAGGCGCTCCGGGTCACTTGAACTCCGGTTGGCTACCTAGCATTAGCACCCATAATGATCGGTGCTGACTAGCATGCACGTGAATGTGATCGATCACCTCGATCTAGCCCTGCATGCATCCCCGATGTGACACGCACGGGTGGTCGACGCAGGCTCTGGTATGATTCGATGTGACACGTAAATTAATCTCACAGACTAAGGCATAGCCTAGTGGTGGGGAGGGGACCCACCCGAGTTCAAGTCCTCATGCTTGCAATTTCGGTGATGTTGTATCCCTGCTATCAAAATACCACGTGGCCCCTCCCACGTTGGAAATCATTTTTTTTTTAAATTAATCTCAGTGCTGCCATGATTCTTCCGATGTTATACTAGTAAACTAGCTGCAACAGTACATTTGCCACCAAGATGCACACCAATCATCGTTCTCTTCTCTCTATTGATGAGTGATCACCAGAACCCTGCAAAAGTGGCATCGCTTTCTCTCGACCCTCGTTCGATCTGCAGGATAATCAATTCGAGGGAGGTGTGTTTATGTGGCTGCCCTGCATGCTCTCTATCAAAATACCACGTGGCCCCTCCCACGTTGGAAATCATTTTTTTTTTTAAATTAATCTCAGTGCTGCCATGATTCTTCCGATGTTATACTAGTAAACTAGCTGCAACAGTACATTTGCCACCAAGATGCACACCAATCATCGTTCTCTTCTCTCTATTGATGAGTGATCACCAGACCCTGCAAAAGTGGCATCGCTTTCTCTCGACCCTCGTTCGATCTGCAGGATAATCAATTCGAGGGAGGTGTGTTTATGTGGCTGCCCTGCATGCTCTCCAATTATTTGAAGCATATGCAGATTCAGTTGGCCAGAAGCTATATATATGTAGTATATAACTAAATAAAGCAAGCAAGCATGGGCTCGTATGCATTGCGTTGCATGCACGCGCGTAAAGAAGCAAAAGGTCCCTCACACAGAGAGCCAACAAACAGTTAGGGCCCAACAAGACAGGAACAAGCAATTTTAATTTGTTTGGGTTGCTTCTCTGCTTGTCTTTCCCCCAAAGATGCAGCAATGATCCAGCGGAATCCAACTCTCTTCTCCTGCTCCGTCAATCCTTCTGCCCTAAGCCAGGCATCGCATGCAGTGCATTACCGGTCCATTTCCGCACTAGCTAGCTGAGCTCCCATGCATCCTTCTGCTGCTTTGCTTCTGACTGATCAGTAGCCAACGCGCGCTAGGGCTAGGCCTGAGCCTGAATGCCTGATGGATCCATCTCTAAAGGCGACGGATGGCGACATCGCGTCGTCTCTGGACCAGCTCTGTCTCTTTGATCTGACGAGGCCTACGCATCCTGCTACATGCTGCTGATTCAGCAAAGCTTGCGCGCTCGCTCGCTAGCTCGATCTATCTAGGGGCCGGCGGGCATCAATAATTGTATGTAGTGTAGTGTAGCCGGTTAAATTTTGCACCGGCGACGAGAGACGGATTTGGCATCATCGTCGTGCAATGCAATAATTCCCATGGCTAGGTTTCCTGCTTTGGTCAAAGCTCCATGCTAGCTAGCTCCAGACCGTGGGAGAGAGAGGGAAGCTTACGCACTGGTCCTGATGTCACCATGTATGAAGGAAAAAAAGGATCAGCAATGGAGCCGATCGAGGATCGGCGGTGCAACGGTGGCAAGACGTGGTCACGACGACGGCCTCTCGTTCAGAGGCATACTCGCCTATTATTCTAGGTTTAAAATAGCGTGCTAAATGAATTAGCGACAACCTCGTTCAAACGATATGGACGCTATATCGTGGTAATAGTGTGGTATATTTTAAATAGCATTTTCAAAATAATACTAAATATAGCCTAAAAAATTAATTTTACTAGAACGAATAGATATATATAGTCCAAAAATGAAAGAATCATACATACATAACCACATATAGAAATCAAGTATTTTAGAAGGCTAACATCAACATTTCACAAGACAACAACATAGTATAAATTATTTATTAAAAAATATTAGCATTAGCGATATTATCTTCTGATTTAGAAGTGGAACCAATAGATTGTAGTTCATCACCACGAAAAAGTGAAATCAACTTGCCTGAAAAAAATAGCGCGCTAACGCTATGAAGTTTTAGAGCATCTCCAGCCGTGTCCCCCAAAGCGTCCCCCAAAGGGATTTGGGGCGCGCCGGACAAAAAAACCGTTCCAGCCGCGTCCCCCAAAGCCCATATTTGTCCGGCGCGCCCCCATACGGTGTCCGGCGCCCCGAGCCCGTCCCCGTCCCACAGGGGACGCACCGGGCACGCCGGACACAACGAAAAGCGAGGCGGGGAGTGGCGGGGCCGACCCGTCAGCGGCACAGTTAATTTTAACCTAACCGTCGCCTACCTCGCGACGGAAGTTATTCGCGCGCAGTGACACACGGCGGCATCTTTGCCTTAATGGCAACGAAGGGGCAGGCGAGACGTCTCGTCGGTGCCTGCGCAGCCTCCACGCGTCGCCGGCGTTCGCACGCCACCGCCCGTTCCCGCGCGATCTTCCCGCCTCTTCTCGCCTGTTCCCGCGCTTTCTTCCCGATGCCGGCGTCTATAAAAGGTCTCCCGGCTCAACGGTAGCCACCACACCCCGCCGGCAATAAACACAGCCCTCGTCGCTCCATCGCCGTCTCCTCCACCACCAGCAGCAATGGCGAACCGCCCGGCGCTGGCCACTTCCTCCACCGCCGTCCCCTCCACTTGCAGGTCCCGGAAACGCAGGTCGACACCGACCCCTCGGCAGCGGCCCGGGAAAAGCGATGGCGTGCACACCGTCGGCCAGCGGCGGGAGGCGATGCGGCGCGACGAGCCCGCCGGCCAGCAGGAGGTGGCGCGAGCGGCGGATCCGGCGGCGTTCGCGCCCATGGCCCCGCTCGCCGGCGAGGCCGCGGCGGTAGCAGCGTGGCAGGAGCAGCGAGGACGCCACCGTTGCGGCGTCCGACGCCTCGACGAGACGAGGAGGCGCGACGGTGCCGTGCACCGGGCGGAGATGGAGCAGCGGTGGGCCGACGAGCGCCGGCGCCGCGCGCGGTGAGCGGGAGGCGCCGTGACCGTGAACGGCGGGAGTCGATCGAGCGCCGGCGCGGCTCGGCGACGGAGGAGCGTCATCGGCGTGAGGCGGCGGCGAGGGCGTTATGGGGGAGGCGGGCGGACGAGTTGGTGGCGGAGGACGCCGTGTTGGCGGCGGCGATGATGGAGGCGCCAACAGATGTGGAGGAGGAGGCGCCAATGGAGGAGGAGGAGGCCGAGGCGGAGGAGACCGAGGTGGAGGACGACGACGACGACGAGTTCGAGTGGTCCGATGACGACGGGCCGCACCCGGACGAGACGGCCGATCAGCAACGCGCGCTCGTCGAGTCCTTCGAGTCGGAGAAGAAGCTCCAGGACGACGCCCGTGCCCGCGAAGAGGCGCAGATTCGTCGCACCGTCGAGCTCTCCCTCCCGGGCGGCCCGGCGAGGGAGGGCGGAGGAGGACGCGCGGCGGGAGCGGCACCGTCTCGGCCACCGCCGAACGCAAGGAGAGGAGGCGCGCGCAGCAGAGGCTGCGGCGTAGGGGAGGCGACGACGGGCGGGACCGTCGAACGCACCGCCGGGCGATCGGTAGTCTAGGTTTAGATGAAATCTAGCCGTTTTCATTCAAACTTTGTAATATATAATCAAAATTGAATGAAAATCTTTATTTTCGTGCACCAATATTCATTTGGGGGCGGCGTTTGGGGGACGCGACTGGGGAGCGACGTCCCCCAAAGGCGGCACGAACAAAACACGTCCCCCAAACGCTCAATCCGGCGCGGTTTGGGGGACGGTTTGGGGGACGCGACTGGAGATGCTCTTAGGGCAATATAGCATGCTGTTTCGCAAATAGCGCCACAGCGAGCAAAATTACTAAGCGTGGACCCTCTAGATATGCTATAGCGCGCTATTAGCGGAGAAATAGTTTGTTATTTTAAACCTTGCTATTATTACCGTGCTGGGGATTCTGTATGTCCCTGTGTATGTGCTTCATTGGCCTCTCCATGCATGCTTTTGCTTCTAAATTACATGTGGCGAACAATCTTTGCATTCGCGCGTCCAGTAATAAGTGTTTATGTGAAAAAAACTAATTTGGTTGTTTTGATTCGCCGGATAACCTTTCTGGTCTAAAGCAGACCAGTCATACTGAAACAAAAAAAAGGAAGCACTGTTCTTGTTCAGAGTTCAGACACATATACGTATATTCACTATTCAGTCGCAACGTCGCATTCTCTGATCGAATTAGGCCGGGCGCAACCGAGCCTCTCTTTCTCCCTGCTCCGATTCCCCGCCATTGCGCAACCGACAGCTCGGGGCATCGCCGGCCCCGACTGCGACGGACCATCATGTGCTGCTAGTCTAAGCGAGACGCCGTGTTAACCGTCTACTGGCCTGCTGCTGGGTAATCAGCTCATAGAGCTCTTAATTAAAGAAGTGTAGGTATCGGCACAAGGCGATGTCGCCGCCGAGCGGGGGTGGTACGTACGAATGTTTCACGCCTAGTGTATGGTCTCAGCGTCAGTATGGGGGTAGAGCACTGACGTCTATGTCTCCGGTATCCCACGGTGCTAGCTCGGTCGTCTGCATGTTCTTGTTAATGGTAGATAGAGACACTGCCACACTGGCATTGCTTGCCTTGCTGATTCCTGTCTCTGAGGCTGACTGATAGCGAATTGCTGGGCAGGATAATCATGTGGCACTGTGTTACCGTACCCTTTTCCTCAAGGAATCTGCGGCTGGCCCAGAAGTGATCCAGAAATTTGTCTTCTAATAAGTTCGAATTATTCCGATTGCCAAAGACATGCCAGGTGAAGACAGACTGAAGAAATTTCCAACAGAGAGTTACCTGATTCAGATGGTATTAATGGATGGTTGTTTTGCTTCCTTCCTTTCCATCAATCTTATGTTGATGCCGTCAATGTGAGACATGCATTTTAATATGCTGGTGACAAATATCAGTTCTTACGATCCTACTTTGATCCATGCGTGAAACGCTCCCTTCAAATGTGTTTTTTATGATACGAAATCACAAAGATAGGCAGTACAATCGAAATAAACAATTTGCTTCAATTAATATTGAATCAGAGGAAGTAACATTAATTTCATGTCAATGCATGGTAATGCAGACTAGTAAAGCATTATTTATTTGTCGTATCCTTGTCTTAAGACGTATGAAAATACACACTAAAAAACAATAAAGGGGGAGAAAGATTGCTTACCTTTTGATCCATGTAATCAAATTATGTGGACTCCCGTAGATGGAAAATAAATATTTTAACCTAATTCAAGCCGCATCAAAGTACTTTTCATTTGTCGCCTCTAAACCATTGTCATAGTTTATATTTTATCCCTAAACATCAAAATAGAAAACACAAGGCCCTATCCACAGAAACCATGTAAATTTTGTCACTCGAACAATGTGTAGATGCTTTCGGTTATTTGTTAGTGTATGTTGGTAGTGGTAGCCTCGGGATTAAAACACTGATTTTTTTTGTTAAATATAGAGAAATTCATTTTTTTATTTAACAATAGTTTTATGGGAAAGATATAGACACCACGGAACATTGAAAAAGCTTTTTTATTTGGGATTTGCCATATCCTAAAAAAAGCAAGCAAACACTATTGACTTTTTTTTGGATAATTTAGCAAACATTATGTTGACTGAAAGATAAGGGTTATTAATTTATGTCGTATCCCATACTGCTATGAGTAAATTCATTTTTTGTCCCTCATATATTAGCATTATTCAGAATTAATCCCAAAAAAATCTCTAAAAGGGAAAAAAGATGTTCCTTGGCTATTCAAATAATTCAGGTTTTGGCTCTCAAACATAGAAAGTGATATTCTTTACATGGTGGTTGCATTACACGTTTGGTATCTCACCAAACATAAAAAGAGCAAAAATAAGAAGAAATAACTAGATATTTTCAAATATGTGCTCAATAATTGAAATGAGTAACCAATTTTTTATGAAAAAATTGAAACCATTTTGAAAATTAGAGAAGTTATTGGAAATCGTAATGAAAATATCAAAATACCGTTATGTGTTGAATGAAAAATAAGGACATGGGAATAGTAACTCGGTTATTCAAGAAAACTATAAAAAAATATGAACATGAATTAAAATCAGGGAATTTTCAAATTCAATTTTAAACACCTATTTAAAGTATTGTGTAGTTAATTATGATTGTTCCTAAATAACTGGTCAACCTTTTCTCATTTTCCAAAATATTTCTTATTTTATATAGAAAATACAACTTATATTTTATTTTATGCAAATAAACCCAGTTTTCATTTCTATGATTTTATTCTAAATTTTCTGCATTTTTCATTATTTCTTCCTGAAAAAAGGAATTTTCTATCTTATCAAATTATATTTTGTCCCTGCGGTGATTGGGCTATCATATGTCTCAAACCGCCTATTCATA
Organism: Lolium rigidum; assembly: GCF_022539505.1. Classification (NCBI taxonomy): domain Eukaryota; kingdom Viridiplantae; phylum Streptophyta; class Magnoliopsida; order Poales; family Poaceae; genus Lolium; species Lolium rigidum. The sequence continues at coordinate 150,826,866 of NC_061510.1, forward strand.
TTACTCCCTAAACAAGTGGGTCATTTACATGCATGGTTAGATTTAAGTGGCTACAATTTCAAGTGATGGCACGGATTATTGCCTTATGTTTCATGACATGAGGTTGAGGACTACCATACCCTTACATGTACACAATGTGGTCACGAGTGGCAAGTACTTCATTATCTCTTTATCCCTAGATGGGCTGCTACCAAATGATGTGGTTGCTATTTATTTCACTTTGCGCGCTATTATTGTCACTAATTAGGTACATCCTTCAGAACCGTCACATTGAACACGCGCCATATCTGGTTGATTTCTTCAACAAGGTCTTTGTCGGGTACAACAATTTTTTTCATTATTATGTATAAGCTCCGATGTTTGTTGGTCATACGATGATCCGTGTACAAGTATCTAATTTCTTGACCTCAGGGGCCAACCATTTGTAGCTGGAGTGATCCCTCCAATGCGCATGCCGACTTCAGCTTGATTCACTTAGGCATGGCATTCTTGTAGCCACCTGTCCCAATCTTATGGTGATATATCTTTTCACGGAATTTTGCTTATTCTTTTCCGACCTTTTGTTAGCTTCTTCCGATTCCTTGTACTCCACAAATGCGTCCCAATGATCTCGATGCTTCTCTAGTGGGCCACTTAATTGTGGAGCTTTTTTGTCCTTGGGATAATTTCGGTATAATCTTTTCTTGAAGGTTTGGAATTGTGTGGCCATCTTCTTAAGAGCCCACTCCTTGACTTTCAACCTCATGGCATGTGTGAGCGCATCAGTCTCCAAGACCGGTAGGGTGAAATGTGGCATAGGCGATTACCAAAGGCAATCTTTGCATCTGTCGTCGACAAAACTAAATCCATTTCCCTTTGTTGCCTTATTTAATTCTCGAACGGTCATCGGGATGATGTCCCTAACAACAAATCCACATTGACTTACAAATGACTTTGCGTTTGCCTTGGGAAGCAACGGTTTGCCAAGTGCGGAGACTACTTCAATTGGGAGATGCACATTACCGACCATCCCTTTGGCCATGCCTTGTTTCCTTCTAGAAGATTGGCTCGATGCGGAGGTCTAAAAGAAGAAACATTCGTTAATATATACATATGTATATACAAATCAATTAGTGCATCTATATAGTGATAACTACACTACTAGGAAAAAGGCAATCAGTAGCGCACCACATATAGCCTTCCGTGGCGCACTAGTGGTGCGCCACTGTTATCACTAACTCCTAGTAGTGGCGCACTAGGGGTGCGCCACTACTAGCATGGATACCAGTGGCGCACTGCGTGGTGCGCCATTGACATGTCCAGCAGTGCGCCACTATTACTCCAAAGTGGTGCGCCACTGTTGGTCAGTGGCAGTGCGCCACCACTGTGTAGACAAGGTGCGCCACTGCTACCGTTTTGCGTGCGCGACTGTTTCAGCGAGGTGGTGCGCCACTGCTGCGTGTGGACGTGCGCCACTGCTGTCTCCGGGACGTGCGCCACTGCTGAGGTTCCTGGTGCGCCACTGCTAGTCTCGGAGGGGATCACAGGGCAGTGCGCCACTGGATCCAGAGCAGTGCGCCACTGCTACTTAGTGGACGTGCGCCACAGATGGGCCACTAGTGCACCACTGCTACGATTTCGATTTTTTTTGTATCCTGGCAGGTATTTATACAGGTTGTGTATCACAGTACAATAGCACAATACAGGATATATAACACCATATAAACAACAACACAGCTTATCCATACATAATTCTTCACATTAGCCCCACATGATTCACAAGATTTCACATTAGAGAAGTTACGAGGTTACAATGCAAGTTACGGAGTTACAAATTCACAAATGAGATAGTGGTTACACAAGGTCGATCATCTAAACTACCATCACATAGAAGAGAGCTAGATTCACTACTAGCACCGTCCCGATGAAAGTGGTCTTCATTCGGTTCCTCCTCCGCCCCGTCCTCTCTCCCACCACATAGCGTGCGTATCTGTCTTCGGCCTCCGCTCTAGTGGTGTACCCTTTGTAGCTGTTACCACTAAAACGGTGAACCTGTCTCCGACACTCCTCCCAGTCGTTGTAGACTCCGGGAACCTTGCCCTTGTACACGACATACCACGTCATATCTGCACATATATGAACAAGCCAAAGAAACATTAGTGCACGCTCATAGATGTTTGCAACGAATAAGAGCAAACTCAAAAACGATCCAAGTAGTATGAACTAAAAGGCATGCCTCATACATTGTTGGTCGGAACAAATATTAACATTTAGGGAAGGGGTCAGCGAAACCAAGTAGGATGCACAAGAGATTGATACTTGTGTCATCGCACCAGGTTCATCGACCCCTCCCCAAGTGTATAGGTGACCAAACATTCTAATCATCGGCATTTTGAGATACCAAAGCAAATGGAATGACAAGGGCCTCATACATTGTTGGTCCAAACAAATATTAACATTTAGGGAAGGAGTTAGTGAGACCAAGTAGGATGCACAAGAGATTGATATTTGTGTCATCACACCAGGCTCACTAACGCCTCCCCCAAGTGTAGTGACCACAAAATTTAATCATCGGCCAATGCAGTTAAGAAGTGCCAACTCAAATAAGAGACAAGTAGCTAGTATGAACTAAATGGAATGCCTCATACATTGTTGGTCGAAACAAATAAGAACATCCCGGGATGGCGTTAGTGAGGCCAGGTAGGATGCACAAGAGATTGATATTTGTGCCATCACACCAGGCTCACTAGCGACACCCCGGAGTGTATAGTTGACCGAACATTCTAATCATCGGCACTAAAATGGAAGAAAGAGCCAAGTGGTATCAACTAAATAGCATATGCCTCATACATTGTTGGTCAAAACAAATATTAACATTCCGTGAAGGAGTCAGCGAGACCAGGTAGGATGCACAAGAGATTGATATTTGTGCCATCACACCAGGCTCGTTGATGCCTTCACGGAGTGTACAGGTGACCAACCATTCTAATCATCGGCATTCTGAAAAACCAAAGCAAATGGAATGACGAGGGCCTCATACATTGTTGGTCAAAACAAATTTTAACATTCAGGGATGGAGTAAGCGAGGCCAGGTAGGATGCACAAGACATGGATATTTGTGCCATCACACCGAGCTCGCTTGCTCCACCCCCGAGTGTACAAGTGACCAACCATTCTAATCATCGGCATATGCAAACAAAATTAACGACCAAATCAAGTGCAGAAAACGACAAAGCCATATATATAAGTTCACAAACATAGCCGAACTAGTAATTAAACAAACATGCAAGTGAAGTGCTGGATAAAGTTTATTACAACAGAAGCTCGTCTTTAGTTCACAACTACATAACTAGGCTCGCACATCAAGACTTTCTCGGAGCGTGGATAAAACCGCCGCCTTTCTTCAAGCACATCCATGAGCGGTAGTCGTCACCCTGCATTTGGAGCATTGTGTCTATGTCACTGTTGGACGGCTGATAACCGGCGTAGAACTCCCCCGCGCTTCTAACGACATCTTGATGGATGATTTCACAAAACTCTACTTGGATGCGGAAGAAATCTTGCTTGATGCCGTCGTCAGGGACCCGCGACAATTTGTTGGCCCAGTCTCTGAGATGCTCAGGTAGCGTAAGCTGCTGCTGGTCCCGTATGAACTTATCCATGTGATAGAGGGCGTAGTAGGCATCCTTGTTACTAGAAGTCGTCTTCTTGACGCAGGGAAACTTTGTTTGGTTCTTGAACACATGCTTCCCGTACCTAACATTTGGCTTCTGCATGTGGCCTTTCGCTTTGACGTAGCCATTGAGAGCATCATCAAGTACGGCCTTGACATTCGTGTAGTCCGTGGTTGACTTACCGTCCGCATCGAGGTATGTGGCCACGGAATGTTTCGGGGTTATGGAGATGAGTGTGCAGGTTTTGCCTCTGCGTAGAACACATAATGTTTAAGAACATGACGATTGAAATCTAAAAAAATCACGAGTTAAGACCGGTACGGTGAGGGGTGACTTACTCGGGAAATACGAGCAGGAGGAGGTTACACTTCTTCTGGTTCGCTAGAAAGAAGTCTTTGAGGTATCCACTCGCGACTGCCCGGTCTCCGGCGGTGGCCAAGTGGACGGCACGCATGTAGAAGGGGTCGGCTATCGCGATGTCCGGGATGTTGTGTCTAATGATCCGCATCGCCTTGCTGAGCGAGTATAGGCGAATGAAGGCGTAGTGCAGCGGATAACTGTTCAGCATGGCGAAGATGTCATCATACCGCAGGAAGATCTTCTCCGCGAAGCCACTATCGACAAAGCCATGGCCCGAGGGCACCTTGGCAACATACACTCGGGTATCCATGATCTTTCTCCCCGATACACCGCTCCTCCATAAACTGAATACCGTCAACCGGAGATCGCATAGGACCGGGTGCAGCATCGTACAATCTTTGAATTAGCATCCGCTCACCCGACACATGCACCCTCGACTCGATATTCTTGGGCACTGGTGGCCCGTCCTGAGCACGGATAGGTGCCGGCTGGCTGGTAGACTTGTCGTCCTTCTTCTTTCTTTTCTGTCCCTTTGGCTTCGTATTTACTGGGACTGCATTCTCCTCTTCGCAAGCCTTCTTCAGTGTGTTAGGACTGATAACACTTCTCACCTCGGCTATCGGCTGAGTCTCGGTGAAGTCGGCAGCTGGAGGCGTCTCCTGAGAACGGAATAGGCGCCGCTTGTTGCAATAGGTTTTCCCCTCGGCGGCAGCTTGAGAGGGTTGGCTACTGAGATCGAAGTGGCACTCCAGGTTGGCGAACGTACTGTCCTCGTCCGGACCATCGTTCGGATCCTGTGCCATATGCATCTCCTCGTCGGCTGATGGCGGCACCGTTGGGGTGGTCTTGCCATGGCTTGGCGCCGGCACGGCTTGGGGTGCTATCCGTGGGGTGGTGTCGCTCGCCCCCAAACGAATCTGGCTCTTTGGCCAAACCATGGACCAATTGAAGCATTGGTGGAGGGTAAGGACCTCATCTTCGTCGGCACCATGGGGTTGAAAGGGAGGTACCACGTCGTCGTAGCCACTAAGCACCCGAACCAGTTGAATCCTATACACGTCGGGTGCCATGGGTACACCGTGTAACTGGCGGTTGCTCGGTTGAACGATTTTGGCCTTGGCAACATCGATCAACTCGCCGTTCACAAAATGCAGGAGAGTGCATGGGACGTCGGTGGCGGCACCCTGCGGAAAACATGTAGGGCGTTAGGGATGGCTAGCGTAGTCAAAGGCAAGGATATGGAAGTCATCCGAGATGAGGGTTGGTTACCGTGATGGCGTCCAGCTCGGCTAAGGTCGAGGCACCGCCGGCGGCGGGCGTGCCACTGATGGAGTGGCCGCTTGTTGGCGTGGTGCCGGGCGGCGTATTATCCGCAGCGACGGGTGCATTGAGCTGAAGTAATGTCGCCGCGGGAGACACCAAGATTGGCGCCGCGGGAGCCACCAAGGTTGGCGCCGCCGGAGCCACCAAGGTTGGCGCCGCCGGAGACACCATTGTTGCCGCCTGCGGACTCACCGATGGCTCCACGTTGTGGGAGTTGCTGCCCGTGAAACCGGGAACCGGGGGAAATGTTTGTGTTTTTCTCTCTCTCAAATGTTTGTGTTTTTCTCTCAAAAATGTTTATGTTCTATGCTCAACTGCAGGAATGAAGTATTTAAGTCTTATGAGGATAACACATTTAAGCCAATAATAATTCTTAAATGCAAATATGGCTACTTGTTTCTGTATGTGTTATAGTGTTAGACATATAAACTAGAATTTTTTCATGAATCATTTGTATGCAGCAATTATGCACTTCGTTAGGAGAAATCTACATTGCACATGTGCGAAATTAGTTCCATCCACTCATTCATGCTTTGATGTTTCCAAAATATACAGAGCATCTTGCCTAGTCAATTTAGTAGGCTATATTGTTTCATCTAAACTATGAAGGAGAGGCATTTGATGCAGAAGCATAATGATGCAGAAACCTGGACTTAGTCAAATTTTGTAATATAAGACAGAAGGAGGAGGTGGCTCACCTGCACGTAGAGGAACGGGTCGGCGACGAAGTTGTTGGGGTAGCCGGCGTCGGTCGCGGTGGCGCAGGTGAGCACGGGGTTGGCCAGCAGCTCGATGGGGCGGAGGTCGAAGGGGGTTGCAGACGAGGTCGCCGACGTGATGATCCTTCTCCGCGGCGAGCTTGAGAGTATCTGCGTGGGGGAGAGAACGTGAGGCGGGTGGGGATCGAGGTGAATCGAGGGGGGAGGCGGCCGCCGGCGGGGAGGTGAATCGAGGGGGACGTACCTGCGCGACGCCAGAGATCAAGATCGAGGGGGCGTCGGTGACGATGCAGAGGAGGGCGTCGCCGGGGTGGCAAGGAGAGGAGGGCGTCGCCGGTGGTCTAGTCGCTCGTGTCGCCGGTGAGGTGGCGTCGGAGAGGAGGCAGTGGTGCGTGGGCTCGCGTCGCTCGTTGCCGCCGGTGGGAGGTGGCGTCAGAGAGGGGGCGCTGGTGAATCGAGATCGAGTGGGGGAATGGGGACAGGGGGAAATTTGGCTAAGTCCCAGACGCCCTTAGCAATAGCACACCTCTAGGGGTGCGCCACTATGAGGCTTAGCAATAGCGCACCTCTAGGGGTGCGCCACTGCCACTTTATGATTTGGTCAAAAGAATAACGCTGGGTGGATTGACATATCCCGAAACGTACCGCACTGGCTCTGTCCCTGGTTGGTTTGTGCCAAACCCTACCGCCCAGGTTCGAACCCTGGCGGCCCCAATTTTTTCCTTTTATTTTTAAATTGATTTAACACTATAATAAACATCCAAAATAGCATAATACACCAAAATAAAAGGCATAAATAATTAGAATTATGTAGAATATTTAAAATACTATAGAATCTAGAAAATATCCAAAAATATAAATTATATGTCTATTTTGATCGGTACAATGTGTACAATATGACATCCATTATTCATACAAGAAAATGATACATAATTATCTTTTCACAATCTTCTTTCCCTTCTTTCTCGCGGTTGAATAATTTAGCCCCGGAACTCCTAGACTTCTTCTCTTGAATGGACGGCCTTTAGGTAGGGTGGTCCTGCTTCTTCTTGTTGTGTATGGTTCTTCATCATCGTCGTCGTCATCTTCCATCTTCGGATCGCCGTACTGGTCAAAGTCTAGCTCGTTGGTGGCTCCATCCATTCCGATGATGCTCCTTTTGCCTCTCCTCACGACAACACGGGCCGGGCTTTTGCGGGTCGAGTAATGAAGAAGCATTGGTCCACTTGGGAAGCTAGTACCCATGGCTCATATTTCGCGGTGACCTTTGCGCCCGCTGTCTTGGATTTGGCTTCGGGTATAACCATGGTGGTGAAATGTCGGTCTTCTTTTACGACGTTCTTGGCCCACCTGACACGGAACATCGGCACATTCTCTCCGGCGTAGCTCAGCTCCCAAATCTCCTCGATATTTCCGTAGTATCTCTGCTTGACGTCACCGGTGTAGGACTCCATCGTTACCCCGGAGTTCTGATAATCGCTCTTCATGTCCTTTTCCTCGGTGTAGAATGTGTAGCCGTTGATATCGTACGCCCGAAATGTCATCAGGTTGTGTTCGGCGCCCTGTGACAAGGCGAATATGAGTTTTTCTTCCGCAGAAGAATCCTCGTCTATAGGGTACGTTAGCATCTTGTCCTTGAACCACCGCGTGAAGGTTGAGTTGTGCTCTTTGATTATATCTACGTCCGTCCTCTGTTGGCCCTGATCACTGTACGTCTTTGCGATGAAGGTTTTGTGCTCTACCACCTCTGTTGGCCCTGATCACTGTGCTCTATGTGTTGTAGCGCGACTAGGTTTGCTCTTTCAAAGTCGGCGATTCGACCCTTGAAGTCGACATGCATTTCGCGGCTACCCTCGCGGTGACCCCATCCAGCGAGCTTCCCGAGATGCCTGTTTACGGGCAGGCCAACGGGGTTCTCGATTTCTAGATAACTCGTGCAGAAGGAGATGCACTCTTCGGTCAGAAAGCCCTTGGCTATGCTTCCATCTAGACGTGCCCTGTTGCGAACGTACCCTTTGATGACACCATTCATCCTTTCGAACGGCATCATGCTGTGCGAGAACGTCGGCCCCAGCTTGGATGATATCCTCCACAATATGTACCGACGAGATGCACCATAACGTCGAAGAATGCGGGCGGGAAGTACATCTCAAGCTCGCACAGTATCACCACGATCTCTTCCTGTAGCCTTCTAAGTTGCCTCACGCCAACAGACTTCCGAGAGATGACGTCGAAAAAGTTGCATAGGCCAAAAAGAATTTCACGGACGTGCGCGTCCATGATCCCACGGATTGCAACCGGAAGTACCTGCGTCATCAGCATGTGACAGTCGTGAGACTTCATCCCGCTGAACCTCTGCTTCGCTTTGTCTAGGTACCTGCTTATCTTCCCCGCGTAACCGTAAGGAAGTTCTACTCCTAGGAGACGATCGAAAACCTGCTCGATCTCCTTCGACTTAGAGTGAAGCACGCGGGGGGGGGCGCAGTAATATTCAATCTTTTTAGCCTTTTTGCCCTTGCGACGACTTTGTGTGTCCTCCACCTCATCATAGTCATCGTCATCATCATCATCATCATTAGGGCGTCCCGCGTGAAGCTCCTCCCTGATCCCCATTGATTGCAAGTGGTACCTTGCTTTCGGCCCATCTTTGGTCTTCTCTGGCATGTTGAGGAGGGTACCAAGCAGACTCTCGCACACGTTCTTCGTGATGTGCATGACATCAAGGCTGTGAGGCACACGGAGGATCTTCCACTACGGCAAGTCCCAGAAAACAGACCTCGTCTTCCATACCTTAAGCAGCGGCTCCGGCGCCTTTCGCTTCTTTCCCGGCGGTGGGCACTCTTTCCAATTTTTCAATAGCTCGTCTATTTGCTCGCCGCTTCTCGTACGTGGCCGTCTTCGTGGTTCGTCTTGACCATCGAACAGATCCTTGCATTTCCTCCATGGGTCGTCCTCGCGAAGCCACCTTCGATGTTCCATGAACACCGTTTTCGAGGAGCCGGGATCTCTATCTAGGTGGCGGTACGTTGTGTCGTCCATGCACCTGACGCATGCATTGAATCCGTGGACCACCTGCCCCGCGACATATCCGTAACCGAGAAAGTCGTGCACCGTCGTGAGCAACGCGGCTCTCATAGGGAAATATTCTTCCGCGGCGGCGTCCCACGTGTTGGCAGGCGCGTCCCATAGCGTGGCTAGCTCCTCTTTCAGAAGCCCCATATACAGATTGATGTCGTTCCCTGGTTGTTTCGACCCTTCAATTAGCATACTCATTTGAATGTACTTCCTCTTCATGCACAACCAGGTGGGAGGTTGTACATCCACACAAACACGGGCCAGGTGCTATGCGTGCTGCTCTGGCTGCCAAACGGATTGACTCCATCGGTGCTCGCGCCCAGCCTTATGTTCCTAGGATCGTCCCCAAATTCTGGGTACTCGAGGTTCAACGCATTCCACTGGCTAGCATCCGAAGGGTGTCTTAACCTCCTGTCCTTTTCCTTTTTCTTCGGATCATCTGCGTCATCTTCTCCCTTCCTCATCTCCGCGTGCCAGCGCATTAGCTTTGCTTGCTTAGGATCCGCAAAATACCGCTGCAGACGAGGAGTGATCGGAAAGTACCACACCACCTTCTGAGGAGCTTTCTTCCCCTTCTTGTACCGACTGACGCCGCACTCCGGACATATGGTACACTCCACGTGCTCATTCCGATAAATGATGCAATCGTTCAAGCACACATGGTATTTCACATGCGGTAAATCCAGAGGACACACGATTTTCTTGGCCTCCTCGATACTAGTCGGAACCGTGTTACCTTTGGGAAGACGTTCGTGCCAGAATGACATGTTGTCGTTGAAGGATGTGTCAGTCATTTTGTGCTTCACCTTCATCTCCAGAGCCATGAGCGTTACTTTCAGGCGGGTATCCTCCGGCCTGCATCCTTCATACAATGGAGTAACCGCGTCTACCTCCAGTTGATCCATCTTGGCTTTCTCTCGGGCGGCAGCTCTTGCGTTACTCGTGTGCTTGAGAAGCCGCTCTTGAAGATAAGGGTCCTGCACCCAGTCCATCGACGATGGTCCATCGTCTTCATCTTCATGATCGTCATGATGACCTCCATCTTGATCTTCCTCATCATCGGGTCCAGGATCTCCTACATTGTGATCATGATCATCTCCGGGATCTTCTACATCCTGATCATGTCCGGGATCTTCTACATCCTGATCATGTCCGGGATCTTCTACATGGTGCTCACCTCCTTCCTTATTTCTTGTTGAAATCCCATGGACAAATTCATAATCATCTTCGTCGCCTTCCCACCGATAGCCATCCATGAAACCACGCATGAGAAGGTGGTCCCGCACCATATCGGCTTTAGGGTCCATAAGGCTCGTCAGCTTGCATCTTCGACACGGACATCTTATCTCCTTTTGGTTATTTGTAATCATCTCGGCCGCCGCGGCTTTCAAAAACCTAGCCACAACGCCTTCGCTCATCATGCGGACCATGGTCGCCTGCGGGTATAGAGAAAATGGATATCTTAGTATACCAAAAGAAAATTTTGGCATGACCTTCCCTAAAAATAGGACATATGTATATGCGTAGTATGCCCATTATTCAACGAAACGGAAATGAATCAACGTTTCGGCAAAATATTGGCAACTCCATCGCATTTCTAATCCCTGCAAACAAAAACATGCAACACATGTGTGGAGGCTTCGCATATACAACACATGCATGTGGAGGCTTCGCATACAACACACATATGCACGTGACGCTTCGCGCATGCACAACACATGCGGAGCTTTCGCATAACATATATGCACACACACGTGTGCAAGACGATCGTAACCGGTCACACACAAAGCATAAAACCAACAAAGTTACCGATACGGTGAGACTGAGAGTGTTGGATGAGGAAAAAAGTTGAGATTGAGTAGGTATTGAGCCATAGAAAGTTTCACCCTTACTTACCTACCAAGAAAATTAAGTTTACCACTTAATTTGGGTGAATGAAGAGGTCAAAATAAGGTGGTGAGGAGGAGCAACACGACCAGATCCAGATTTGGTGGGAGGTGGTGGTGGAAGAGTGTTTGGGGAAAGTGGGTGGCACATGTGAGTGGAGGGGGAAAAGCAGGAAATGGTCTCAGGTTAGCAGTGGCGCACCACGTAGCCGTGCGCCACTGCTACGGTGACATAGCAATGGCGCACTGCTTCATGGTGCGCCACTGCTCACCTGCTACCTGCAACCCACGCCCCTGCCCAACTTATCAGTGGCGCACCATGTTGGTGGTGCGCCATAGCTAGTAGTGGAGCACCACGACAGTGCGCCATTGCTAAAGCCCTCATCTCTAAAGGGGCCCTGGCCACCTCCTAGCAGTGGCGCACCACTGCGCCATGCGCCATAGGTAAGCAAAGTAGCAGTGGCGCATCCCCTCGACATGCGCCACTGCTAGGTTGGGGTAGGAGCTGGCCCCCTGCCAGCATTTAGTAATGGCGCACCATAAACAAGCTGAGCCACTACTACATTTGTAACAGTGGCCCACCATTTTGTGGTGCGCCACTGCTAAGTAGTAGTGGCGCACGGCCTTCATGGTGCGCCACTGATGTCAATCTTATGGCTAGGCCTTTTCCTAGTAGTGCTAGAGGCTTAATATTCTTCGCCAGACTTTGTTAAGAGTCCAACATTATGTGAGCTATTATTTCAATATTGCTTGTTTGCGCTTTGTCTCTTGCTTCTAGCTCCATTCGCTCACTGGCATTGTTTAGAAATTCTGAGCCGTTTTCTGCTCCACCTTCGTCTCCTCCACCGTCATGTTCTCCACCCCCGTGTATAATTTCGAACAATTCCTCTTCACGGTCTCTACCGCTGTCCATAGCTTAACTAATACGGAAGAAAGATAAAACCATTTTTGAATTAACATAACATTTTTTAAATTATTTTAGTTGCACAACTTGTTATACACAAGTACTAAATTGTTACCAATTTGCAATTTTTGCATTCACATAACATTTATATAAATATTATTTTTACTTCCATTTTCTACCCTAAACCCTTACGCTGTGTTTGGATGCATAGAATTTGAGTGTGGAATTGAATTGGACTAAAATTCCAAATCTAAGATGAAAATGAATTGGCTTCTAATTCAATTCCGTCGTTTGGATGTGTTCAGAAATTGTTGTTGGAATCAAATGTTGTAACCAATTCCAAATCTTGTTTGGATCAACAAACTCTAGAATTTGATGAATTTTGTCCTCGGCACCTGGCCGGCAGGACGAAGCTGCTAGTGGCACTCGGCCATGCGGCGGCGGTGGCCGGAGTCCCCTCCAGTTGGCGGTGGCTCGAATCCCCTGTAGGCGGCGGCCGGAATCCCCTCCAGGCGGAGGCGGCCACCAGGCGGAGCGTCGGGGCGGCAGGGAGTCGGACGGATCTCCTACAGGCGAGCTCGAGGCGACGTGGTTGCAGGGCCCGCGCGGCAGCGGCGGTTGCAGGGCTCGCGGCGACGCGGTTGCAGGGCCGCGCGGCGGCGGCGGTTGCAGGGCCGCGCGGCGGCGGCGGCGGTTTCAGGGCCCGCGCGGCGGCGGCAGTTGGAGGGCCGTGGCGGCGGCGGTTGCAGGGCCTGCGGCTCCGGCGGCAACGGAGACGAGGAGGAGGATTGAACATGCGTGGCGCCGCCGGTCGCCGGTCGCCGGTCGGATCGGGCCGGGAGCAACCGCGGGGAAAGAGGAGAGCGACGGTTTGGGTCGATCCTGTGGTCGCTCGCGTTTCCACGCCTTTCCGAGGTGGAGAGCTCGGAAACTGGGCAAGTAAAAAGGTACGCGGGCTGGGATGGCTTGGAATTTGCCTCTCGTTTCCAGGCCTCAATTCTAAGGCAGTCCAACCAGCCGAATTGGGCCAGTTGGCTCCAAATTCCAATTCCACACTCAAATTCTATACATCCAAAAGTCATATTTCTATTTTCTATTCTACTATTTCCAAATAGCATTTCCAAAAAGCATTTCCAATTTTTGTATTTCTATTTTCTTAGCAATAATACTATTTCTATTTTCTATTTCTCCAATTTCTGTTTCTAGATCCTAACTAATATAAAATAATACAAGAAATACAAGAAATACAAAAATACAATTTCTATTTCTAGATCCTAACTATTCCAAAATAATCCTATTTCTATTTCTATTTTCTTAGCAATAATAGTATTTCTATTTGCTTAGCAATAATGGTATTTCTATTTGCTTAGCAATAATAGTATTTCTATTTCTCCTAAAATATTATTTGTATTTTCTTAGAAATAATAGTATTTCTATTTTGTTAGCAAAAATACAGGAAATACAAAAATAGGATTCCTAAATCCTAACTATTCCTAAATAACCCTATGTTACCATATAGAGGGAAATGGCCGTCGGCGGTGCACGGACGGACGGATGGCCGGCGGCGACGCACGGGATGACGGCCGACGGTGGCGCGGCTCCTCCTTCTCCTCTTCCTCCACGCAGAGAAGACCGGCGGCGCGCCTCCTCCTCCCTCTCCGCCACGGACAGTGTGCGGCGGCACAACCCTCCTCTCTCCTCCACGTGACAGTGATGAATGCGGACGACGTATCCTCTCCCGCGAACAAATGGCGCATCAGCGTAGATTAGGGGACAATGGCATGCGGCGGCGAACATAGGGCAGGAGGCGGCGTACCTGTGGGATTCGCTCGATAGAGAGAAAATGTTGTCCCGTTTCGTGGCTTGAACCGGGAGAGGAGGAGGCAGGCTTTTTATACCCGCGGAGTTGTAGTACCTGTAGTTGGCCTTTAGTCCCGGTTGGTGGCTGCAACCGGGACTAAAGCCATTTTCGGCCGCCACTTGATTTCACCCGCGCAGCACACCTTTAGTCCTGGTTGGTGGGTACAACCGGGACTAAAGGTCCCTTTTTATGGTTTCTGTTTTCTAATCTGCCATCCTTATAAATATTTTAAAAGTGGTGAATTTATATAAGTTCTGCAGATTTTTGAATCTGACAAAACTTTCAACATGAAAAGTGTTTCAATTTTGACAAGTAATCCCAAACAATTTTCTATTTTCTACAATAATTATTATAACTATTCAAACTTTTAACCATTCTAACATTTTCAATTAAAACTACATTAACTCATATCTTTTGCATATTTTTAATCAAACAAAATTTTCAACATGAAAAGTGTTTGGATAATTAATCGAAAACCATTTTCTATTTTCTAAAATAATTATTATAACTATTCAAACTATTAACTATTTTATGAATTTGAATAACTTTCAACTTGTAGTTGAAGTAGTCGACATCATTGAAACAGGGTTTAGGGTGGCTGAGCAGGAAGAAGAGGAGGGACAAAATGAGTACGAGAAGGTTGGTTTCATAGTGGATGATGCGGATGAAGATGAGGAGGACGAAGAAGAGGAAGCCAGAGCTGGTGGTGAGCAAAGGAGGGACAAATGAGTACGAGAAGGATGGCTTCATAGTGGATGATGCAGATGAAGATGAGCAACATGAAGAAGAGGAAGCCAGAGCTGGTGGTGAGTAGAGGAGGGAGAAAATGAGTACGTGAAGGATGACTTCATAGTGGATGATGTTGATGAAGATGAGGAGGGGGAAGAAGAGGAAGCTAGAGTTGGTGGTAAGCAGAGGAGGGACAAAATGAGTACGAGAAGGATGGCTTCATAGTGGATAATACAGATGAAGATGAGGAGGAGGAACAAAGGAAGCCAGAGTGGTGATGAGCATAGGAGGGACAAACTGAGTACGAGAAGGATGGCTTCGCAGTGGATGATGCAAATGAAGAAGAGGAAGCCATAGTTGGTGGTGTGCAGAGGAGAGACAAAATGAGTACAAGAAGGATGGCTTCATAGTGGATGATGCGGATGAAGATGAGGAGGAGGAGGAAGAAGAAGCCAGAGCTAGTGGTGAACAGAGGAGGGACACAATGAGTACGAGAAGGATGGCTTCATAGTGGATGATGCATATGAAGATGAGGATGAGGAATAAGAGGAAGCCAGAGATGGTGGTGATCAGATGAGGGACAAAATGAGTACGAGAAGGATGGCTTTACATTGGCTGAGGAGGAGGAAGAAGAGGAAGCCAGAGCTGGTGGTGAGTACATGAGGGATAAAATGAGTACGAGAAGAATGGCTTCAAATGGATGATGCAGATGAAGATGAGGAGGAGGAAGAAGAGGAAACCATAGCTGGTGGTGAGCAGAGGAGGGACAAAATGAGTACAAGAAGGACGACTTCATAATGGATGATGCAGATGAAGATGATGGGAATGAAAAAAGATGAAGCCAGAGCTAGTGAGGGTTTAGGGTTTAGGATGCTGGTTCTCCTCCAATTACATACAATTACATAAAGGTTTTGATGCCTTGTTGGTGGGTTACTCGGGAAGCATGCTCTTGGCATAAAGGTTTAATACATTACATACAGTTAAATAAAACGTAGCATACATTATTACACATCACCAACATCCCCATCTAGTGTTGGAGTTTTCCTCTGCCCCGTAACCATGGAGCATCTTCATTATTTAACGGGATGCTTGGGTCAGTGTTCACAGTGAAGGGCAGAATTTCATCAAACTTATTGCAATCTTCTGACATGTCTATTTTTTCCTCCACTCCCATGATGTTTCGTTTCCCTAAAAGAACTATGTGGCGCTTTGGCTCATTGTATGACTACATGTTTGCTTATTTTTATTTTTCTCAGTTTGGTAGATATGTCCTTCACATAGAAATTCTGAGCCACATCATTGGCTAGGACGAATGGTTCGCCTTTGTACCCAAGATTGTTGAGATCCACTGTTTTCATTCCGTACTGATGGTCTACCTTTACCCCGCCTCCGGTCAGCCTAACCCATTTGAACCGAAACAAAGGGAGCTTAAAAGAAGGTCCATAGTCGAGTTTCCATATCTCTTTTATGTAGCAATAATATGTGTTCTTTTGGAAATTTTTGTTTGTTGCATCAATATGAGCACCACTGTTTTGGTTGGTGCTCCTTTTATCTTTGGCGATCACGTAAATGTATTCCCATTTATCTCGTACCCTTGGTAAGTCAATATAGTCGGAGATGGTGACCTGACCAACAAATACAACTGATCTCCAACAATGGTGTTATTCATGAGATGTGTTTGCAACAAACCGCAGAAAATCTCCATGTGTGCATGCGTGATCCAAGAGTCAGACTGACATAGGTATGCCTAATGGGCATGCCGAATAAAGTACCCTAGGTCTATGAGAAAGTATGAAGCCCATGAAATTGAAGCTTTGGAGGCTCATAAGGTTGAAGGCTTTAGTGTTAGGAAAGTATAATTGTAATACGAAACTTGTATAAATATAGGAAAGGCCCAACACTGCTCGAATAGTTTGTAACTTGTACGCCACAGAAAGCCTCAGCTTCCCCTCCTATATAAAGGAGAAGCCGAGGGAGAAACAAGGGATCGAAATCATTGTAATCCTAGCCACCATAATCTTGAGTTGAGCACCTTTGTTCGGCTGAACCTTCCAGATCTACTTGCCCTCTACTTCTTACGAAACCCTAAGTCGACAATATGTAGGCATTGACGAGTTAATCTCTCATCAATTGGCACCGTCTGTGGGAATTGGAGGCTACAAGGTCTTGATCTCGATGGAATCTTCAACATCATGGTCAACAACAAGCAACGCGATAGACGGAGGTAAACGAGTCCAACCTGATCTCGCTGATTTTGTTCCTCACCCTCCCGCCCGTTTGCATGCATATGCCGATATGGAGGAGTCGATGGAGATGACGTTCGGGAGCTTCCGCTTCCTCGTCGGGAAAGAAGGATCGCATCGTCTCGTGGCACCGATTTTTTCGGGACCATTGGCGGTCGAGCCTGATTTCTCAGGATCGTCAACATCATCTGTCGAGTCAAGCGATGAAGAAGTTTCGCTGCCACGCTTCACCAAGCCCGCCGACGACGGAGCACTCGCCGATCTCTTCGGTGACATGACTTTCAGGTCGTTCACAGAAACCGATCTGGATAGCGACTCGGAAAGCTTCACCAACTTTGGCTTCACCAACTTCGACTTCACCAACACCAACAACTCTACTACTAGTTGGGAGGTCTTCACCGATCTATACGATGGTGTCACCGACCCTGAGGCTGATGAAAACACAACTGCAACATATCACCAAATCTATGTAATTACGGGAGTAGGTCGTCAAGAGGATGAAGAGTCTGAGACTTTCGACGATTTGGGCAACCCTTACGTCGATCCCACAGATCTCACGCGAGGAACGGGAAATAAATACATTGGAACTGAGCCGCGAGAAAAAGTATAGTTGTTGTAGGAAGCATGGGATAGAGATGCAAGAGCCATGAACAGAACGGAGCCGATAAATACACAATCTTCGCCGCAAGAGCTGCAAGCATATCCATATAAAATCGCTTGTTCCAGACGTGAGTTAGAAAAAATGCAGTGAAAACTTCACGAAAGAAAAGCTGCAGATGATCATCAAGCGAGCGCAGGGCCAACCTGAGCCGACACTCGAGGACCTCAGGAGATAGTTACAGGGACACCCGCGCAAGAGCAAGATCTCGGTTGGCAGGTATACCCGAAAGAGAACGGGAGAACCTGATTCAAAACCTCGACATGTCCTTCATGTCAATAGACACGAGAGGGCACATTATCCCGAAAACACCAGAGGTAGAATATATGGAGACGCATACATTCCTAATGGCGTCCAGGCCACCTCAAGGAGATCCTAGATCATCGCTATACTAGATGGCTATGGCAGGAGTCGGAGTTATGGATGCAGCGATAGTAGGAAGAGAAATAGCACCACAACCGAAAGAGCTCCACGCTGGAACAGTCCATGAAAAAATAGTCCCTGACCCAAGGTGGCAGCAACACGAGATGCTCCAAGAGAAGGCGATGCGAGGAACACAGTAGCTCATGCTCGACTTGACAGAGCACGTGAGGAAAGAAGTCGAGAAAACAAAACACGTGAACATCGGCACACACCAGAAGATAGTGATGAGGACTTGTGCGGACTCCCTTGCTTTACCTGCAAGATCCATAGGACTGGTTAGTCGATTATCTGGAGATAGTAAAACAGAAGTTAATTTCTCGACAGGTGTACATGGCAGTAATGGCACCTCCACCAACTACTGAATACCTCAGTTGGTCGGGACAGCCAATAGGATTCACTATATAGGATCACCCACCCCAAGTTCCATGGGCAGGACATTCAGCGATGATACTACCAACGGTTATCGAGGGATATGATGTCTCTCGCATATTCATAGATGGAGAGGGAGCAGTCTAAATCTCATATACGCGAATACGTTGCGGAAGATGAACATCTCGTTGGCTAACTTGGCACCAACGGACACGCGTTTTCACGGCATCGCACCTGAAAAACCAGATTATCCTTTGGGCAAGATCGCACTTGACGTGCAGTTTGGAACAAGAGAGAATTTCAGAAAGGAGAAGCTGGAGTTTGAAGTCATCGACTGGCCGTCTCAATATCACACCCTCTTGGGACGACCCACATATGCTAGGTTTATGGCTGTGCCGCATTACACATATCTGTTATGGAGGATCCCCGGACCTAAGGGCCCAATAATAGTCAAAGGAAGTTTTGCCCTGTCGGATAAGTGCGACAATGACTTCACAAGCTTTCCGAAACATTTGTAATGTAGGCTGAATATGAGGCATCCAAACTTACCACCAACTACGACGTGTTACCAGACGGAGGTAGATCCTTGCAGGTGCAAGCTTTCGACACCTCCAAGGATTCCAAGGAAGTGCAGATGCAACCGACAGATCCTAAAAATGAATTTTCTTTCATGTGGAGCATAAGAGAGATGTGTTGTATCATCTCTATCTTAGGACGTGATGCCCATATTAATTCTGATCTTACACATACTATTATTTGCACCTTCATATCTCATTGATGAATTGTTATTTGTCCACTGCAATTTAAAGAGAGAATAGTCAAGTGAACCCATGAACCCCGGTCCACTTTTTATCATATGAAACATCGTTATATTGCTTTTATCTTGTTTTCTATTTGATGCACTATTTTAATCTTAAAATACAAAAATATTTTCTTTTCTTATTTGCATCCAAAACACCAAAAATAATCAACCCCTTTACAATTTTTTACTTAGTTATTTTATCTAATCTAGTTTTATTTGCTTTATTTTTTACTTGTGTTTATTTACTTACACGAACACTTGTGCTTGACAACCACACGGTGAAGTTAGGGACACATGGCATTTATTTTACTTGCAGGATTGCTAGAAGAAGAGAGAAGGGTATACTCTTTGTCCAGTTCCCCGATAGTTCGATATAAACCCTCGAGTCACCCTTTTGGGGAAAATACTTTGCTAACACAACACTCTACACTTGGAGTCCCAACGTCATCAGCAGTGATAGGGGATATGGAACTAGAAAACTTCAAAGCACACATTTTCCTTTCTGAAGTTAGCGCTTGTGTGAAAGGCGGCCTCCGGTTAAATTGACCGATTCGGGAAGCTTTTCATGCTGGGACGATGCCATAAAAAATGTCCTGGTTGGGTAGATCGTGGATTCGGGCAACCTCATGCGCTTGAACGTCTCGTGATATAGGATGTTAATTCTACTGCCACCGTTTGTCAGGGTTTTGCTTCGCTAGAAACCCTGCAACTTTCGTTTTACCATGGGCGCTATTTTGTCGGGGCACTCTAGCATGGGTGGGTGGTCATCTCGTATCCATTGTATCACTTTTTGGACCAGTTCAACCATTGCGAGAATTCATGCTGGGCGGCATTGCCAGCGCGCATGAGAACCTTACACTCCCTTTTGCTAGAGACTCCCACGAATGTATGGAAAGTTCCTTGGATATTGCTGCCACTATTGCCCCTATGGGCGGGTGTATTCCCATGTAGGAACTAGTGACACTCGGTTTTTTGGGGGGTTGGAGAGTTTTCTTCGTAGGCGCTCATTGCTGCAATTGTTGGCTCTATTTTTGGCGCGACTAGCTATGACTTAGGAAGGGTTGTCCTTCTCTTAGGTGATTCCTTGAATGGAGTCGCCCTCTTGACCATGTCCTTTTCGACTTCACGGCCTACCGGCAATATCCACGAGCTCGCTAATGGAGGTGCTCCGTTGTTTAGACCGTGAGAGTTTCTCCACGATCTTCTTGAATTTGCAGTTCCCCTTCAAGAAAATAACGATTGCATCGATGCTGATGCCACTGGATGAATCCAATGCTTCTAACCATCGTGACAACCATTCATAGGATGATTCGCCATCTCTTTGCGTGCAACAACGAAGATTTTCGTGTAGGGATTCATTGCAGAAAACAAAAAAAATCTAACTAGCACAACCCGATTGCCCTGATCTATCAAGAAGTAATGCAGTAACGGAGAAGGTTTTGGTGACGTACCCTCGTAAACCGAAAGTGGTTATTTCCACTAGAACGTGGATGATGTAGTCGTACTCATCATCGACCTCGTGGTCGAGTGAAGTCCTCCTCTTGCGACATCATGTGCCGCAAGTGCAGTACCTCGTAGTTTCATACACATACGATGCTTAACGATGCTCTCATTTTCGTTTCAACGGAGGTGCGGAAGTAGATCTTTTGGACCCGGATCCTGGAAGCGCTCCCCCGTACCAGGTGGAGTGGACTCCCTCCGTGCGCATGAGGAACCGCGTGAGGGAGAAAGAACTAGATATAAAGGGGGAGAGGCTCCAAAAGGGGGCTCTCCTTTTCCCAAGGGGGAATTGTGTG
Source organism: Lolium rigidum (assembly GCF_022539505.1). Lineage (NCBI taxonomy): Eukaryota > Viridiplantae > Streptophyta > Magnoliopsida > Poales > Poaceae > Lolium > Lolium rigidum. Next base: position 150,847,667 of record NC_061510.1, read on the forward strand.
TTCCTCCTCCTCCTCCTCCCAAGCCTACAACTTATATAGGGGGAGGGGGAGGGGTTGATGTCCTGCCAAAAACCCTAGGAGGGTGCGGCTGGGCCAAGGGGAGATGGATTGATGGGCTTCTAAGGGCCCATGTGCCGCCAGTCAAAAACCCTAGGTCCCCCCATAAGCCGATGGGGGTGGACAGCTACCTAATGGCCGGGCTCCCCTCCGGTAGGGGCCCATTAAGGTGGGCTAACCCTTTTATTATTAAATAAATACACAATTAAATATTAATTCACTTAATTAATAAATGATACAAATTATTTAATTCACGATGATCCTAGACACATCTCTAAAAACTTCGAACATCCTTCGGATTCTCCCGGAATCCTTTTCGGTTCTCTCTTTTCTATTCTCCAACTTTTCGATGAATCCAAGAATATCTTTAGTTTTTTTGAACCCTTAAGTGTGTTTCCCTACGGTTCGAGAACGACGTGGAGATGATTGAGACGCCTCTCCGATCAATGATCACAAGGGGTGCTAGAGAACCATAATGATCCCCATGTATTCCACGAATGTATAAAGTCGTTGAACCGCAAACGTCGAGTGCTATTCCCTTTGTTACTTCGATACAACACTTGGCCAAGATGTGATCATCGGCATCATCATACCTAGTTCGATCTCGTTACCGACAAGTCTATTCAACACGTTCTCATGTGATTCCATCCTCATGACCTATCATGTGTTGCAACTTGGATGTAATCTCACCAAGTGGGTCGAAAGTATCTTTTGTCACGTGTATGAACAAATACCGCTATTGACACATACACCTTAACCCATCCCTTTGGAATATCTTAGCAGCACCTTTATGACTACCCTATTACGGTGTGGCGGTTGAAGATGTCTAAGCATCCACCGGTGATAGTGATTAGATATGGCCTCATAGTCTAAGGATCAGGTTACAACATTTTTGTTAGCATCGCAATGATGAAATTTGTGAATAGATCACAGTGCAATACATATATTAGGAATGTTCATCATATCATTCACCCAATGATATGATCCCATTGGCCATTGACTTATATGTCCATCATCAGGAAACCTCGATCTTCTGTTGACCATAATGAGCTAGTTTGGATAAAGCTTGCAAGGAACATACTAGATCTCCGATGTCGATGGCAGCGCTATGTAGCTTCGAGCCGTTGATATATCCCATAAAATAGACAAAGGCGGCGAGTGGTCCGGCGGGCGTGGTAGCATCGCTCCCGGGAGACGCGGTGTTGACATGGGTCCACAACACATTATTATGTCGTAGCTCCCGATCATAAATGAGACGTTGTCTGTGATCGGTGGAAGGGATCCTGCCAGGAATATGACTCCACATGTCAACCGATGCCCTACAGTGGGCACGAACTGTCAACGTAATGATGAGACCACTAGTAGGAAAAGCCTCATCAGTGGCGCACGAAAATTTGATTCTGTGGCGCACGGGTGGTGCGCCACAGAAACGTCGCCACAAAAATAAGCTTTCTGTGGCGCACCTGGTCGTGCGCCACGGAAATAAGGTTTCGTGGCGCACCGGGCCAGGTGCGCCACAGAAATAAGTAGTTCCGTGGCGCATGTGATGTAGCTGCGCCACGAAACTGGTGCGCCACGGAATTATTTTTTGGTGCGCCACGGAACTATGTACAGGTATACTCGATTTTGTGCTCCCTGGTGTATTATACAGGTTTTATACTCGGTTTTATACACCGTATACTGGTTATATACTGATATAATATAGACAGATATAATATGGACATATATAATCATCACATCATCATCACATTACTTAGAGCCCGATCGAGTTATACATATAGCTCCATACAACTCATAATCCATGCAAATTAAGAAAGTTCTCATCATCTCTAGATACAAACGAAGTGACACCAGCCGCCGCCTACACTAGGATGAAATAGAGTACCGCCGCGACGATGGTGAGCAAGAGCGAGAGCACAAGGAAGGTCTTCATCTTGCTCTTGTTCGCTTGGTGCGCCCTCCACTTGGAAACCGCCTCGTGTCTAGTCGGGTACCCTTTGTAGCAGCTTGCCGCTGAACTTGTGCACCTGTTTCTTGCACTCCTCCCACTCCTCGTACACTCCCGGAACCCTCCCCTTGAACACGACGTAGTACGTCATCTCTATGGACACAAGGCATATTAGTATATAACGCAATGGAAAGAGTTAGAGGGTTCACATGCATACATATTCACAAGAATTAAAGCAAGGAAATAATAATAAACCTAAAAGAAATATAGCATCGGTATCACATAAGTAATATGGTTCAATGATAACGACTACAATAGTAACTGAAGTCCAACAACGACGACCACCGTTTCGAGCAAATTAAGCAAGTTTAGTTTACAACACGGTGCAAATTGTCTATCGATTCAAAGTAATGCTAGGCACACTCGGCCTCGGTCAACGAGACGTCTTCTTGAGCGGCTCCGGGAACGGCTTGTACAAGTCCTTCGTCGTCCACGTCCTTCCATCACCCTGCTTATGTAGGCGTTCTTCGATATCCCTCTTAGGCAACGCTCTGGCTACGTGTAAGAGCCCCGATCCGTTGGATACATCTTGTAAGATAATTTCCGAGAACTTTACTTGGATGCGATGGAAGTCTTCTCTAAGATCATCATCACTGATTTCCCTCGACATTTTAATGGGGTCTCGCTTACTAGGTGGCGGAGACATCATCTCCGCATCCTCGACAAACCCTTTAAGGTGATGGAGGACATAGAAGGCCTCCTTAATGCTGCCAGCTGGCTGCTTGATACAAGGGAAGTTGATCACGTGCTTGAACCCGATCTTTTAGTGTCCGGCCTGATATATTGCCCATTCTTGTCGAAGGTGCCTCCACTTTTGGAGTAGCCAAGGATAGCCTCATCGAGAACACCCCTTATTCTCGTGTAGTCTTTCTTCGTCGTCGTACTCGACGAGTCGAAATACTGGGCTAGTGACCACTTTGGATCTAGGATGATGAGTGTGCATTATTTGTCCCTGCTCAACACATGCAATTGAAATGGAATGTTGGAAATGATCGGCAATGGAAGAAATATATAAGAAAGCATAAGTTACGACGGCCGTGAGCGGATGTGTACTTACTCGGGAAAGACAGGCAGAAGAATGGTGTTGCTCTCTTTGTGCATGAGCATGAAGTTCGGAGGTACCGCACCGCCTTGGTCCGTGTCCTTGAGCCGTCCTGGAGCTGGCTATCGCGCATGTAGTAGGGATCCGCTACCGCGATGTGGCGGGGTCTCTCTCGTTGATCTTCATCTGAAGATTGATCGCGTATAGGCGGACCAAGTTATAGTCGAGCCGTTTCGAGTGAAATAGATTGAAGACGTCCTCGAACGCTATGAAGAAGATATCCGCGGGGTCTTCATTGACGAAGTTCTGGTTGGACGGCACCTTGACCGAGAACACCGGGTAATTTGGATCCTTTTCTTTAAGAAGGACGCTCTCTTGATAATGAATAGAGTGTTGCAAAGGGAGCATTTGTCCACTTGCGAGGTGTTCCATGTCCGGAGGCGGTATAGGTTTACCGGCTTCATGACACCGGGGCAAGCCATCCGGTGTAGGTGGTACCATGTCGTCGGCCCGGATCCTCTTAGGAGCAGGCTGGCTCGAAGATGCGCCCTTCTTGGCTCCTCTCTTCCTTCCCTTCTTCACTTGACCTCACTGGGGGTGCTTGTGGTGCTGATGGTGGTGCTTCGGGTGCTGGTGGTGCTTCGTGGTTGCTCGGGGTTGATTTGGGTGGATCCCCGATGATCGTCTTATGCGGCGTGTTAGGGCTGAAAACGGTAGCAGAGCTTGACTTGAGCTGGATTGCCAGCCTCCGGAGGAGTGTCTTGAGAAAGACCCGTGAAGACCAGGCGCCGCTTCGTGACTCGTAGGGGGACGACTAAGTTGATCGCCGTGTGTGCGGAAGGCTTGTTCATCCATAGGAGGCATGTACATATCTTGGCTGCAGGCGCCAGTGTTGATGTAGGCATCGATGTCATCATCATCATCTACATCGTTGCCATCAAGTGGCGCCATGTCCTGGACCTTAGGTGGTGGCGGTTGCGATGCCGCCGCTTGGCGTACCGTGCGTCTAGTAGGCGGTCGTTGCGGTAGCGCTCCCAACAACTGTTTGTGGCGTCTGGTGGTGACGGCGATCGTCGGTTCCTTCCGGGTGGCGGCGGCGACCGTCGGTTCCTTCAGGGTAGTGGGGGCGGCGACCGCCGTTTCCTTAAGGGTGTCGTCGGCGTTGGCGATCTTGGGCCGGATGATAGGGGAGGTGGCGCCGGTGCTTCTCTTACAACTCGGAAGACCCCCCCAGACGAATCTGGTTCTTCGGCCATTTCATAAGCCATGAGGTGCAATCCCCAAGGGGCAAAACCTCGCCTTCTTCTGTGCCCGGAGGTTGAAAGGGGGGGATGGCGTAGCGGTACTCCGGCACTACCATTACCAACTTGACCTTCGCCACGTCTTCCGCCAATGTAGCGCCGTGCATAACGCGGGAAGCCATGACATAGCCGCTAGCAACTTCCACCAACTTGCCGCCGGGCTCCACCGTTTGCGTAAGTATGCATTGTTCATCCCGAGTCGGGGCGCCGAGTTGGGCATCGTGAGATGGCAGTCACGAAAGGCATATATAGTTAAAGAAGATGACGCGAAGGAGTAACTAATGAGTTTACCTCCTTGATGGCGTCGATCTCGGCTACTCGTCGATACAAGGGCGGCGGTTGGGGGCGTCGATGCGACCAGCTTGGAGCTGCGGCGGCGGTTGGAGCTGCGGCGGCGTACGGGTGGAGCCCCGACGCCGGCGGTCGGGTGGAGCGGCACCGTCGGCGACACGTGGAAGCTTGAGTTGCTGCCGCTAATGCTGGGCACATGTATCGGCCCCACTTGACCTCCCCCATTCCAAGCAGCTAACCCCTCCATCAACCCGGGGGATGATCCGCCGGATCTTCTCGTCCAATAACTTGTTCATCATCTCCGTGTTCTCCACGGGCTTTTCGGCCACCAGCTTCTCTAGTGACTCCACCTTCTTCTTCAGCTCCTGAACCTCGGATTTATCCTTAGCCGATGACCTCCTCTCCAGCTTTCTCGTCTTGGCATCCGATCCGTAGTACTCGGATAGCTTCATACTTGTGCCAAAGCCGGACACACGGCCACCCGACGTCGGTGGCTTGTCTGGCTCCCTCTCCTTGTACTTGTTCATCGCCCCGTTGAAAGGCGTGTCCCACGGTTCCGTCGACCCCCGGGACGACGGGCCAGCCTTCGTCAACTCTTCATCCTTTAGACAAAGGAACTTAAGGTTAGCCCATTTGGCTTCATTGCCTAATAAGATGAGCGAAATAATATATAACTATCCTTACCGGTACTTCTCGAAATCCCTCACGTCTTCGTGATCCGTAATAAATTCCCCCGTCTTCCAGTCTAAGTAGTAGCGGGACCGGACAAAGTTCCTAGCCTGTTCATCCTGGATTTTGTGCCAGGGGTTTTCTTTCCCCAGACGTACCATCTCGGCATCCTCCTTGTCCCAAGTGGGCTGTTTTCCTCGGTAACCGCCGCTTCCGCAATGGTGGGTCCCTAAGTTCAAATCCCGCATTTTCTTCCCCCAGGCGGTCCATTTTTAACAGCGTCACTCTGTAAGTAAGACTTGAATGCATTAAAGTCTTCTAAGGAGAGCGACGGGTCTTTGCTACTTATCCTCTCCCAGCTTTCACCGGCCTCGATCTTTCCCTTCAGCCGGTTCTTCCAGCTGCTCAAGGCGGTGCTCATCTTCGTGAGAGCTAAAGAGTCCACCTTCTTATTTAACGGCTCCGGGAACGTGTATCGTTGGTGAAGCTTCTGGAGGAGGGATTGGGCGATAGCCTCGTTCTCCTTGCTTCTGAGGTCCTTGTAACAACCCACTTTTCAAACCCTGCATATTTACTACCTTTAAAATTTTGGGCCAACAAAAACTTTTATTTATCTTGCTACTTGGTGTGCATAGCTTGTAGTTTTGTTTAGATTGTTGGTAGTGAGTGTGTTTTAACAACTTCCCACACTAAAACCCCTAGCAACAAGTTTGTGTACCAAAAACTAAAAAGGGGAAAAACTCTTCTTAACACCAATTGTGAAACACCCCACACCCAACTTCTCCCTTTTAAAAACACTATCCCTCTCCATCAAAAATTTGGGTGCATGTGTGCACATGCATTAGCATGACATCCCCCTCTCTTCACTCACTATGACACCCACTCTTTCCCTCTTTTGGAAAAAAACCCTAGGAAGGGGGAACACTTCCCCCTCTCTTATTTTTTTTCTTTCTTGCACATTTCTCTCATATGGCCGTGGCCAGGTGACCCCTCTTATTTTGGTACCCCTCTCTTCTCTCTCATTTTTGCAAACCCTAAGGGGACACTACCCCCTCTTCCTACCCCTCTCCCTTCTTTCTCTTTGCATGGCCGGGGGTGAGACCACCCCTTTTCTCTCTCTTTTTCTCCCTTACACAGCCAGGTTGGGGATGCCCATGCCCCTCTCTAATGTGGCCGGCACTTGAGGCCACACCCCATTTTTTTTTCCTCTGCCCAGCCCATCTGGCCGCACTACACCTCTCCCTGGACTCCCCTTTCCCCTCCAACTCGGCCCAGGGCCAGCCACAAAGCCCACCCGAAACTCTGGCCACAGACGTGCACACCCTGGACACCCTCCCGCGCGGGACGACGCACGCGCGCGCGTCCGCCTGTCGCCCGACGCCTCGACGCCCGCCCTCGCCTCGGGAAGACGCTCGCCTCCTCGTATCCCTCCCTGACACCTCGAGGACCCGCACGCCCCCTCGACTCCCTCCCGCTCGCTGCCGCTGTCCCCCACGCGGGATTGGCCGAGGCCGCCGCCCGTCGCCCGTCCCTTGCCCTCCTCCGCCTATATAAGGCCACCACCGCGCCCACTCCACCCTCACACCACCCCACTCCTTTCCCACCCCCACTTACGCTCCAGAGAGCGCCCAGGGCGCTGCTCTGGGCTGCTGCCCTTCCCCCGGCGAAGCCCTGCCGCGATCGACGCCGGAGAAGAAGTGGAGGTGCTGCGGGAGCTCCGCCAACTGCCGCCCTCCCTCCCTTCTCTCAGTCCTCCCTGCCTTCCTCTCCGTTGCCCTAACCCTTTCCTCGCCGTGCCAGGACGACCGGAGAACGCTGCCGCGCCAAAACTCGCTGCCGGACGCCGCGTACACGGAGGGACCGCCGGAGCCCGGGAGCAAGGAGGAGAAGCCGCCGAGCCGCCCCTGGACCAGCCCGCGACGCTCCCACGCCACCCTGCTGCCGCCGTCGACGCCCCGCCGATCGCCGGTGAGTCCCAGGCCGCCGCCTGCTTCCTCCCTGCCGAGCCCAACCGCCCGTCCGTGCCCTGCGTGGCGTGGTGGAGACGATGGCTGCGGGCCATCGGATCCCCATCGTCTGGCTGCATGGGCCATGCATGCCAGCATGGCCATGCAAGGCCTGGCCCACCCCGGGCCCTCCTCCCTTTTTCATTTTCTTTTTTTCCCAGCCCGCGTGGCAATCCCCTGGGCCGGCCCATCTCCTTCCGAAAAACGGCCCAGCAGATTCCCGCCCAAACCCCCCTTTTTGAAGTTTTCGTTTTAAACATTTTCTGTATTAATAAAACCTGTGAACCCAATCCCTTATAACCAGAGTTCTACAACTCGAAATTAAATGAAACCAACTGCGTTAGAAAGATATTTTCAATACCTTTCACATGCCACTGACCCCATATTTTTAGGATTTTTATACGATTTTTAGTGTATTAATCTTGCTCTATGTATTCTGCATACTTCACTAAATTCCTAAAATCGTAGAATTATTATTTTTGACCGATTCCAATTGTGATGATCTTGTTTTAATGTTGTCCATCTCAGAAAAATACCATGGGTCCTTGTAGGAAATAATTCTGTCCCGTTTGTAAAGTTAGTATGTCACATGAAATGTTGTTCTTTAAAACTTGTTGTTATTTAATTTCTCACTCCAACCCCTTTTTATAAATTTGGCCAATGCATGATTTTACTTTAATACAACATACACCCCTGCATGCTTTATCATATTCTTTTAAAACTTGAGTTTTTGAGCTATGTGTTGATTGTATGTTGTTCTTCTATTTTCGCGACGCTAGATACGAACGTGGGAGAAGCCGAAGGAGAGGATTTTGGAGAAGGTGTTGAAGAAGACCAGGGACTAGCCGGCCAAGGCAAGCCATTTACCTTGACTCCTTGATTATCTATGTTTTTGGTTGAGATCTTTTATTCTTCCCCATCTTGATCCTTTGCGTTTTTCGGTTGGATAATTCTCTTCTTTGACATACTTGCCGCCAAGTATGTATTTATTCCCTCTCGGTAGATTCGCGTACTTACTCTAAGTATGTGGATTAAAACTCACTCATTTGACACCTCCTAATTCTAGTTCAAACTTTGGGTTAACATCATGATTTTTGCTCCACTTTTTGATTATCTTCATTCATGCTCCATGTAAGTATGGATGTTGTTGACACCTTTATAGTATGAGGGCAACCTTGATGCTATTGTACATCTTAGTTCACACATAAACTTTAGGTTGGGAAAACCCTCAAGGTTTTACCTTGTTGTAAAAGTTTTTGTTAAAACCTTGGGTATAATGTTGTGCCCAAGTGAGAATTTGAGAAAGGAAAGGCTTTGGTAAAAATGTTGGGAATGAGAAAGTGGTGGGGATATTATGAAAACTTTGGCGCCTAAGTACTCACCCATGACAACAAACTAGCGCAACCACATTACTCCAACATGGGCACGGGGCTTAGCTAGACGTTCGTTCTCTTTAGCATGAGGCACCGCATAACTATACAAGGGTAAGGTTACCCCCGAGTCCGGGTTGTCAAAGTTGGGGCAATAGTATAACGGGAGGCCTTCGGGGCTGACCCGTCCGGAAGACACTATGGGTCTCCTGGCTTGGCGGTGGAGCCATGCTCAAAAGGAGGTGAGCTGCCACGGTGCCGGGGAGGTACATACTCCATAGGGTAGGACCTCTTTCTACTTAGAATGGGCGAAAGGCTTCGACTGGTTATCCGATACCCACATACTTTCGTATGATGGCCCGGGGATGATCCCGGCGGATTTATCAGATCTTGTGGGGAAAGTGCGCACACTCTGCAGAGTTAAATCTATTCGAATAGCCGTGTCCGCGGTCATGGACGGTTGGATTGGCTGTTGCTTAGCCTGATGTGTTTTGTTTATGAAAATGTTTAAGGAAAGAACACGGGATTTGTGTTGGTACTTGGAGTACTGGAAAAATAGTGGTGGCCATGATGAGATGGTCGGTAAGGCATTGATAAAAATCGGGTCTACCCTTCCTAGGTGTTTATGTCGTGAAGAGTCTTCTTAAATTAATTCATGTAGAGATGTCTCAGATGAATCTTTAAGTGTCTCCTTCGCCCATGAAGTCGAGATGCTAACTCCACCAAAACACTTCTTCTCTCCTACATGACATATTCTTAATTGAAATTAGATATTCCCTCTTGATCTCCTAGTTTAGTTCTCGGTACCTTGTTCCCTTTAATATGTTACTTTGTAAATGGTTTGCGAGTACAATTCAAAATGTACTCACGGCTTTGTCCCTGGCTATTTACTTGGCCGGACTATGAGGAGGATTTCGAAGATGATGGTGGTTATCGGGACGAATATACGACTTAGGACGTTTCCGGTCAGCTGCTCGTAGGGTTTAAGGCATGACTTGGGCCCGACGAAGTTGATTTGTATCCGCTGCTTTTGGATGTTTGAATTCAGCCCGATGTGGCCATTTGTGTAAGACTTGGTCATAAGACCGTTTGTAAGACTATTTATTATTTCGGTACTATGTAATGGATGTTGTAACTCTGCTTATCAGTTCGGTTATGTGCTCATGTTACACTGATCATGGGATCATGAGTGAATGCATAACGGGTATTTCGGACAGTTGGTCCGGGGTGCCACAGTCCTGAGTTAGGATCGGCACGGTTTCACGGACGATGCACCCTAGTTGCATGCCGTACCCTTTGGCAACCCACGAAGGCTCCAAGGGTAGGCCACTTTCGGAGACTACCGTGAAATGATCGGTGACGTTGGCGAGCACTTGCGGCCTCCGATCCCTCCTTGGCCTCCTCGCCGTCCTCTTCTTCTTACCCTCCCGAGGGTTGCCGCCGCTATCACCTTCCGTGCGGTTGGCCGCGTTCTCTTCACCGGCCGTCTCTTCACCGGTCCGGGCGGCGTCGTCCCAGGTATCGTCATCGTCGCCGGTGTCGGCGGCGGCCCCCCGGCCCTCTCCCTCGGAGGCAGTGTCCCGGCCCTCTCCCTCGGAGGCGGCGTCCCGGCCCTCTTCCTCGGAGGCGGCGTCCCGGCCCTCTTCCTCATCGTCGGGCGACTCGGCGGCGGCCTTCCGGGGCTGCTCGTAGCCCTCCCAGAAGTCCTTGTTGGCCTCTCTCGCTTCTTCGTTCGGCTCCTGGGCTTAGAAGTGTTGCCCGACATGTTTATTTGCACTTCATTAAAAAGAGGCAACAAGTTAGTACAAAAGTCAACCAAAAAATTCGGCATGACTTTTGCTAATTTTTCTACGTAGGAGTGCCCATTTCTCAACCGAAACGGAAGTTAATCAACGCTTCGGGAGAAATGGGCAACTCAATGAAATCCTCGCAAAACCTGGAGCCCACATTCATCACCATATTCACAGATTCTAACCATGTTCATCATCATATACAAAATTGTATCCAAATACTACTATATCAAAACCTGGAGCATCAAAAACCTGAAGCATCAAAACCTAGAGCATCTACAACAAAACCTGGAGCATCAAAAACCTGAAGCATCAAAACCTGGAGCTACAACTACATCAAAATCTGAAGCATCAAAACCTGAAGAATACAACTACATCAAAACCTGGAGCATCAAAACCTGGAGCATTACACTTATATACTTACAGTAGCACTAACCACTTATACTTACAGTAGCACTAACCAAAATCCTAGCTAGCAGTAGCAATAAAGAACATCAACATATAAAATTCCGGAGATAATTAAATAGCGTAAGCTTGAGCATCATATGGAAATGCTAGTGACTACAAATGAAAATGCTATTACTCATAAATATTCCCCAAAATGAAATGCTAGTGACTTCAAATGAAAATGAAAATGCTTGAACATCAACCATCTATGCATTCTCATCTTGCAACCAGGGAGCATGAGCATGATCATTTCATAAAATTCAAACAGTAGCATTTTCTAAACCTGCCAACAAATCCTAGCATCAATTCAAAATCAACTAGGCAGTAGCATTTCATTTTATTAAAAAACCTACTGCATTGTATTGAAAAACCTACTGCATTGTTCATTTTATTGAACCATTAGCTATACTGCAAGCAATGAATTAAAAAAACAGCAAGCAATGAATTAAAAATAATTGCAAGAACTTTATTAGCTTTAGTGCAAGCAATGAATTAAAAAAAAACAGTAACCAATGAATTAAAAAAATAGCAAGCAATAAATGAAATAGCATTTGACTGCATCATTTGCATTTACATTTTTTATAAATTCAAAGAGAATTATACCAATAGCTAATCAAATTTTAGTAGATAATTACTTAAATTTAAAAAGGCAGTATAGAGCAAGCCAACCAGTAGCTACTTCCAACATTTGAGCATTAGCATCATTTAACCTTACATTACATACATTATTTCCTACCATCTGCATAGAAGCATTACATAAACCCTTTTATTCATCATTGCATGGAAGCATTACATCAACCCTTACATTACATAATTATTCAGACAACCTAGGACACACTAAAACTAGATGGCTGAAACTACAACTAACTACAACAAACTAGGATAGCAAATCTTTGATTTTTTTCATGCCCTTCCTCAGCCAGCATAAGATAACTCCAGCTTTAACCTTTTCTTCAAGATTTGGTTCTACATAGTAGGGCAACACCTCTGTGGGTCCTCCTTCCCTCAACTGATGCTTATACTTTTTCAGTTTGATCTTGCCCTTAGGTCTGGATTTTGGAACTGGGAGAACTTGTGTAGTGTATGTGAACACACCTAGCTGGTTCAAGCCATCTGCTGCTTCTTCTTCCCTGAACCTGGCAGCCGAAGCTTCCCTCTCTTGCACACTTCTCCTACGATACACTAGCAACTCCTTGTCTGCCCTACCCATAGAAAAAGTCTTGGAAAGAGTGGCATCCCTAGAGCCAGAGGCACCAAGGGAGCCAGTGCTCCTCCTCTTTGCACTCCAGGACAGGTTGTCCATGTTTGGTGTGGTTTTCAGGTTCACTACACTAGGCATTTATATAGGATGGAGGGCATGCACAGAGGGTATGAGAACACAAGCTGAACAGTTGTGTTACATAGGACAATGCCATCAGTTTCTTTTTTGAATTGTGATGTCAATCCACAAGAGGGAGAATATTCTCCAAAATGGGTCAGAGACAAGCCATTGGGAATATTCCCCAAAATGGGTCAGGAGAGCCTGTCCATTCTTGCTAGGCAGAGGCATTTTTGGTTCAGAGGAATATTCTTGCTAGGGCAGAGGTGGCCAGAGGTGAATTAACCCAAGCAATTTCATTTTATTAACCCAAGCATTTTCTTTTTCTAAACCTAAATTTTCTACTGCCAACAAAATAGCAAGAACTTTATTAGCTCTAGTGCAAGCAATGAATTTTCATCATTAGCTTGTTCATTTTTTCATTTGTATTAAAAAGCATATTGCATTGTATTAAAAAACCATCTATGCATTTAATCATGTATTAAATCAGTGGTCATATGTGAACTAAAACCATCTATTTAATCAGTGGCCAAAGGTGAACTAAACCCATCTATGCATTCTTATCTTGCAACCAGGAAGCATGAGCATGATCATTTCATAAAATGAATTCAAAACATAAAATGGCAGCAGGAGACACAAGTGATTCACTAGCACATGCAACACACACATGATCACTAACTCTCACCCTAATTCTGTTCTTACTAAATGACAAGATTAATATCTACATTTCTCTGCCAATTCGAAAACCTAAATCACATTCAAAACATTACCTAGCAGTAGTAAATTTGTATCTACATTCACTAACTACATTCAAAACCTAAATCAACCAATTCACTAACTACATTCACTAACCAATTTGTATCTGCCAATTCACTAACTACATTCAATCAGACGATTACATGGACAAATTCCAAGTTGCGAGCAAGAAGGAAATCGAGCAGGACGCTCGCGGTGGCAGGATTGGGGATGGGGCACAGGGCAGTGAGGAGGGGGACAAGGGAGTGGGGACAGGGGAGAGGGGCTCTCACCGAATGGCGGCGGCGCAGGGTTGCGGTGGCGGCGGCGTTGTCCTCCTCCTCCTCTGCGGTGGAGGCTCGGGCTCGCGCGTCCCTGCTCGGCGGCGGTGTGGCGGTCCTCCTCCTCGATCTGCGGCGGCGGCTCGGGCTCGGGCGTCCTGCTCGGCGGTGGCGTGGCGGTCCTCCTCCTCCTCGGCGGCGGCGGCGTGGCGGTCCTCCTCCTCCTCGGCGGCGCTAGGCGGTGGCGGTGGTTGCGAGAGCAGAGTGGTGGGCGCGCGCTAGGGTTGGCTCGTCGGGGAAGAACTGTTTCTGAGTGGGGGAAGAAAGAAACGAGTCGACTATTTCACTAAGTGTCTAAATTCCGTGGCGCACCACCTGTACATGCGCTACAGAACTAAGAATTCCGTGGCGCACCAGCTCTTCCATGCGCCACGGAATTCCTTAATTCTGTGGCGCACCCGAAAGGTCGTGCGCCACAGAATTTAGACACTTAGCCAAACAAAACGGCTTACTGCTGTGTCCTTACAGATACTTAGCACTAGCCTAGTGGTTAAGGCCAATGTTAGCGCCCATTAGTAGCCAGGTTCGAACCCTGGCTGCCACACAATTTTTCTTCCTTTTTTTCATCTTTTAGTTACGTACATTTCAATAAATAACACAACATTATTTAGTAATTAGTAGGGAATTATAAATTACTTGTCTCATACAAACATGTTCTTGTTTCTCTGACACACACATGCATGTACTTGTCTAACACACACACTCACACACATGTGATAGACCAAAAAAGATCTTCTTCGTCCCGGCTCCGAGCTCTAGCGTCTCTTCGCAATCTTCTTGCCCTTTCGGTTGTTGGCAGTTGAATACTTTATGTCGGCCACCTTGAGATTTCTTCGCGTGAACGGACAACCTTTAGAGGGTAGGGAGGTCTTCCTTCTTACTTTACTAGTAGTAGGCATGTCGAAGTGCCTGTCGAATTCCTCCTCCATCTTCGGGTCACCGTTCTTGTCCAAGTCTTCCTCGTTGGCGTCTCCTTGCATTCCTATGATGCTCCTCTTGCCCCTCCTCACGACAACACGGCTAGGCCTCGACGGATCGGTGATGAAGAAGCATTGGTCAACTTGGCTACCGAGTACCCATGGCTCATTTTTCGCGGATGCGTTCTTCGATTTTGCATCGGGTATAACCATGGTTGTGAAATATCGGCCTTCTTTTCGACCTTCTTGGCCCATCTCACACGAAACATTGGCACCGTCTCTCCACAGTAATTGAGCTCCCATATCTCCTCGATCCTTCCAAAAAATCTTTCCTTGACATTAGTCTCGTCATCGGCGTATGACAAGCATAGTTACTCCCGAGTTTTGATTTTCACTATTTCTGTCCTTTTCCTCGGTGTAGAATCTGTAACCGTTGATGTCGTACCCCGATAGGTCCTTACGTTATGCGCGGGTCCCTGTGATAAGGTGTATATGAGTTTTTCATCTTCGGTAGAAGGCGTATTTCTCTCGTGCTTCAACCGGTTGAGTTTGCTTGAACCAACGCGTGAAGCTGGAGTTGTGCTATTTGGTTACGTCTCCCATCTTCCTCGGCCGGCCCATATCGATGTAATTCTGCTCGACCATGCTTTTGTGCTCTTGCACGAAAGGTTCGGTCAGTTTTAAGTGTTGTAGCGCGACCCGGTGAGCCCTGTCAAAGTCGTCGCGTCGATTTTCAATGCCGACATGGACTGAGCGGTAGCCCTCGCGGTGACCGACTCCAGCGAGCCTCCCGAGGTGCGTCCTGGGGGGTAGACCAACATGATCCTCGTCGTCCTCGGTGCTTAGATAATTCGGCGGAAGGAGATGCACTCGTAGGTTAGAAACCCCTTGGCCATGCTTGCGTCTGGACGGGCCCTATTGCGAACGTATCCTTTCATGACACCGTTCTGCCTTTCGAAAGGCATCATGTTGTGGAGGAACGTTGGGCCGAGCTGCTTGATGTCTTCAACGACATGGAGAAGGAGATGGACGCATATATCACGGAATGCAGGCGGGAAGTAAATCTCGAGCTCACATAGTATCACCACGATCTCATCCCGTAGCATCTTGAGCTGCCTCACGCCGATCGACTTCCCGGTGATAACGTCAAAAAAGTTGCATAGGCCAAACAGCGTATCACGGACGTGCTCGTCCATTATGCCTCGGATCGCAACGGGAAGTATCTGCGTCATTAGCACGTGGCAATCGTGAGACTTCATCCCGGTGAACCTCTTCTTCGCTACGTCCAGATATCTGCTTATATTCCCCGAGTAACCGTGAGGAACTTTCACTCCTAGGAGTGATGTCTACGTTCCCCCTCCTTTCCTGTAGACAGTGTTGGGCCTCCAAGAGCAGAGGTTTGTAGAACAGCAGCAAGTTTCCCTTAAGTGGATACCCAAGGTTTATCGAACTCAGGGAGGAAGAGGTCAAAGATATCCCTCTCATGCAACCCCGCAACCACAAAGCAAGAAGTCTCTTGTGTCCCCAACACACCAAATAGGTGCACTAGTTCGGCGAAGAGATAGTGAAATACAGGTGGTATAAATAAGTATGAGCAGTAGCAACGGTGCCGTGAAAAGTGCTTGGCGTGTAGTTGATGGTGGTGGTATTGCAGCAGTAGTAACGCAGAAAAACAAGAAACAAGCGAGTAGTAACTCAGCAGTAGTAACGCAGCAGTAGTAAACAAGCGATAGTAACTCAGCAGTATTTAGGAACAAGGCCTAGGGATTACACTTTCACTAGTGGACACTCTCAACATTGATCACATAACAGTAACGTATAAATGCACACTCTACACTTTTGTTGGATGATGAACACATTGCGTAGGATTACACGAACCCTCAATGCCGGAGTTAACAAGCTCCACAATAATGCTCATGTTTAAGTAACCTTTAGTGTAAGATAGATCAACGCTACTAAACCAAGTACTAGCATAGCATGCACACCGTCACCTTCATGCATATGTAGGAGGAATAGATCACATCAATATTATCATAGCAATAGTTAACTCCATAATCTACAAGGGATCATGATCATAGCATAAACCAAGTACTAACACGGTGCACGCACTGTCACCTTTGCACACATGCAGGAGGAATAAACTACTTTAATAACACATCACTAGAGTAGCACATAGATAAATTGTGATACAACATGCTGCAATCATAAAGAGATATAAATAAGCACCTCACTATACCATTCAATGAGTAAGTATTCTCGTGAAATCTAGCCTAAGAGACCCACACGGTGCACACATTGTCACCTTTACACACGTGGGACGAGGAGTCTCCGGAGATCACATAAGTAAAACTCACTTGGCTAGCATAATGACATCTAGATTACAAGCATCATCATATGAATCTCAATCATGTAAGGCAGCTCATGAGATTATTGTATTGAACTACATAGGAGAGAGATGAACCACATAGCTACCGGCATAGCCCCGAGCCTCGATGGAGAACTACTCCTCCTCATGGGAGCAGCAGCGGTGATGAAGATGGCGGTGGAGATGGCAGCGGTGTCGATGGAGAAGCCTTCCGGGGCACTTCCCCGCTCCGGCAGCGTGCCGGAACAGAGATCCTGTCCCCCGCATCTTGGCTTCGCGATGGCGGCGGCTCCGGAAGGTTTCGTGGGTTTCGTCAATTGGTATCGGGTTTTCCGATCCAGGGGCTTTTTATAGGCGGAGAGGCGGCGCAGAAGGTCGAAGGGGGTCCACACCCTAGGGGGCGCGCCCCCTTGGCCGCGCCGGGGTAGGGTTTGGTGGCCCCGCCTCCCTTCTCTCGGCGGTTCTCGTGTGTTCCGGAGGCTTCCGGGTAAAATAGGAACCTCGGGCGTTGATTTCGTCCGATTCCGAGAATATTTCGTTACTAGGATTTCTGAAACCAAAAACAGCAGAAAACAGGAACCGGCACTTCGGCATCTTGTTAATAGGTTAGTTCCGGAAAATGCACGAATATGACATAAAGTGTGCATAAAACATGTAGATAACATCAATAATGTGGCATGGAACACAAGAAATTATCGATACGTTGGAGACGTATCGCATCCCTAAGCTTAGTTCTCGCTCGTCCCGAGCGGTAAAACGATAACAAAGATAATTTCCGGAGTGACATGCCATCATAACCTTGATCATACTATTTGTACAGCATATGTAGTGAATGCAGCGATCAAAACAATGTATATGACATGGGTAAACAACTGAATCATAAAGCAAAGACTTTTCATGAATAGCACTTCAAGACAAGCATCAATAAGTCTTGCATAAGAGTTAACTCATAAAGCAATAATTCAAAGTAAAGGCATTGAAGCAACACAAAAGAAGATTAAGTTTCAGCGGTTGCTTTCAACTTGTAACATGTATATCTCATGGATAATTGTCAATGCAAAGCAATATAACAAATGCAATATGCAAATATGTAAGAATCAATGCACAGTTCACACACGTGTTTGCTTCTTGAGATGGAGAGAAATAGGTGAACTGACTCAACAATGAAAGTAAAAGAATGGTCCTCCATAGAGGAAAAGCATCGATTGCTATATTTGTGCTAGAGCTTTGATTTTGAAAACATGAAACAATTTTGTCAACGGTAGTAATAAAGCATATGCATCATGTAAATTATATCTTATAAGTTGCAAGCCTCATGCATAGTGTACCAATAGTGCCCGCACCTTGTCCTAATTAACTTGGACTACCTGGATTATTGCAATGCACATGTTTTGACCAAGTGTCACAATGGGGTACCTCCATGCCGCCTGTACAAAGGTCTAAGGAGAAAGCTCGCATTTTGGATTTCTCGCTTTTGATTATTCTCAACTTAGACATCCATACCGGGACAACATGGACAACAGATAATGGACTCCTCTTTAATGCATAAGCATGTGGCAACAATTATTATTCTCATATGAGATTGAGGATATATGTCCAAACTGAAACTTCCACCATGAATCATGGCTTTAGTTAGCGGCCCAAAGTTCTTCTCTAACAATATGCATGCTCCAACCATGAAGGTGGTAGATCTCTCTTGCTTCGTACAAGACGGACATGCATAGCAACTCACATGATATCCAACAAAGAATAGTTGATGGCGTCCCCGAAACATGGTTATCGCTCAACAAGCAACTTAATAAGAGATAAAGTGCATAAGTACATATTCAATACCACAATAGTTTTTAAGCTATTTGTCCCATGAGCTATATATTGCAAAGGTGAATGATGGAATTTTAAAGGTAGCACTCAAGCAATTTACTTTGGAATGGCGGGAAAATACCATGTAGTAGGTAGGTATGGTGGACACAAATGGCATAGTGGTTGGCTCAAGTATTTTGGATGCATGAGAAGTATTCCCTCTCGATACAAGGTTTAGGCTAGCAAAGTTATTTGAAACAAACACAAGGATGAACCGGTGCAGCAAAACTCACATAAAAGACATATTAAAAGCATTATAAGACTCTACACCGTCTTCCTTGTTGTTCAAACTCAAAACTAAAAATTATCTAGACCTTAGAGAAACCAATTATGCAAACCAAATTTTAGCATGCTCTATGTATTCTTCACTAATAGGTGCAAAGTATATGATGCAAGAGCTTAAACATGAGCACAACAATTGCCAAGTATCACATTACCCAAGACATTTATAGCAATTACTACATGTATCATTTTCCAATTCCAACCATATAACAATTTAACGAAGAGGAAACTTCGCCATGAATATTATGAGCTAAGAACACATGTGTTCATACGAACCAGCGGAGCGTGTCTCTCTCCCACACAAGCATGATGTAATCCAATTTATTCAAACACAAACAAAAATAGAAACAAACAAACAGACGCTCCAAGTAAAAGCACATAAGATGTGGCCGAATAAAAATATAGTTTCAGGGGAGGAACCTGATAATGTTGTCGATGAAGAAGGGGATGCCTTGGGCATCCCCAAGCTTAGACGCTTGAGTCTTCTTGATATATGCAGGGATGAACCACCGGTGCATCCCCAAGCTTAGAGCTTTCACTCTCCTTGATCGTAGTATATCATCCTCCTCTCTTGACCCTTGAAAACTTCCTCCACACCAAACTCGAAACAACTCATTAGAGGGTTAGTGGACAATAAAAATTAACATGTTCAGAGGTGACACAATCATTCTTAACACTTCTGGACATTGCATAAAGCTACTGGACATCAATGGATCAAAGAAATTCATCCAACATAGCAAAAGAGGCAATGCGAAATAAAAGGCAGAATCTGTCAAAACAGAACAGTCCGTAAAGATGGATTTTATTAGGCCACCAGACTTGCTCAAATGAAAATGCTCAAATTGAATGAAAGTTGCGTACATATCTGAGGATCATGCTCGTAAATTTGCATAATTTTCTGAGCTTCCTGCAGGGCAGTGGGCTCAGATTCGTGACAGCAAAGAAATCTGGAACTGCGCAGTAATCCAAATCTAGTACTTACTTTTCTATCAAAGACTTTACTTGGCACAACAAAACATAAAACTAAGATAAGGAGAGGTTGCTACAGTAGTAAACAACTTCCAAGACACAAATATAAAACAAAGTACTGTAGCAAAATAACACATGGGTTATCTCTCAAGAAGTTCTTTTCTTTATAGCCATTAAGATGGGCTCAGCAGTTTTAATGATGCACTCGCAAAAGATAGTATGTGAAGCAAAAGAGAGCATCAAGAGGCAAATTCAAAACACATTTAAGTCTAACATGCTTCCTATGCATAGGAATCTTGTAAATAAACAAGTTCATGAAGAGCAAAGTAACAAGCATAGGAAGATAAAACAAGTATAGCTTCAAAAATTTCAGCACATAGAGAGGCATTTTAGTAACATGAAAATTTCTACAACCATATTTTCCTCTCTCATAATAACTTTCAGTAGCATCATGAGCAAACTCAACAATATAACTATCACATAGAGCATTCTTATCATGAGTCTCATGCATAAAATTATTACTCTCCTCATAAGCATAATCAATTTTATTAGTTGTAGTGGGAGCAAATTCAACAAAGTAGCTATCATTATTATTCTCATCAAGTGTAGGAGGCATAGTATAATCACAACAAAATTTACTCTCAGCAGTAAGTGGCACCAAAAGACCATTATCATTATCATCATCAGAAATAGGAGGCAAAGTATCATCAAAGAAAATTTTCTCCTCAATGCTTGGGGGACTAAAAATATCATGCAAACCAGCTTCCCCAAGCTTAGAACTTTCTATATCATTAGCAACAATGGTGTTCAAAGCGTTCATACTAATATTACTACCAGCATGCAAAGAAGATTTCATAGGTTTTTTAATTTTCGCACCAAACAATCCATGTTTTAATTCAGGAAATAGAATAAGAAGCTCATTGTTGTCCATTATGCCAAACTAGTGTAAACAAGAAACAAAAAGATGCAATTGCAGGATCTAAAGGAAATAGCTTTGAGCACACACACGACGGCGCCGGAAAAATACTTTACTCCGGGACCGTAGTATGAGAGCCTTTTACCTTTCCTCCCCGGCAACGGCGCCGTAAAAGTGCTTGATGTCTACGTTCCCCCTCCTTTCCCGTAGACAGTGTTGGGCCTCCAAGAGCAGAGGTTTGTAGAACAGCAGCAAGTTTCCCTTAAGTGGATACCCAAGGTTTATCGAACTCAGGGAGGAAGAGGTCAAAGATATCCCTCTCATGCAACCCTGCAATCACAAAGCAAGAAGTCTCTTGTGTCCCCAACACACCAAATAGGTGCACTAGTTCGGCGAAGAGATAGTGAAATACAGTGTGGTATAAATAAGTATGAGCAGTAGCAACGGTGCCGTAAAAGTGCTTGGCGTGTAGTTGATGGTGGTGGTATTGCAGCAGTAGTAACGCAAGTAAAACAAGTAAACAAGCAGTAGTAACTCAGCAGTAGTAACGCAAAGCAGTAGTAAACAAGCAAGTAGTAACTCAGCAGTATTTAGGAACAAGGCCTAGGGATTACACTTTCACTAGTGGACACTCTCAACATTGATCACATAACAGAACAGTATAAATGCATACTCTACACTTTTGTTGGATGATGAACACATTGCGTAGGATTACACGAACCCTCAATGCCGGAGTTAACAAGCTCCACAATAATGCTCATGTTTAAGTAACCTTTAGTGTAAGATAGATCAACGCTACTAAACCAAGTACTAGCATAGCATGCACACTCGTCACCTTCATGCATATGTAGGAGGAATAGATCACATCAATATTATCATAGCAATAGTTAACTCCATAATCTACAAGGGATCATGATCATAGCATAAACCAAGTACTAACACGGTGCACGCACTGTCACCTTTGCACACATGCAGGAGGAATAAACTACTTTAATAACACATCACTAGAGTAGCACATAGATAAATTGTGATACAACATGCTGCAATCATAAAGAGATATAAATAAGCACCTCACTATACCATTCAATGAGTAAGTATTCTGTGAAATCTAGCCTAAGAGACCCACACGGTGCACACACTCGTCACCTTTACACACGTGGGACGAGGAGTCTCCGGAGATCACATAAGTAAAACTCACTTGACTAGCATAATGACATCTAGATTACAAGCATCATCATATGAATCTCAATCATGTAAGGCAGCTCATGAGATTATTGTATTGAACTACATAGGAGAGAGATGAACCACATAGCTACCGGTACAGCCCCGAGCCTCGATGGAGAACTACTCCCTCCTCATGGGAGCAGCAGCGGTGATGAAGATGGCGGTGGAGATGGCAGCGGTGTCGATGGAGAAGCCTTCCGGGGCACTTCCCCGCTCCGGCAGCGTGCCGGAACAGAGATCCTCGTCCCCGCATCTTGGCTTCGCGATGGCGGCGGCTCCGGAAGGTTTTCGTGGGTTTCGTCAATTGGTATCGGGTTTTCTGATCCAGGGGCTTTTTATAGGCGGAGAGGCGGCGCAGAAGGTCGAAGGGGGTCCACACCCTAGGGGCGCGCCCCCCTTGGCCGCGCCGGGGTAGGGTTTGGTGGCCCCGCCTCCCTTCTCTCGGCGGTTCTCGTGTGTTCTGGAGGCTTCCGGGTAAAATAGGAACCCGGGCGTTGATTTCGTCCGATTCCGAGAATATTTCGTTACTAGGATTTCTGAAACCAAAAACAGCAGAAAACAGGAACTGGCACTTCGGCATCTTGTTAATAGGTTAGTTCCAGAAAATGCACGAATATGACATAAAGTGTGCATAAAACATGTAGATAACATCAATAATGTGGCATGGAACACAAGAAATTATCGATACGTTGGAGACGTATCAAGGAGGCACCTGAAAAACTGCTCGAGCTCCTCCGGACTCGTTGTGAAGCAGGCAGCGGGAAGCTGCACCGCGTTCTTCTTAGCCCTTTTACGGAGACGTTGAGTCCCTTCCGTCTGATCATCATCATCATCATCATCGTCAGTATCGGGGGCTTGAAGATCTTTCCTGATGCCAAAATGTTTAAGATCGTATCTTGCTTTCGGTCCATCCTTGGACTTTTCTGAGTTGCAAAGAGTGCCAAGCAGACTCTCGGTAACGTTCTTCGTAATGTGCATGACATCGAGGCTGTGGGGCGTGTGGAGGACCTTCCAGCACTCCAAGTCGTGGAAAACAGTACCTCGCTTTCCATACACCGAGCAGCGGCTCCGGCTTCGGTCGCTTCTTTCCCGGCGCCGGGCACTCCTTCCAATTTTTCAGAACATCATCGATTTCTCGCGCCGCTCCTCGGGCGTGGGGGTCCATCGGGCTCATCTTTACCATTGAACGGATCACCGCGTTTTCTCCACGGGTGATCCAAGCGAAGCCACCTTCGAGCACCTCGGGTAGACGGTTTTCGAGGACCCGGGATCCCTTGGTAGTTGTAGATGCGGGGTATCGTCCATGCACTTCACACAGCTCGTTGAATCCGTGGCCCACCCGGCGGATACATATGCGTAACCAGGATAGTCCGTGACCGTCGTGATCAACGCGGCTCTCATATCGACATAAGTTCTAGTGTAGGCGTCCCACGTACGGGGTGGCGTCTTCCACAACGTGTCTAACTCCTCTTTCAGCAGCCCGAGATACAAATGCATGTCGACACCTTTGCTTGGTGCACAGCCACGGGGGTAGGTTGTAAGGCCATACAAACACAGGCCAGGTGCTATGCGTGCTACTCTGGTTGCCGAACGGATTGAGTCCATCGGTGCTCATACCCAGCCTGATGTTCCTTGCGTCGCCCCCGAACCTAGGGAAGGCGATGTCCAATGTTTGCCACCTGTCCAGCGTCTGAAGGGTGTGTCAGCATATAGCCCATCTCCGGATCTTCTTCGGGCTTCTGCCTTTCCTCGTGCCATTGCATGAGCTTTGCTTCCTTAGGGTCCACGAAATACCGCTGCATACGGGGAGTGATAGGAAAGTACCATACCACCTTTCGAGGTACCTTCTTGTTCCCAACCTTGTACCGTCCGTGGCCACACACCGACATGTGGTTCTGTCCTTGTACTCGCACCTATAAATCACACAATCATTAATGCAAAGCGTGGTATTTTTCGTGCGGTAGGTCAAGGGGACACACGACTTTCTTGGCCTCCTCGGTACTACTTGGCAATGTGTTCCCCTCCGGGAGACGATCGTGCCAGAATTTTAAGCTCTTGTCTAAGCCGGAATCGGTCCACTTGTTCCGCGTCTTCATCCGCAGTAATCAAGCGTTACATGCAAGCGCGTATCCCGCGGACGACACCCGAGAAAGATCGGAGTCATCCCGTCTTTCTCCATTTGCGACAGCTTGGCTCTCTCTCTAGCTGCAACTCTATCGTTGCTCGTCTCCGGAGGAGAAGATCTTGAACATGAGAGTCCCGCAAGGCCAAAATTAGCGTGGTCGCGCCGGAATCTTCTTCTTCATCATGATGATGTTCTCCGCCGGCATCTTCTTCTTCATGATGATCTTCTCCATCGACTTCTTCTTCATGATGATAGTCCCCGTCGGCATGATGATAGTCTTCTTCATGATGATAGTCATCTCGCTCGACATGGTCTTCATGCGCACCATTTGATGGGGCCGGCCGCGCCTGGTTGTCTTGCATGAAACAACGCCTCGGCAGGTGCTCCTCCAGCTTGTCCGGAATCAGGGTTGATCCAGCGCTCGAGTTTGCATGATCGACACGGACATCTTATCTCGGCGCCTATTGTTCCGAATCATGTCCTCCTTCGCGTCTATCTTGTATCTAGAGATTCGAGCGGAACTCATCGAGAGGACCATGCTTGCCTCGCAAATGGTATACATAGAACAGGAAATTAGAACCGCACCAAATGCACACACATGCATGGGCCGTACCTCTCCTCAAGGTATTACATGGAGTGGAAAAATTCGGCATGACCTCTCCTCAAAGTAGGACATATGGGTAGTGCAAAACTTGCCGAAACGGAAATGAATCAACATTTCGGCAAACATCCATGCACCACACCGGCACACACACAAGCGCTTCACCCGCAACAAGCATCCATACACACGACGGCCACACAAGATCTACAAGCATATGCATGTCTCCTCCAAGCATATGTATGTCTCCTCCAACTACTCACCTTCTAGATTCGATACCGAGACGAGACCGCGATCGATGACTTCGAGAGGAGGAGAGAGTATGGAGAGCCTTCTCCTCAACTCCAATTAAGTATCAACCAAAGTAAGTGCAATAAATACCCAAGCAAGTGAAAAGTGGAGTCAAAATGGTATGAGAGAGAAGGGGGGACGAGCTAGATGGAGGAAGAAGAATGGCTTGTGTAGTGTGGTAGGTGGGAGGTTGCTCACTTTTGTAGATCTAGTTCGCTACTCCGTGGCGCACCAACCACGGTGCGCCTACGGAATAGCTTATTTCCGTGGCGCACCGAGCGCAAGTGCGCCACGGAATAACTTATTTCCGTGGCGCACACAAAACAGTGCGCCACGTAATACCTATTTTTGTGGCGCACCGTTGCCGTGCGCCACGTAAGAAGTACTCTCGTGGCGCACCGAGGTTTGTGCGCCATAGAAATTGTAAAACCAATGATTGGGGGTGACAGGTGTGGGGCCCACCAAGTTTTTGTGGCGCACGGTTTAGTAGTGCGCCACAAAATTAAGCTATTTCTGTGGCGCACCGAGCTTTGTGCGCCACAAAATAAGTTTCTGTGGCGCACTCAAAACGGTGCGCCACAGAACTAAGCTTCGCCTATAAGGGTTTTCCTACTAGTGGACATATCATGTAGGAGGTACCTTCGATGAGGTGCAGAGCGATGGCGACATTGGATAACCTGGAAGTGATTGGTACATGACACGATGTACCTAGGTTTGACCTCTCGTGGTGGAGGTAAAGACCTAATCCTTCTTGATTAGATTGATGTCTATAGGTTTGCAGATTTCCATAGGCGTGGATGAAGACTATGGAGGCTATGGAGGGAAAATCAGATCTACCTCTACTCTACCCTGGTCAAGCCTTGTATAGGTGACTTGACCTAGGGTTCTACATCATGTGACGAGTCACCTAAACCCTAAGTCAATTAATCACCGTTGGATCCTCTTCTTATTCTGCACGGTGATTCTGGGCCGGGTCGAATAGGCCTTGATATGGCTTTGGATCTTGTAGAGTAGGTCTAGGAAGGAGGCAACTGGATTGGGCCTCCATGGTATGGTACAACGACTCGCTCCATTGGGCGTATGCGATTAGACATTCCCTCATCAAATCTAATACCACATTGCACCAGACCCTCAACACACACAGTATGCGCACGCCACAGAAGTCTTGGGCGTTTTCTTCATCGAACCCATCTTCAGGACAAAGATCAACGTATTGCCCTTGCCAGGCTTGCCGTCAACGCTGCCACTATATGTCCACCATCACCTGACCTACGCCAAGGCTCCGCTGCACCATATCACCGAGACTTGTTACCGATCATGCGCAAGAAGTAGAACCACTCCACCTTAAGACCACTCTAGTCAAAATGAGCTCCAAAGACGCCACTCAATATGGAGAATGGGGCATAAAGTGTCGCCAACGTCTGATCCGGGAAGAATGGATCAAGGGCGGCCCGGAGTATCCGAGCAGAGAAGTCATAGACGCAAAAAACGATGCATTCGCTAGGGACCGACGCCAAAAGAGTCGTCAGCATTCCCCTCGGTTTTTACTAGCAGTTGTTGCGCAAGTCCAAGCCCGACACTGAATTGGACCTCCATGTTGCTGACGAACAGATCGGAGGTGTCCAGCCCCGATCGAGCCACTAGGGACCCAAATCAGGCCCAAAACTGTCTGCCGCCGCACAGATCGTCGCTACAACCGGACACCAACCACCCGTGTTGCCGATCCGGGACCAGAACGTAGCCCACCAGGAAGTCTGCCACCGTGACACCGCTTCTCTAGCCATGCTGCCAATGCCACACTCGGAGAGCCATGCCATCATGTTGCCCGACACTCACCACTTCGAAGCTCAGGGGTGGCGTCCCGCTCCCTTGGCGGCGATAGGGAAGGGAGGAGGGAGGGTCCAGGGAGGAGCTGCCGGCAGTGATTAGGTTTACGGACATACGGAGTGCAACTCAAATTTGGCAAACTTTCCATGGGATCATTGTCAAGATAGCATAGTGAGAATGGAGAATATCATTAGCATGAGCATGGCTGCATTTAATTGAAAATGGATGATATTCACCATCTACTCATAGACACATACCTACATACGGGCTGCATCGATGGGGTTGGAAACATGGCAAGATAGGACAGTAAGGATGCAGAATTCATAAGCATTAATGCATATAACTGTTGCTGAAAATGGATTATATTCACCACATTTCCATAATACAAAGGGTTACAAGACCTCGCGACCAGGGGACGATAATAGAACCCTTCACAAGCGAGGCCCTGAGATGGTTGATCATAACGAGGTTAAAACAGCAGCAGCAAACAAAAAAATTGAAGATACAGCGAATCGGAGGAGAGAACTAAAATGTTCCTACAGTAATGTAATATACACGAACTCTTCTTCTGCCTTTCTCCAAAGACCACGAGAGCGACTGCAGAGTTAGTTAAGGTGACTTCTGAAGACAATCTGGGCTAGCTCTTGGCTATGACCAGCTCGTGCAGGAAGTCCTTGACCTCGGCTGGGTCGCGGAGGGAGAAGGAGGCGAGCGTGTCCTTGGGGAACCTGGTGACGAGTATGCCGGCGCCCTGGCCCCTGCTCCGCAGCACCTTGAACGCGTCCTCGTCGGTGCGGTCGTCGCCGATGTAGATGGGGAAGACGTCGGCGCGGTCCGCGAAGCCGAGCGCACCCAGGAGGAACTCGAGCGCCCTGCCCTTGTCCCACTTGATGACGGGGCGGATCTCCAGCACCTTCCTCCCCTGCGTCAACCGCAGCCTCGGGTACTCCCGGAGCACCGACCGGACCTGCTCCGCCAGCGTGCCCCATTTCTGACCAACAACAAGGACGAACAGAATCAGATCCTGTCCCCATTCCTGGCACGTGCCTTAATTTGTGTTTCTAATTTTACCTTCTCTTCCACGCAGCGGAAGTGGACGGACAAGCAGAACTTGTTGTTCTCCACCATGGCGCCAGGGATGGCAGTCATCTTCTCCACCAGAAGGTCGTGGACCTCGCCGATCATCGGCAGGAACTCGCTCGCCGGCTGGCACAGCACTGACCTCGCCTGTCCCTCCTGCAAGAAATTCAACTGTCAAACAACGCAGAGAATGGAGAGAATAAACTTGGCGCAACAGTGATGCAGACAAGAAATTAACAGGAGGAAGAAGAAATGCAGTCATTTTCAGGGAAATCTCGTGGCTTGTGACCAAAGATTATACTAGAAAAACAATGACGAAGCTAAGGTTTGTATATACACGTATAGAAAGGGACAGATGTTGACAAGCTAGAGCACTGTTAACCGACCTTGGTGGGCGTGTTGAGGTGGTGGTTGGAGTCTGCGGTGGGGCCTTGGATGTCCATCCCATGGCTGCCGGCGTAGTACAGCTCCGCCAGCCTCACGAAGTTGAACACCTGCAAATTCACCGGCCATGAGTTTCTTCTTTCTTTCACCTCTAACATCGCCATCAAAACCACACAGGCAGCAACAGGGACAGAGGAAATTTAAAAGGAAATCCATCTCGCGCGGCATGGCCGGTCAACCAATTGCAGTGAAGCTCCTGCCAAACAAGTGGAGGAGCTTCTAGGCTGCTACTTTTCTTGCGTTCTCTCTCGATTTATCAATGAATGCGGAGCTCGTGAGCGGAGGAGAAAAAGGCGTTTCGCTTTTCAGCAAGAGTCTTTAAGGTGGACGACGAATGTAGTACCTTGTCTCTGCCCCGGCCGCTCACGATCGCCGTCGGGAAGTGCTCCGCCACGCCGCGCACAGCCTCCCTCATCTGTGTGTACCCCGGAAGGGAGGAGTTAAACGCAAGATTCGAGCTGGGAAGAAAGGAAGGAGCAGAGGAAGCTCTGCTTTTGCATGTCCCTTACCTCGTCGGTCATGACGGCGCTGTCGGGGTCCGCCACGATCGGGGACAGCGTGCCGTCGTAGTCCAGGAACATCACGATCTGCTTCCCGCTCGCCGCCGCCGCCAGCGACTCGAACTCGCCCAATGCCGACGGGTGCTTCTCCTGCGTACACGCATAAACTAGTAAGGACACCTGTTGATTTCAGAGCAGCTACCCATGGCGGAGACACAGGACCAAGAGGATTGGAGATGGCGCGAAATCGTACCATCCAGTCGTCGTGCTCCACGTCTCCAGCTGCGGCGACCCTCGGCGCCACGAGCTTGTACCTCGGCGAGGAGGCCTTCATGGAGTCGAGCCACGACCCCATCATGGCCGCGCCGAGGTCGATCTGCCCGGCCAGCATCTTGCACGAGTCGCCGGTCCTCGGCGGCGGGAACGAGAAATGCCGCCCTGCCGCCACGCCCACGACGGTGTCCTCGGGCACAACCACCACGCCGTGCTTCGTCATGGCCAGTGTGCCTAAACGGCAGCAAAGATCAACCGACCAAGCTCGCAAAGACGAGCAGGCTGTGGTAGCACTAGAGCCTGACGATGGGGATTTGGGAGTTGAAACTTGAAAGAGATGACGGCGATTTGATGGTTGGGGAACGGAAGGATGCGGGGAAGACGGTTCTGCTTGTTTGTTCAGTTTGTGTGTGGAGTTTGGGGGTGGTGGTGGAGGGTATTTATAGGTGTTTAGGGGGGAGGTGATGTGTGGTGTACTGGTGTGTGCCTTTCTACTTTTTTGTATTTCTTTTTTCCTCTATATAAATGCTAATGGAACTTTTCTTCTTCTCCACTGGTGGTCGTTGGGAACTTCCGAAAATTACAATTTGTAAGTGTCAGAATTTGTTTTGCGGCATAGAGGTGGCTCTGTTGCTTTTTTTCTCTCTCGATACATATAGTATGATGGGGACTTTTGGGGTTGTGCAACTAGTAGAGGAGCAAAAACTGAGGCACTTTGGCTTTGTTGTGATATACTTTCTGGTAAGAAATTGGTTACTTTTGTTTCAAATCCAGTAAGTTGTGCCAAATAAATGCATTATCATTTTGATGATAAGGAAATTAGCAACTCCATGATTAAATAGCAACCATAATATATAAAAAGTTGAAGAATAATATATTATATATAGACGAAGCCGGGCGTGTGGCCGTTTTGCAGGTTGTTGATCTTAAAGCCTAATTTGTTATGAGAATTTTTGATAGAAAAATGACCATGGCAATGTTGCAAAGGTCTAGTGATATAATTACTAAACATATAAAATCATAATTCCATGTTTTGCTTTGAGTTTCATGCATCTAGACTTCAGTATAATACAACCTACTAGCAAAGGCATACTTCCTCTGTCCTTAAATAAGTATGCTCCTTGCTGGAAATCCAATTTTTATCTAGGGTATGTATGCTCCTGCTATTGAGAAAAACAGTTTAAAATGTCAAAAATTTCTGAACAAAAATTTCACACGTATGTCTCGACATTCTCGCACGTCAAGTTTCCCGGAAAAAAGACATTTTTTTGCGTCATGTGTAAAAAATAAAAATTTGTGAAACAACTGTGTGAGCACATAGAACATTAAGATGTGTACATGCGGCATTTTTATCGGATTTTTTCAACATTTTTAAGTATATTTAGAAGTTATTTTAAAGATTAGGAACATATGCTTCTGGGAGCAAAAAGGCCTTGTCTACTCCTTGCTCTCTTCCTAAGTCATATTCTTTAAACTTTGACCAACTTTATAAAAAAAATAGCAACATGTATGGTGTCAATTGTTATAATATGAAACTACATGTCAAGACAGACCAAGTGAAACTAAATATGTGCCATAAATATTGTTACTTTTTCATAAAGTTGATTGAATGTTACAATATTTGACTTACTACGAATGTTAGAAGTACATTTATTTGTGGAAGGAGGGGTATACTCCATGTATGCCAAAATGTAGTTTGCATTAATTAGTTTTGGTCAAACTCGACTTAATAAAGTCTGACCAAATATATAAAATACTATATTACCTTATGCCACATCAAATCTGTGCTCTTAGAACCGCACGAAATATACTTCATATGAATGTACATGCAATATTTTTTACTTTATATGTAATTAAACTTTATAAAGTTTAACTATGATAAAAATTAGTACGTCACATTTCGACCTAATGGTACATCCTGTTTGGCTTCTCGATGTGTCCTTCTTAGCACTTAGTTAGTGTCTGCCCTGTACCCCTGTTAGCTCGGCTCTCCACTGTTTTAGGGTGACATCTTTCATTTTACTCTGTGAAAAATCTTCTAGATTTTAGTACGTCTAATTTAAACTAAAATCACAACACTTATTATGAATAGAAGGGAATACATTGGACGCATATGAAGGTGGAGCTAAATGATTTTGATTTTGGAATAGTTGTTTCCACATATAATACCTAGGCCAATCAACAAAACTCGTCAAGCTAAAAATTAATATTATTTTACGTAGTAGTATATATCCGAGTGATGTGTAGTCCATTAGTTAGCATTTGCAACTGACACCTGAATGACTGAGAGTGACAAAGAGACCAGATACAACACCAACTGCATAAACCAACGGGGAGATGCATGCAACTGCTTGGAAGGTAGTTTGCTTTACTTTTAGAACTCAGATCTTTATTTAGTAGCAAGCCAAGCATAGCACAACTTTGATACCACACAGAGAAAGAAAGGGCACATGACTTGAACCGGCTTGAGAGGCCGGGTATGCTATACAGTCGTGTACCGTGCAACTGGCCCACACTAACAGTTTTAACGAGGATTTCTATTTATTTTATGTGTATTGCTTTATGTATCTGACCTACACATATGTAATTAAGCTTTTGTTAAAAATAATGGATGTACATTAATAAATAACCTGCTACCCAAGTGCGTAGTTACGCACCTTTACGTTTTCCATCGATTCAACCAGTATAAATCTATTTGAGAATATTTTTCAAATACAATAACATTATGTATGAAACCAGTTTCAGAATTTTGGTTCGATTTTTTTCGTCACGTGCTGCTTGGACTGCACATGGAGGCCCCGATGTCGCAGCTGGAGATCCGTGGCGGTGCCAGCATGTCAGCATTGGTGTCAAATGACACTAACGACTTTCCTAACCTCCTTTAAAACTAAAAAATTAATCGATCCATCAAATTTGAAATTACACCATTATATTTGGAAGAGTGAACCCAATGATGTTCTGTTCTAGCTTCGTCCCGGAGATGTCGGCCTTGCCGATCTCACTTGTGAGGCCAGTTGGCGAAGGTTGATTTGGTGTTGGCTGATATAGACCTCTGGGGCATGATGTACGCCAATATCGACCCTACATTGAGCCGAGCAGCATTGTGGTTGTAGTCATGCTACAAAGGCATCCTGCTGAGGTTGTAAGGGCATTTCCAACGGACCGATCCAAATCGACGATCCAAACAGTTTGTTTCTATTTATTTGGGTCGGCCCGCAGTCCACCTAGCCCGGACACCGCATGCAGCGGCGCGACCAATTCGGTAAAGTGTTGGCCAAATCTTTTTGCATTTCATCTCATTTGTCAAATGTTTTATACGTATTGGCAGATTTAATTGAAGCAAATTAATAGAACTTAAGTAAGAATATAATAAAAACATAGTAGAAGACTACATCGTCTTCATCTTGGCGTCTCCTAGTCATCCTTGTCGGAGTGGTAATGGCGGCGGCACATGGTCCCGTCGAATTCCTTGACGCTGAAGTCGTCATGGCCGTCGTACTTGAAGATGAAAAGTGCCCGGCCTCAATGTGGTGCGAGCGGGCGAAGCGCCTCTAACCGTTATGGAGGAACATATGCCCTTCGCCGTCGAATATCACCTATGTCGGCCACAAGCCGGTAGCGCCACCGGACACGCACAGGAGGACATGGTGGGGCTCTTGCCTTTCGACGATCGATGCGAACCTCTGGCGTAGGTGCAGCTTGTCCTAGCTCATGCCATGGTGGATGGTCACGCTAAAATCGAAGCCGAAGAGGTCGATGGCGACGTGCTCAGGCGACGATGGTGGCGATGGCGATGACGACACTGGTGGCTGACTCTGGCCTCTCCCGCTGCTCCTTCCTCGGCCACGGAAACGGCCACGGCCCAGAGGCCGTCCTAGTTGCCCTCCCCTCGAGCCTAGGCCGCAGTCCATTGCTGTGGTGATGCTTGTGCTGGTGGTGGTGGTCGTGGGGAAAGGAAGATGAGAGAATATGTGGAAGAAAATGGCCGCCGCTAGCCTGCTTATAAGGGCCCGGAGCATTGGATGCCGATGCGTAGAACGAAATGTCGGCATTGATGGCCGGCAGGCGGCGCGGCACGGCCAGAGCATGAGCGCAGGCATCGGGCGGCGCGGCCAGAGTAGGAGCGCAGGCGTCGGGCGGCTCGGCCAGAGTAGGAGTCAGCCTAGCTACTTCCATTGATGGCCAGAGGTAATAGGCTATTGAGCGCTTGCATGCGGGCCCTAGGTGCACGCGGGCGGACACGTTTGCCGTCCACGCTGACGCATCAGTTCCGTAAATTTAGTGAACGGATGGATCGGAACAGGCAGGCTGATCCATTTGCGTCATCCCGCTGTAACGTGTGCTGCATGTACGTCTATCTGCACGGATCGAATCGAATACCCAACCGATGGGTCAACCCGCTAGAGATAGCTAAAGAAACCTCGAGGCACAAGCTAGTGTCCTCGTCATTCATGGCTTGAGGCTGGGCCTGGCGAGCCCTTTTGTCGTTGCAGTCTGAATTGGTGGCACCTCCTCGCTTGGTGATGAGGGTCGTGTTTTTCTCTTCCTTTTTTTTTTGTTTTTGGGCCATTTGTTGGTGCGATATTTTTATTGTAAATCTTTGTAACCTTGGTCGTTTGCGCTATCTTAGCATCTTCTTCTCAATACAAAGACGTGCTCTCAAGCATGTTTGAGTATTTCGGAAGAAGAAAAACATGTGAAATATTGTGTATCATGAAATATATATACATTTACCACTCGATCGGAAATAACCCTGTTTCATTAATATACGTTATTTTGCTCCCACAAGATTTCTAACAGAAAGTTTCGTACTAAATTTTGTTAAATGTAGATGGGCTGCAGTCTATATAGTCTACAATTTCTGAAATCTCAAGGCCCATCACGTTGGCAGCTTGGGACAGTCTTGGGGAACAAAGTTTAGTCTCACATTGCTAGTTGGGAGAGAGTTGGAGTGGTATATAAGGGATGTTGTTCTAGTCCTGCCAAGTGAGTGAGAATAGAAGGAGCCCTCACGCACTCCTCCTCCTCAGCTCGGCACGGCACGGCACGACACAACACGTCACGTCACGCACGCACGTCGCGCTTCGTGACTCGAGTTCGAGTTCGAGTCACACTCAAGGAAGCCTAAATTTCTGCTTTGTGCACCAACTAAGTTGGGTACGTGTTGACCTGCATGAGCATGTTCGACGCGTGTCCCTGACTTCCTACGTGTGGCAACGCGGTCGGGCCGGCTCTCCTCTCAGGCTATACAAGGAGACAGATCAGATCTGGAGAAGACAGCTCTCAGAACTCTCTAGTCCGTCTCTCTCACGAAGTTCCTTTTGCTGCGCTACTCTCTAGTCTTCCCCATCCCGGTGACTGCATGCACAGCCGTCCGGGAGAGCAGACTTCCGAAACCCCGTCCGTTGAGATCCTGCACCCGGAGACGGGTGATAAGGTTTTTAGGGAGCGTCTCGGCGCGATCGCTCGCCGCTCTTCGTGCTCTTCTTCGCCGGTTCGACCGCTTCATCGACGACTCCGACTACACCATGGGCGACATCAACAACTTCCATGGTGGTGGTGCTGCTGCTGCTGGTGCGACCTTTCCGGTCGCAATGTACGTGCTTTTTCTCTCCTACCTTGCACTGCTACTTGTTCCATGTTCGGATCCGATGCACGTGCTTAGTCCGATGTGTGTGGTTAAATATGCTTGTGCATCTGTAATGTTGCTTTCGGTAATTAATCTCACGCGGAAATTGCCTAATATTCTAACAATCCAAAAACTTTATATGCTTAGGCAATTTTTACCGTCCGGTTTTGTCGCTGCGCTTAAACCGTACCCGTTTACGGGTTCTCATTTCAAGAGATGGCAGAATAAGACCCTCTTGTGGCTCACTTTTATGGGCGTGCACCGAGTTGCGGAAGGTACTCCCAGAGGTCCGCTTACTCCTGAAGAGGATAAAGCGTTGAGATGCCACCGTAATCTTTGTAGGTGCCATCCTAAGTGTGCTTGGAGACAAGTTGGTTGATGCTTATCTGCACATCCGAAATGGGAAGGAACTGTGGGATGCACTGGATGCTAAGTTTGGTGCTGCCGATGCTGGAGGTGAACTGTATACTATGGAGCAGTTCAATGACTACATAATGGTTGAGAACCGATCTGTAGTAGAACAGGATCATGAGATACAGATCATGGCAAATGAACTTGATCTCCTCAAGTGTGTGCTACTGGACAAGTTTGTCGCGGGATGCATTGTCGCTAAGGTTCCCCCTTCATGGAGGAACTTTGTCACTTCTCTGAAACATCAAGAGGCATGAGTTCTCTCGTTGAGAATATCATGGGCTCTCTCCGGATGTTGAGGAGAAGGGGAGGGAAAAAAGACAAACACACTCGGAGGAACCGAGGGACGTTCGCTGCCAATATGGTACGAAAAAATGCCCACAAGTCCAAGGGAGAGAACAAGGAAGTCTCCGGCACTACCAACTTCAAGAAGAAGGGGAAAACGGAGAAGAAAGATCGTTCGCTGGGTGTGTGGCGAGACAGGCCATTGGGCTAATCGTTGTCCACAACGCAAAGGAAAGAAAGGTCAGGCTGGACAGAACTCAAATTATGTCAGCATGGTCATTGGCAACACATGTGAAGGAACTACAGGGTATGGTAATATATTATCTACTGTTCTTTCGGTGTTTCATCCCACAGAATGGTGGGTTGATACATGTGCTAATGTTCATGTGTGTGCTGACATCTCCATGTTTACCTCTTACCAGGCCCAAGGTTCCTCGGTAATGATGGGGAATGGGTTACATGCTACTGTTCGTGATGTTGGCACGGTAGATCTGAAGTTTACTTCGAGAAAAATCGTGCAACTGAAGAACGTGTTGCATGTCCCTTCTATCAAGAAGAATCTCGTTAGTGGCTCCCGTCTTATGAAAGATGGATTTAAGTTGGTGTTTGAGTCCAATAAAGTTGTACTGTCTAAGTATGGAACTTTTGTTGGAAAGGGCTATGAATGTGAGGGAATGTTTCGCTTCTCTCTAGAAGACTTACGTGATAATGTTGTGAACCATGTAAGCACTAGTGTTAATGAAACTAATGTTTGGCATTCACGACTTTGTCATAATAATTTCGGTTGTATGGACGCGGCTTGCTGATATGAGTTTAATTCCGAAATTTACCTTTGTCAAAGGCTCTAAGTGCCATGCTTGTGTACAAGCAAAGCATCCTCGCAAGCCTCACGGTGCACAGCGAAGGAAAGAAACTTGGCACCACTAGAGCTCATACATTCAGATCTATGTGAGATGAATGGTGAGTTGACAAGAGGTAGAAAGAAATATTTCATGACTTTGATTGATGATTCCACTAGGTATTATTATGTGTATCTACTGAAAACTAAAGATGAGGCTCTTGATTTTCTTTGAAATCTATAAGACCGAAGTTGAGAATCAACTTGAAAGAAAGATAAAAAGAGTTCGGTCCGATCGTGGTGGAGAGTACTTTTCTAATGAGTTCAATTTATTCCGTGCGGAACATGGTATAATTCATGAGAGGGACGCCTCTCCCAATTCCGCACAATCCAATGGGATTGCGGAAAGGAAAAACCATACTCTAACAGTGCATATGGTTAACGCCATGTTAGATGTTTCTGGGTCTATCCAAGGAATGGTGGAGGGAGGCTATATTGACTTCGTGTCATGTCCTAAACCATGTTCCAACCAAGAATAAAGATATTACCCCTTATGAGGAATGGGAAAAGAAAAGACCAACCCTCTCCTACCTACGAACTTGGGGCTGTTTGGCTAAAGTGAATTTTCCAATCACCAAGAAGCGAAAGCTTGGACCAAAACCGATGAATTCGTGTATTTCTTGGCTATGCTGCCGATAGCATTGCTTATAGATTTCTTGTGGTGAAATGCTAGAGTGGACGATGATGCGTGTATTTCACACGTTCGTTGGGCAACCCCAAGAGGAAGGTATGATGCGCACGGCGGCAAGTTTTCCCTCGAGAAAGAAACCAAGGTTTATCGAACCGGGAGGAGCCAAGAAGCACGTTGAAGGTTGATGGCGGCGGGATGTAGTGCGGCGCAACACCGGAGATTCCGGCGCCAACGTGGAACCTGCACAACACAACCAAAGTACTTTGCCCCAACGAAACGGTGAGGTTGTCAATCTCACTGAAGCTTGCTGTAACAAAGGATTAACCGTATTGTGTGGAAGATGATTGTTTGCAGAGAAAACAGTAAAAACAAGTATTGCGGCAGATTTGTATTTCGAGTATTAAAGAATGGACCGGGGTCCACGGTTCACTAGAGGTGTCTCTCCCATAAGATAAAAGCATGTTGGGTGAACAAATTACGGTCGGGCAATTGACAAATAGAGAGGGCATAACAATGCACATACATGTCATGATAAGTATAGTGAGATTTAATTGGGCATTACGACAAAGTACATAGACCGCCATCCAAGCTGCATCTATGCCTAAAAAGTCCACCTTCGGGTTATCGTCCGAACCCCTTCCGGTATTAAGTTGCAAAGCAACGAGACAATTGCATTAAGTATGGTGCGTAATGTAATCAACAACTACATCCTCGGACATAGCGCCAATGTTTTATCCCTAGTGGCAACGGCACAACACAACCTTAGAACTTTACGTCATCTGTCCCAGTGTCAATGCGAGGCATGAACCCACTATCGAGCATAAATACTCCCTCTTGGAGTTAAGAGCAAAAACTTGGCCGAGCCTCTACTAATAACGGAGAGCATGCAAGATCATAAACAACACATATGTAATAACTTGATAATTAACATAACATGGTATTCTCTATCCATCGGATCCAGACAAACACAACATAGAGTATTACAGATAGATGATCTTGATCATGTTAGGCAGCTCACAAGATCCAACAATGAAGCACAATGAGGAGAAGACAACCATCTAGCTACTGCTATGGACCCATAGTCCAGGGGTGAACTACTCACTCATCACTCCGGAGGCGACCATGGCGGTGTAGAGTCCTCCGGGAGATGAATCCCCTCTCCGGCGGGGTGCGGAGGAGATCTCCAGAATCCCCGAGATGGGATTGGCGGCGGCGGCGTCTCGGAAGGTTTTCCGTATCGTGGTTTTTCGCATCGGGGTTTCGCGACGGAGGCTTTAAGTAGGCGGAAGGGCGAGTCGGGGGCCGACGAGGGGCCCACACCACGGGCGGCGCGGGCCCCCTTGGCCGCGCCGCCATGTGGTTGGCCACCTCGTGGCCCCACTCGTATGCTCTTCGGTCTTCGGAAGGTTCGTGGCAAAATAGGCCCTGGGTCTTCGTTTCGTCCAATTCCGAGAATATTTCGTTACTAGGATTTCGAAACCAAAAACAGCGAGAAAACGGAAGCGGCACTTCGGCATCTTGTTAATAGGTTAGTTCCAGAAAATGCACGAATATGACATAAAGTGTGCATAAAACATGTAGGTATCATCAATAATATGGCATAGAACATAAGAAATTATCGATACGTCGGAGACGTATCAAGCATCCCCAAGCTTAGTTACGCTCGTCCCGAGCGAGGTAAAAGCGATAACAAAGATAATTTCTGAAGTGATATGCCATCATAACCTTGATCATACTATTTGTAAACATATGTAGTGAATGCAGCGATCAAAACAATGGTAATGACATGAGTAAACAAGTGAATCATAAAGCAAAGACTTTTCATGAATAGTACTTCAAGACAAGTATTAATAAGTCTTGCATAAGAGTTAACTCATAAAGCAATAAATCAAAGTAAAGGTATTGAAGCAACACAAAGGAAGATTAAGTTTCAGCGGTTGCTTTCAACTTGTAACATGTATATCTCATGGATAATTGTCAACATAGAGTAATATAACAAGTGCAATATGCAAGTATGTAGGAATCAATGCACGGTTCAC
Source organism: Lolium rigidum (assembly GCF_022539505.1). Classification (NCBI taxonomy): domain Eukaryota; kingdom Viridiplantae; phylum Streptophyta; class Magnoliopsida; order Poales; family Poaceae; genus Lolium; species Lolium rigidum. The sequence continues at coordinate 150,886,606 of NC_061510.1, forward strand.
ACAAGTGTTTGCTTCTTGAGGTGGAGAGAGATAGGTGAGCTGACTCAACATAAAAGTAAAGAGAATGGTCCTTCAAAGAGGAAAGCATCGATTGCTATATTTGTGCTAGAGCTTTTATTTTGAAAACATGAAACAATTTTGTCAACGGTAGTAATAAAGCATATGAGTTATGAAAATTATATCTTACAAGTTGCAAGTCTCATGCATAGTATACTAATAGTGCCCGCACCTTGTCCTAATTAGCTTGGACTACCGGATCTTTGCAATGCACATGTTTTAACCAAGTGTCACAATGGGGTACCTCCATGCCGCTTGTACAAAGGTCTAAGGAGAAAGCTCGCATTTTGGATTTCTCGCTTTTGATTATTCTCAACTTAGACATCCATACCGGGACAACATGGACAACGAGATAATGGACTCCTCTTTAATGCATAAGCATGTGGCAACAATTATTATTCTCATATGAGATTGAGGATATATGTCCAAAACTGAAACTTCCACCATGAATCATGGCTTTAGTTAGCGGCCCAATGTTCTTCTCTAACAATATGCATGCTCCAACCATTAAGGTGGTAGATCTCTCTTACTTCGAGACAAGACGGACATGCATAGCAACTCACATGATATTCAACAAAGAATAGTTGATGGCGTCCCCGAAACATGGTTATCGCACAACAAGCAACTTAATAAGAGATAAAGTGCATAAGTACATATTCAATACCACAATAGTTTTTAAGCTATTTGTCCCATGAGCTATATATTGCAAAGGTGAATGATGGAATTTTAAAGGTAGCACTCAAGCAATTTACTTTGGAATGGCGGATAAATACCATGTAGTAGGTAGGTATGGTGGACACAAATGGCATAGTGGTTGGCTCAAGTATTTTGGATGCATGAGAAGTATTCCCTCTCGATACAAGGTTTAGGCTAGCAAGGTTATTTGAAACAAACACAAGGATGAACGGTGCAGCAAAACTCACATAAAAGACATATTGTAAACATTATAAGACTCCACACCGTCTTCCTTGTTGTTCAAAACTCAATACTAGATGTTATCTAGACTCTAGAGAAACCAAATATGCAAACCAAATTAGCAAGCTCTAAGTGTTTCTTCATTAATGGGTGCAAAGTATATGATGCAAGAGCTTAAACATGAGCACAACAATTGCCAAGTATCAAATTATCCAAGACATTTTAGAATTACTACATGTAGCATTTTCCAATTCCAACCATATAACAATTTAACGAAGAAGAAACTTCGCCATGAATACTATGAGTAGAGCCTAAGGACATACTTGTCCATATGCTACAGCGGAGCGTGTCTCTCTCCCATAAAGTGAATGCTAGGATCCATTTTATTCAAACAAAACAAAAAACAAAAACAAACCGACGCTCCAAGCAAAGTGCATAAGATGTGACGGAATAAAAATATAGTTTCGGGGGAGGAACCTGATAATGTTGTCGATGAAGAAGGGGATGCCTTGGGCATCCCCAAGCTTAGACGCTTGAGTCTTCTTAGAATATGCAGGGGTGAACCACCGGGGCATCCCCAAGCTTAGAGCTTTCACTCTCCTTGATCATATTGCATCATACTCCTCTCTTGATCCTTGAAAACTTCCTCCACACCAAACTCGAAACAACTCATTAGAGGGTTAGTGCATAATAAAAATTCACATGTTCAGAGGTGACACAATCATTCTTAACACTTCCGGACATTGCATAAAGCTACTGGACATTAATGGATCAAAGAAATTCATCCAACATAGCAAAAGAGGCAATGCGAAATAAAAGGCAGAATCTGTCAAAACAGAACAGTCCGTAAAGATGGATTTTATTAGGCCACCAGACTTGCTCAAATGAAAATGCTCAAATTGAATGAAAGTTGCGTACATATCTGAGGATCATGCACGTAAATTGGCTTAATTTTCTGAGCTACCTACGGGGAGGTAGACCCAGATTCGTGACGGCAAAGAAATGCTGGAGCTAGCGAGTAATCCAAATCTAGTACTTACTTTACTATCAAAGACTTTACTTGGCACAACAAAACATAAAACTAAGATAAGGAGAGGTTGCTACAGTAGTAAACAACTTCCAAGACACAAATATAAAACAAAAATACTGTAGTAAAAACATGGGTTGTCTCCCATAAGCGCTTTTCTTTAACGCCTTTCGGCTAGGCGCGAAAGTGTAACTCAAGTAACATCGAGAGACGAAGCATCAACATCATAATTTGTTCTAATAATAGAATCATAAGGTAACTTCATTCTCTTTCTAGGGAAGTGTTCCATACCTTTCTTGAGAGGAAATTGATATTTAATATTACCTTCCTTCATATCAATAGTAGCACCAACGGTTCGAAGAAAAGGTCTTCCCAATATAATGGGGCAAGATGCATTGCATTCAATATCCAAGACAACAAAATCAACGGGGACAAGGTTATTGTTAACCATAATATGAACATTATCAACTTTCCCCAAAGGTTTCTTTTTAGCATTATCAGCGAGATTAACATCCAGATAACAATTTTTCAATGGTGGCAAGTCAAGCATATCATAGACTTTCTTAGGCATAACGAAATACTTGCACCAAGATCACATAAAGCATTACAATCAAAATCTTTGACTCTCATTTTAATGATGGGCTCCCAACCATCCTCTAGCTTTCTAGGAATAGAAGTTTCAAGTTTTAGTTTCTCTTCTCTAGCTTTTATGAGAGCATTTGTAATATGTTTTGTGAAAGCCAAGTTTATAGCGCTAGCATTGGGACTCTTAGCAAGTTTTTGCAAGAACTTTATAACTTCAGAGATGTGGCAATCATCAAAATCTAAATCATTACAATCTAAAGCAATGGGATTATCATCCCCAAGGTTGGAAAAAATTTCAGCGGTTTTATCACAAGCGGTTTCGGCGGTTTTAGCGGTTTCGGGTAATTTTGCGCGCTTTGCACTAGGAGTAGAAGCATTGCCAACACCAATTATTTTACCATTGATAGTAGGAGGTGCAGCAACATGTGAATCATTAGCATTGCTAGTGGTGGTAATAGTCCAAACTTTAGCTACATTTTCCTCTTTAGCTAGTTTTTCATTTTCTTCTCTATCCCACCTAGCACGCGAGTTCAGCCATTAATCTTATATTCTCATTAATTCTAACTTGGATGGCATTTGCTGTAGTAACAATTTTATTTTCAATATCCCTATTAGGCATAACTTTCGATTTCAAAAGATCAACATCGGAGGCAAGACTATCAACTCTAGAAACAAGAATATCAATTTTATTGAGCTTTTCCTCAACAGATTTGTTAAAGGCGGTTTGTGTACTAATAAATTCTTTAAGCATGGCTTCAAGTCCAGGGGTGTATTCCTATTATTGTTGTAAGAATTCCCATAAGAATTAGCATAACCGTTACCATTATTATAAGGATATGGCCTATAGTTATTACTAGAATTGTTAGATAAGCATTGTTGTTGAAATTATTATTTTTAATGAAGTTTACATCAACATGTTCTTCTTGGGCAACCAATGAAGCTAATGGAACATTATTAGGATCAACATTAGTCCTATCATTCGCAAGCATAGACATAATAGCATCAACCTTATCATTCAAGGAAGAGGATTCTTCAACGAGAATTTACCTTCTTACCTTGTGGAGCTCTTTCAGTGTGCCATTCAGAGTAATTAACCATCATATTATCAAGAAGCTTTGTTGCTTCACCAAGAGTGATGGACATAAAGGTACCTCCAACAGCTGAATCCAATAAATTCCGCGAAGAAAAATTTAGTCCTGCATAGAAGGTTTGGATGATCATCCAAGTAGTGAGTCCATGGGTTGGGCAATTTTTAACCAGAGATTTCATTCTTTCCCAAGCTTGAGCAACATGTTCATTATCCAATTGTTTAAAATTCATTATGCTACTCCTCAAAGATATAATTTTAGCAGGGGGATAATATCTACCAATAAAAGCATCCTTGCATTTAGTCCATGAATCAATACTATTCTTAGGCGAGAGATAGCAACCAATCTTTAGCTCTTCCTCTTAATGAGAAAGGGAACAATTTTAATTTTATAATATCACCATCTACATCTTTATACTTTTGCATTTCACATAGTTCAACAAAATTATTGAGATGGGCAGCAACATCATCAGAACTAACACCAGAAAATTGCTCTCGCATAACAAGATTAAGTAAAGCGGGTTTAATTTCAAAGAATTCTGCTGTAGTAGCAGGTGGAGCAATAGGTGTGCATAGGAAATCATTATTATTTGTGCTAGTGAAGTCACACAACTTAGTATTTTCAGGGGTGGCCATTTTAGCAGTAGTAAATAAAGCAAACTAGATAAAGTAAATGCAAGTAAACTAATTTTTTTGTGTTTTTGATATAGCAAACAAGACAGTAAATAAAGTAAAACTAGCAACTAATTTTTTTGTGTTTTGATATAATGCAGCAAACAAAGTAGTAAATAAAATAAAGCAAGACAAAAACAAAGTAAAGAGATTGAGAAGTGGAGACTCCCCTTGCGGCGTGTCTTGATCTCCCGACAACGGCGCCGAGAAAATATGCTTGATGGCGTGTATTTCACACGTTCGTTGGGCAACCCCAAGAGGAAGGTATGATGCGCACAGCGGCAAGTTTTCCCTCGAGAAGAAACCAAGGTTTATCGAACCAGGAGGAGCCAAGAAGCACGTTGAAGGTTGATGGCGGCGGGATGTAGTGCGGCGCAACACCGGAGATTCCGGCGCCAACGTGGAACCTGCACAACACAACCAAAGTACTTTGCCCCAACGAAACGGTGAGGTTGTCAATCTCACTCGGCTTGCTGTAACAAAGGATTAACCGTATTGTGTGGAAGATGATTGTTTGCAGAGAAAACAGTAAAAACAAGTATTGCGGCAGATTTGTATTTCGAGTATTAAAGAATGGACCGGGGTCCACAGTTCACTAGAGGTGTCTCTCCCATAAGATAAAAGCATGTTGGGTGAACAAATTACGGTCGGGCAATTGACAAATAGAGAGGGCATAACAATGCACATACATGTCATGATAAGTATAGTGAGATTTAATTGGGCATTACGACAAAGTACATAGACCGCCATCCAAGCGCATCTATGCCTAAAAAGTCCACCTTCGGGTTATCATCCGAACCCCTTCCGGTATTAAGTTGCAAAGCAACAGAGACAATTGCATTAAGTATGGTGCGTAATGTAATCAACAACTACATCCTCGGACATAGCATCAATGTTTTATCCCTAGTGGCAACAGCACAACACAACCTTAGAACTTTACATCCCTTGTCCCGGTGTCAATGCGGGCATGAACCCACTATCGAGCATAAATACTCCCTCTTGGAGTTAAGAGCAAAAACTTGGCCAGAGCCTCTACTAATAACGGAGAGCATGCAAGATCATAAACAACACATATGTAATAACTTGATAATTAACATAACATGGTATTCTCTATCCATCGGATCCCGACAAACACAACATAGAGTATTACGGATAGATGATCTTGATCATGTTAGGCAGCTCACAAGATCCAACAATGAAGCACAATGAGGAGAAGACAACCATCTAGCTACTGCTATGGACCCATAGTCCGGGGGTGAACTACTCACTCATCACTCCGGAGCGACCATGGCGGTGTAGAGTCCTCCGGGAGATGAATCCCCTCTCCGGCGGGAGTGCCGGAGGAGATCTCCGAGAATCCCCGAGATGGGATTGGCGGCGGCGGCGTCTCAGTAAGGTTTTCCGTATCGTGGTTTTTCGCATCAGGGGTTTCGCGACGGAGGCGTTAAGTAGGCGGAAGGGCAGAGGCGGGGGCTGACGAGGGGCCCACACCATAGGGCGGCGCGGGCCCCCCTTGGCCGCGCCGCCATGTGGTGTGGCCACCTCGTGGCCCCACTTCGTATGCTCTTCGGTCTTACGGAAGGTTCGTGGCGAAATAGGCCCACGGGTCTTCGTTTCGTCCAATTCAGAGAATATTTCGTTACTAGGATTTCGAAACCAAAAACAGCGAGAAAACAGAAGCGGCACTTCGGCATCTTGTTAATAGGTTAGTTCCGGAAAATGCACGAATATGACATAAAGTGTGCATAAAACATGTAGGTATCATCAATAATATGGCATAGAACATAAGAAATTATCGATACGTCGGAGACGTATCGACGACCGGAAGGAAGCGGTTCAAAGCGAGATGGATTCCATCTTGGCTAATGGAACGTGGGACTTAATTGAGTGTCCTTATGGGTTCAAACATGTAGGATGTAAATGGGTATTTAAGAAGAAGCTTCGAGCTGATGGTACTATTGAGAAGTACAAAGCTCGGCTTGTAGCCAAAGGCTATACCCAAAGGAAGGCGAAGATTTCTTCGATACCTACTCACCAGTGGAAAGATTGACCACAATTCGAGTACTACTATCATTGGCTGCCTCACACAGTTTTCTCGTTCATCAAATGGACGTTAAGACGGCTTTCCTAAATGGAGAGTTGGACGAGGAAATTTACATGGAACAGCCTGATGGTTTCGTACTAGAAGGTCAAGACGAAAAGGTGTGTAAATTAAAGAAATCTTTGTATGGTCTCAAACAAGCACCCAAATAATGGCATGAGAAGTTTGAAAGAACTCGACATCTCGTGGGCTTTGTTGTTAATGAAGCTGACAAATGTGTGTACTATCGCCATGGTGGGGGTGAGGGAGTTTTCCTATGCTTGTATGTGGATGACATACTAATTCTTGGCACAAGTCTCAAAGTGATTGAGGAGGTCAAAACCTTCTTACTTCAGTGTTTCGAGATGAAAGATCTTGGAGAAGCTGATGTTATATTAAATATCAAGTTACCGACGGATGAGAATAATGGGATTACACTTGTGCAATCTCATTATGTTGAGAAGGTGTTGAGCAGATCTGGCTATGCTGATTGCAAATCTTCTCTCACACCTTATGATCCCAGTGTCTTGCTTCGAAAGAATGAAAAGGCAACTAGAGATCAATTAAGATACTCTCAAATCATTGGTTCACTCATGTATTTAGCTTGCACTACGAGGCCTGATATCTCGTTTGCTGTATGCAAACTTAGCCGGTTTGTGGCCAACCCGGGAGATGATCATTGGCATGCTCTTGAGAGAGTAATGCGCTATCTAAAGGGAACCATGAGTTATGGAATTCATTATGCCGGGTATCCAAGAGGACTTGAAGGGTATAGTGATTCCAATTGGATTTCACATGCTAAGATGAAGGCCACAAGTAGATATGTTTTCACTCTTGGTGGTGGCGCTGTTTCCTGGAAGTTTTGCAAGCAGACCATCTTAACAAGAACAACTATGGAAGCAGAACTCACAACATTAGATACAACTACTGTCGAAGCGGAATGGCTTCGTGAGCTCTTGATGAACTTGCCTATGGTTGAAAAACCAATACCACCGTCCATCCTCATGAACTATGATAATCAAATTGTGATTATAAAAGTGAAAAGTTCTAACAATAATATGAAAAGTTCCAAACATATCAAGAGGAGATTGAAGTCCAGTCGAAAACTGAAAACTCCGGAGTGATAGCATTGGATTATGTCCAAAGTGCTAAAAATCTGGCAAATCCTTTCAGAAAAGGACTATCAAGAAACATGATAGACCTTGCATCGAGGGAGATTGGTTTGAGACCCACCTGAGTTGCTGAGGGGTAACCCAACCTATGTGATCAGAAATTCCGTGAACTAGGACCTGGGAAAATAAACCGGAGCAACTGATTTGAGAGAAAATTTAATACTCCCACTCCGCTGCAGATGCAATTCTCTCATAGCTACTGTAAGGCAGGTTGACAATGTCTTAATGTGTTCTGAGCGGCTCTTGATGAGCGAAGACGCTGTCCTACAGGGCGATCTTTGAAGAACACACCTATATGAGTGACACTACTAGTCATAGTGTGAGAGATTTGAGTGAATCTCTAGTAAGCTCATGAAGGGCCAAAGAGTATGACTTATAAGCTCCACCCGAGGGGAAGGCTATGGTAGCCTAGTACCGTGCCGACATTGAGTGAAACTTGCTGCACAAAGGCTGGCAATTCAAGGTATAGTCCATTGTTCAGTTGTATTCAAGCGTAACTCCTTGTCTAGGTGGAAGTTCAACTTAACAGTCTCCACTGAAGTGCAGGTATATTAAACAGTGAATAAATGGAACTAATCTGTCATCTGATGTGCATATGAGATCTGGTGGGGGATTACTGAATGTAGATGGGCTGCAGCCCAATAAGGTAGCCCATGTATTCTACAATTCCTGAAATGTCAAGGCCCATCACGTTGGCAGCTTGGGATAGCCTTGGGGGACAAAGTTTAGTCCAACATTGCTAGTTGGGAGAGAGTTGGAGTGGTATATAAGGGATGCTGTTCTAGTCCTTTCAAGTGAGTGAGAATAGAAGGAGCCCTCGCGCACTCCTCCTCCTCCGCCCGCCCCGCCTCGGCTCGGCACGACACGTCACGACACATCACGCACGCACGTCGCGTTTCGTGACTCGAGTTCGAGTTCGAGACACACTCAAGGAAGCCTAAATTTTTGCTTGGTGCACCAACTGAGTTGGGTACGTGTCGACCTGCATGAGCATGTTTGCCGCGTGTCCCTGGCTTCCTACGCGTGGCAACGCGGTCGGGCCGGTTCTCCTCCCAGGCTATACAAGGAGACAGATCAAATCTGGAGAAGACAACTCTCAGAACTCTCTAGTCCGTCTCTCTCACGAAGTTCCTTTTGCTGCGCTACTCTCTAGTCTTCCCCATCCCGGCGACTGCGTGCACAGCCGTCCGGGAGAGCAGGCCTCCGAAACCCCGTCCGTTGAGATCCTGCACCAGGAGACGGTCGATAAGGTTTTTGGGGAGCGTCTCGGCGAGACTGCTCGCTGCTCTTCGTGCTCTTCTTCGCTGGTTCGACTGCTTCATCGACGACTCCGACTACACGATGGGCGACATCAACAACTCCCATGGTGATGCTGCTGCTGCTGGTGCGACCTTCCCGGTCGCAATGTATGTGCTTTTTCTCTCCTACTTTGCACTGCTACTTGTTCCATGTTCAGATCTGATGCATGTGCTTAGTCTGATGTGTGTGGTTAAATATGCTTGTGCATCTGTAATGTTGCTTTCAGTAATGAATCTCACACGAAAATTGCCTAATATTCTAACACCTTTTCATGTCCTTCATTCTCATAGAAAGTTCTGCAAAGTAGACAACCCAGACTAAACAAGCGCACATTGAAAAACAGGCGTATCCATGGGCTGCTTAGCCCTTTCCTATAGAAAATAGAAAACAAATTTAAGCCTTACACACTAACAAGTTAATGTCACGGTGTTATGCATGGACGTAGAAGTTTCACGAGCATCTCGGACACGAAGAACTCTGAGAGATTCCCCAATCTCGTCAAAGTCGCAGTTTGCAGGCCGCTCTCCTTAATTTCCATTACGCTCTCACGCTACTACCTCAAATGAAATTAGCATAGTTTAACTGCATGATTGCACGCATAATTGTCCCCACATCACATGTTGATTGCCCAGTGGTGCCAAGAGTTTAGACTTATGTTCTGTATATTCAAGTGCACGCGTGAGTTGATTATGGGCAAGTTCTGTACTACTCCTAGCATTATTCTGCTTGAGGATTCTCTCCCTTATGTTCTCCAACTTGGGAGTCAAGTCTAGGGCCGTCTATACATTACTTTGACTCTTGGGAAAAGCTGATGAATCTCATGACTGATGACTCCATGCATGCATGCATGGGGATCACGGATTCACCAACAAACAATACGAGACAGAATCAGCAGAAACTGTCATGCTTCTTCCTGCTTGCTTCTCTTCTGTCCAAGATACGCACATATATTCTGAAACTTTGGAATAGTTCTACGCATGTTGCTTTGGGCCATCTGGTCGAAAAGTTGCTCCCAAGTCCCAAGAAATAAGTACGTGATCACACAGCCCTTCTTACAGCAGACGAATACTCCATTCATGTTGCTGTGGTTGGTACGTATGTGAAATTCTACAAGAAACTGTGCAGCAATTTCCTACATAACCTTTAAGAATCTCCCAAGGTCATTTAGTATAACAGCTTGAAACTATCATCAGATAAAAATTCAATAAGGTGTCTGTAGCATCGCCACTGGTACCTAGTACCCTGATACTTCTCGCTTGCTATTTCCTACGTCCTCGAATAAATTTATTTCTACGTCTTGTCCTGAATATTTTTTTTTAGAAAATTAACCAATTTTTTAAACAGCGTACGAACATTTATGATGCTAAACTAGTATCAATGGATCTTCGAATGTCGTATCATTATACCAATTTAACATCATATATATTGTTATATAAAGTTAGTCAAAACTTCAAAAGTATGATCCAAAGCAAATGAAAGAAATACACTTAGTCATAGACGGAGAGAGTAACTTAGAGAACTTGGAGATATTCCATTCTAGCCCGGAAATAGCCGAGCTCCCGAGCCGTTGGTTATTGTGGCGACCTCGGAGGTCGGGGATAGACAAACCCAAATCTGCATCTCGCATAAGCTAAACCTAGATTTTTAGGGCCTATAAGGTGAGAATCGGTAACACACCTATGACTCTACGCATAGGCGGACCCAAGAGAATTTTGAAGCCCGGGCAAACATGCTTAGTATGCTAATTTTTCATCAAATTCATATGAAATACGGGCGAAAATAGGCTTGTCGGCCGGCCGGAAGCCCGGGCGGCTGCCCGGGCAACAGGGATGGTGAATCCGCCTATGACTCTACGACTCGAAGAAGTAATGCAAGCTCATAACTGAGCAAAGAACCTAAATATTACAAGCAGAGGTCACTGACGTGATATTACATCAATCAACAAAAGCGAAGTTATGCTATTCTAAATAGCAAGATAGCAAAAGTCCTAAGAGGCCAGGAGCATAACGGCGACATACCAACCCATAGATTCCAGGCTGCCACCTTGGAATCCAAGCTACTCGTCGATATCGACCTAGAAACCATCATTTTTCGGAGCAACTTCGTCTGAAACAAAAGTATGCAAAGCTGAGTACAGAGACTCAACAAGACTTAGTACAACTTATTAGCAAAGCTGGTATGCGAGGCTTTATGTAGAGCTTATTTTGCACAATGCCAGTTTTCCATTGTAAAACAAGGTAGATGAGAGTCTCGTCTACTCAGATCATTTTAAAAGGGGATAAGAGAGCAATATCACTAGCTCTAATAATCATCGTATTGAATCCACCGAATCTTCATCATCAGCTGGACCTATCAATTAGGATCACCCCCTCGATACCCTGAGAAGGGATACTTAATCACACATTGATTCCAAGTTTTACGATTAGGTTAAAGTTCTCTATGATCAACACGTCCATTCCCAAGTCGTCCGTAACCGTGGACACGGCTTTTCGAAAAGATTTAACACTGCAGGGGTGTAAAACTTTACCCACACACGCCAAACGACTCTTAGCATCGTACGATACACACTTCCTTGGTGCGCCGGCATAGGGTGGTCAACCAAAACCTTCCCTTTCTTCGCCTAATTCATGAGACACTCCAACTGGGCAGCTCCATCATCGTAGGTAGCCACTCTCCGAGACGGTCCCGATTGTTGTGCGCAGGGGATCCAGTTCAATGTCTCCAGCATCCTTCACCCTAGCCACGTTCCTGTATGATGCACCTTTGAAAACCTTTTCCACGCCATCGCCATGCAGAATGCCAAATGGAATTCGCAAACTATGTGACTCATGAATAGGCTAGGCAAGATCGGGCCAAGGGATTCCCATGGGCCCCGTATGGATGTACGCTCAGTCTTGGTTCCGAAGGTGAGAACTCAGGTCCTAGTATCGACAAGAATGAGTCAAATCACCACATCCCCATGTGGCGGCTCATCCAAGTCTTTAAACATGTTTAATTATCATCATTGATCTTACCACGTCATCTTGTCATACTAGGTTCAATCGCAACTCTGATTTATCAATCGGATGGATCAGAATTTGTCAACTAAGCATGACTAAGCATATTCGATATAACGGCTCTACCGATACACAAGCTCAAATCTAGTCTTGCTGGGATAAGTGGATCAGGTAATTTAGGCTACAAGGATGGTAAATGCAACACATAGGATAACTATACGCCGATAAAATATATTGAAATCGTATGCAATTTGTAGGAACTAGAAGTAAAAGCATTTCGAAACCATATATGAACCAGGTTAGGGCTTGCCTTTGTCCCTGATAAACCAATATGGATCTTCGAAGATCCCATGCTTGACTTGTTCGTCGATGGACAAGTATTGAGTTGTGTCGTTGTCGATCTTCATCGTCTCGGGCATTTGCTCTATCGATCGCGAAGAAGCAAACACCGGAAATGTAGAACAACAATCAACACATGGCATAATGCAATGCACATACAATGATGATGACATGACATATTAAAGGTATTGAAATAATACCTATGACATGTCCAACAATTTTACTAGGGTTTGACGGAACTAGGGTTAGCAGTTCCGGAGCCTCAGAGGGGTACAATTAGTTCTTCTAAAACAACTAGGGTTCAAATTTGTTTAGCAATGCATGATTTTTCTACCAAAATGTAGATCTTAGTTTTCTGAAGATTTTGATATATTATACATATTTTTATGATCTAAAATGAATTGCTTATGAATTTTACAAGTTTTATTCATTTTAAATTATTTCTGAAAATTCCTGGAAAATATTAAAAATCTAACAAGCTGGACCCACTGTCAGGGTTTTATTATTTTATTAAACATTTATGAAATGAAAAAATATCTGACAATGTGTGGACTGGACAGGACAATTCTTTGTCTTCAAGATTCCAAGCAGCACGCACGTCGATGCATGGGAACGTGAAAGGTAAAAATAAAGAAACATCTATTTTAGCATATAAAAGATTCACATTCAGATTCACAGCCGTTCTTAATACTCGCCGGTCAAAGTCTCTAATGCAGCCATTTACTACACGCCAAACCGGCCAGGCTCATATTTCTCTGTCATGTGTTCTCTGTCTCCACACCATTTACACTTGTACCATTCCGTAAAGTGCACGTATACGGAATGCAAACTGCCCAAGAAGATAACTGCACAAGCTCAAGTTTCTTAAACTGAGGTAATATCACAAATTAATGTACAAAATAATTGCGCAAGCTCCTCAGCTTTACTCAGATTTTTTGTTCTGGATTTTGGTTTTAGGCTGATGGGTGGTTAGACTCGAGAGAAATCACAAATGTTAGCATGGTTCTAAGAGCAACTTCAACGGAAGCATTATATCTCGGCGCCCTAAAATGGCTTTGCAGCGTACTGCATCCCTTTTTAGCGTGCGGTGTCCGCTTGTCCTCCACCGAAGGCGCTAAAACGTATTGTGCGGCAATGACAGAAAAAGCCCCCCCCCACCGGAGACGCTGAAATGCAGTGCCGGCGCCGACGCAAACAGGTTCCACAACCAACAATGATCAACAAATCAAACAAATCAAAATAATAGAACAATAAATGGCACTAAAATCTACAAATCACAACCTAGATAGCATAGTTCAAATTCATGACATAGTTTAAATGCAAAGGAAAATTCCACACAACCAAGTTCAACACAAATTTGACTCAAACACACACAAACACATCATTTTGTGAGTTTTGGACGGTGTTGTTGGCATTAACCGATGAATCTCCATAGGCATCAACATTGGTAGAAGGTGTTGGATCCACCAAGGAGGCCATGGATACCTCCGGTGGTGCTCACATGCCACCCATGCCTCCAACTTGACCCGTCGGTGCACTCATCCCTCCAAGTCCCATGCCACCCATGCCTCGGACTTCCATGTAACCATTGCCTCCATAGCCTCTGTGCATGGGCAGCGCTGGGGGTATTCCCCTGTCTTCCATGGAATACCCAAGATTTTGGACGGAAAAATAAATGTAAATATTTGGCCCAGCCCAACAAGCAGGAACCAGGCCATAGCACATCGCTCGCACGCACGGACGCGATCCCTTTCTCCGTTTCTCGCTCGCAGAGTCGCAGGCTCGCAGCACGCACGCGACGCAGCCTCCACTGGCCTCGACCTAGACCTGCCGCGCCCGCGCCGCCCCACAACCGCCGCCGGCGATGCAGCCCGGAGCAGCAGGCGATGGCCCGCGCCCGCCGCGGCGGCGGCGCCCCGGCCCCGCCCCCCGCCGACCCGCGCCCCTCCTCCCGTCCGCGCCGCCCCATCCCCATCCCAGCTTCTGAATCCTTGCTATTGCTTCATTGCTTGCTTCCTAGAGAAATCATCCACTCCTACTAGCTTCATAGAATCATAGATGCAAGATTTTAAGTTGGTAGCCACTGCTAGTGTTGAAAGGATGTTCTCTTCAATGAGCTATTTGAAGAATAAGCTAAGGAACAAAATGGGTGATGACTATTTGAACTATTGTATGGTTACATTTGTTGAGAGAGATTTCTTCAGGCAAATAAAGGATGATGATGGCATCAATCTCTTCCAAAAAGGCAAGCGCAAAGTTATAATGTAAGATGGAATATCATCACTTTATCAATCAAAAGGTACCTATGTATTCATGTCGTTATGGGCTTATAAATTGAAATATTGCTATTATTGTTATGCTAATGTTGTTTTATTCATATATTGATAGTATTGTGGTGTTTGATTCATATACTACATTTAGAGCAAAAAAAAAAATTGGGCGGAATACCCAAGCGCCATTTCCTGGCGCCGCCACTGCCTCTGTGTGGTGCTCCCATGCCTCCATAGCCTCTATGTGGTGCTCCCATGCCTCCATATGCACTCAGTATGGCATCGGCGGCGGCGATGGCTGTTGTGGAGCGCTCATTGTCGGTGTAGGAGGTCGAGCGGGGTGACGATAAACGGTGTTCTTGGCTGCCCTTCTTGACCGGCATTTAGGCGCCCACCGCTGCGGCTGGGTGCTTGGAAGCTCCGGCCCTTCCTCTCGACGCGGGCGGTGGAGGAGGCGGCGCGGCGCCGGGTTGTGGGAGCTCCTGGCGGGGGGCGAAAGAACTATCGTGCCACCTGTGGCGGGACCGAGTAGGGAGCGGTCGGCGGAGTGGTTGAGGACCCATCCATCGCTGCCGACCGCGCGGAGGCGGGGGGATCGAGAGCCCGGGCGCGGGGGTAGTTTCCGGGCGGCGGTTGGGTGCTTGCGCGCTACCCCCAGCGATAGCGCACGCTGGATTGGAAGCGTCAATTTTGGGACATCGAAGGGTGCAAAATAACGCGAAAAAAATCAACAGCGTGTAATTTTATCGCGTCTACGGGAGGGTGCAAAACGGCGGCACGAGCTGTATATTAAGAGTTATTTTAGTGCACGCGTGATATAGCGTCTATGTTGAAGTTGCTCTAACAGTATTTATTCAGCACCCATGTTGTGAAACGGACCAACCGCATATATTTCGGTTATAATGCGGAAACTCTGAACTATGCCCGAGCTTGCTTGCTCTGCTTGTCCTCTCCCCATCGAACCCTCTATTTCTTTTTTTTTTTTGAAAGAAAGGCAAAAGATTTGCCTTAATTCATTGATAAAGAAGAGAGAAGAACCAGCAATGTTTCAGGTTTACAGCCCGTAGGCAACAACCCCAAGGAGGGGGAACCAAACAAAAGGAAACTAATCTCCCGGCATAAGATGACCCAAGAATTTAGCCCCCGCGAAGGACCAAGATCTAGCTTCAAACTTGATGCGGTCCAAGGTTGCCGTAGCCATGGAGCTCTTATGTTTGAAGACTCTAGCATTCCGTTCGTTCCAGAGTTCCCACGAAACAAGCATGACGAGGGTGGCGACAGCTTTCCTTCTACCGGGGTGCGCATAAACAATATGCAGCCACCAAGTCTTGACGTCCTCGAAGTTATCCCATTCCGAAGGCTCGAAATCATGAAGCCCAAGCCAATCCTTGAACGTGGACCAAACCCTCCTGGAGTACCTACATTTGAACATAAGATGGGCAGCCGTTTCGGGGGCACTATTGCAAAGCAAGCAATTACCGCAATTAGGCCATCCACGTCTATGTAAGCGGTCAGCTGTCCACACCCGGTTTTGCAGAATGAGCCAAGCGAAGAATTTGCACTTTGGAGGGGCCCAAACTTTCCAGATGGTGCCATTCATAGTAGAGACCGTCGAACCGGCGAAGTGAGCCTTGTAAGCGGAGGCCGAGGAGTAGGAGCCCGAAGTAGAAACCTTCCAAACAATGGAGTCACGAACCTCATCATTGAGCCGCAAAGTAGAAGTGAAGCGCCAAAGCCGCACAAACTCCTCTATGTGGGTGGTGTTTAGGCCGTTGGAGAGGTTGAATTGTGCAACCCAAGCATTGCCAAGAAGGGCATTCCGAGCCGACCATTTCTTCCTCTTAGAGATAGCGTAGATGGAGGGCGCAAGAAATTTGGGGGCAATGCCATCCGCCCAAGGGGAGTTCTGATGTCTACGGGAGCTTCTATTCTTGTAGACAGTGTTGGGCCTCCAAGAGCAGAGGTTTGTAGAACAGCAGCAAGTTTCCCTTAAGTGGATCACCCAAGGTTTATCGAACTCAGGGAGGAAGAGGTCAAAGATATCCCTCTCAAGCAACCCCTGCAACCACAAAGCAAGAAGTCTCTTGTGTCCCCAACACACCTAATCGGTGCACTAGTTCGGCGAAGAGATAGTGAAATACAGGTGGTATGAATAAGTAGTAGCAACGGCACCGGAAAAGTGCTTTGCCCGGGACAGTAAACAAGCAGTAGTAACGCAGCAGTAGTAACGCAGTAAAACGTACAGTAAACAAGCAGCGATAGCAGTATTTAGGAACAAGGCCTAGGGATTACACTTTCACTAGTGGACACTCTCAACATTGATCACATAACAGAATAGATAAATGCATACTCTACACTTTTGTTGGATGATGAACACATTGCGTAGGATTACACGAACCCTCAATGCCGGAGTTAACAAGCTCCACAATAATGCTCATATTTTAGTAACCTTTAGTGTAAGATAGATCAAAAGACTAAACCAAGTACTAGCATAGCATGCACACTTGTCACCTTCATGCATATGTAGGAGGAATAGATCACATCAATATTATCATAGCAATAGTTAACTTCGCAATCTACAAGAGATCATGATCATAGCATAAACCAAGTACTAACACGGTGCACACACTGTCACCTTTGCACACGTGCAGGAGGAATAAAACTACTTTAATAACACATCACTAGAGTAGCACATAGATAAATTGTGATACGAAACATATTGCAATCATAAAGAGATATAAATAAGCACTTCACTACGCCCTTCATAACAGTGAGTAAGTATTCTGTGAAATATAGCCTAAGAGACCCACACGGTGCACACACTGTCACCTTTACACATGTGGGACAAGGAGTCTCCGGAGATCACATAAGTAAAACTCACTTGACTAGCATAGTGACATCTAGATTACAAGCATCATCATATGAATCTCAATCATGTAAGGCAGCTCATGAGATTATTGTATTGAAGCACATAGGAGAGAGATGAACCACATAGCTACCGGTACAGCCCCGAGCCTCGATGGAGAACTACTCCCTCCTCATGGGAGCAGCAGCGGTGATGAAGATGGCGGTGGAGATGGCAGCGGTGTCGATGGAGAAGCCTTCGGGGGCACTTCCCCGCTCCGGCAGGGTGCCGGAACGGAGACTCCTGTCCCCCGGATCTTGGCTTCGCGATGGCGGCGGCTGCGGAAGGTTTTCCGTATCGTGGTTCTTCGCCTCGGGGTTTTCGCGACGGAGGCTTTATATAGGCGAAGAGGCGGCGCAGGAGGGTCGAAGGGGTGGCCACACCATATGGCGGCGCGGCCGGGGCCTGGGCCGCGCCGGCCTATGGTGCAGGGGCCCAGTGCCCCCCTCCGGTCCTTCCCGGGTGTTCGGATGCTTCCGGTGAAAATAGGAACACTGGGTCTTCGTTTCGTCCAATTCCGAGAATATTTCGTTACTAGGATTTACTGAAACCAAAAACAGCAGAAAACGAGAACCGGCACTTCGGCATCTTGTTAATAGGTTAGTTCCGGAAAATGCACGAATATGACATAAAGTGTGCATAAAACATGTAGGTATCATCAATAATATGGCATAGAACATAAGAAATTATCGATACGTCGGAGACGTATCAAGCATCCCCAAGCTTAGTTACTGCTCGTCCCGAGCGGAGTAAAACGATAACAAAGATAATTTCTGAAGTGATATGCCATCATAACCTTGATCATACTATTTGTAAGCATATGTAGTGAATGCAGCGATCAAAACAATGGTAATGTCATGAGTAAACAAGTGAATCATAAAGCAAAGACTTTTCATGAATAGTACTTCAAGACAAGTATTAATAAGTCTTGCATAAGAGTTAACTCATAAAGCAATAAATCAAAGTAAAGGCATTGAAGCAACACAAAGGAAGATTAAGTTTCAGCGGTTGCTTTCAACTTGTAACATGTATATCTCATGGATAATAGTCAACATAGAGTAATATAACAAGTACAATATGCAAGTATGTAGGAATCAATGCACAGTTCACACAAATGTTTGCTTCTTGAGGTGGAGAGAGATAGGTGAACTGACTCAACATAAAAAGTAAAAGAAAGGTCCTTCAAAGAGGAAAAGCATCGATTGCTATATTTGTGCTAGAGCTTTGGTTTTTGAAAACATAAAGAGAGCATAAAAGTAAAATTTTGAGAGGTGTTTGTTGTTGTCAACGAATGGTAGTGGGCACTCTAACTACCTCATCAACCAGACTTTCAAGAGCGGCTCCCATGAAGGACGTTATCTCTACCGAGCAAGGTAGATCATCCCTCTTCTCTTTTGTTTACACATGTACTTTAGTTTAGTTTTTCTTTATTTATGGATGACACTCCTCCCAACCTTTTGCTTACACAAGCCATGGCTAACCGAATCCTCGGGTGCCTTCCAACAATCACATACCATGAAGGAGTGTCTATTTGCAAAATTAAGTTGCTTACTGATGAATCGAGCAAAACATGTGAAGAGAATTATTAATGCAAGTTAATTAATCGGGGCTGGGACCCCCATTGCCAGCTCTTTTTGCAAAATTATTGGATCAGCGGATGTGCCACTAGTCCATTGTGAAAGTACGTCGAAGTAAATGACAAGATCGAAAGATAAAACACCACATACTTCCTCATGAGCTATAAAACATTGACACAAATCAGAGGTGATAAATTTTGAATTATTTAAAGGTAGCACTCAAGCAATTTACTTTGGAATGGCGGAGAAATACCATGTAGTAGGTAGGTATGGTGGACACAAATGGCATAGTAGTTGGCTCAAGGATTTTGGATGCATGAGAAGTATTCCCTCTCGATACAAGGCTTAGGCTAGCAAGGTTATTTGAAACAAACACAAGGATGAACCGGTGCAGCAAAACTCACATAAAAGACATATGGTAAACATTATAAGACTCCATACCGTCTTGTTGTTCAAAACTCAATACTAGATGTTATCTAGACTCTAGAGAAACCAAATATGCAAACCAAATTAACAAGCTCTAAGTGTTTCTTCATTAATGGGTGCAAAGTATATGATGCAAGAGCTTAAACATGAGCACAACAATTGCCAAGTATCAAATTATCCAAGACATTTTAGAATTACTACATGTAGCATTTTCCAATTCCAACCATATAACAATTTAACGAAGATGAAACTTCGCCATGAATACCATGAGTAGAGCCTAAGGACATATTTGTCCATATGCTACAGCGGAGTGTGTCTCTCTCCCATAAAGTGAATGCTAGGATCCATTTTATTCAAACAAAAACAAAAATAGAAACAAACAAACAGACGCTCCAAGTAAAGTACATAAGATGTGACGGAATAAAAATATAGTTTCAGGGGAGGAACCTGATAATGTTGTCGATGAAGAAGGGGATGCCTTGGGCATCCCCAAGCTTAGACGCTTGAGTCTTCTTGAAATATGCAGGGGTGAACCACCGGGGCATCCCCAAGCTTAGAGCTTTCACTCTCCTTGATCATAGTATATCATCCTCCTCTCTTGACCCTTGAAAACTTCCTCCACACCAAACTCGAAACAAACTCATTAGAGGGTTAGTGCATAATCAAAAACTCACATGTTCAGAGGTGACACAATCATTCTTAACACTTCTGGACATTGCTCAAAGCTACTGGAAGGTAATGGAACAAAGAAATCCACCCAACACGGCGAAAGAAGCAATGCGAAATAAAAGGCAGAATCTGTCAAAACAGAACAGTCCGTAAAGACGAATTTTAAAATGGCACCAGACTTGCTCAAATGGAAAAACTCAAAACTAATGAAAGTTGCGTACATATCTGGGGATCACTCACGTAAATTGGCATAATTTTCTGAGTTACCTACAGAGAATTAGACCCAGATTCGTGACAGACAGCAATGCTGTTTCTGCGCAGCAATCCAAATCTAGCATCAACTTTACCATAGAGACTTTACTTGGCACAAAAACATGATAAGGAGAGGTTGCTACAGTAGTAAACAACTTCCAAGACACAAATATAAAACGAAGTACTGTAGCAAAATAAACACATGGGTTATCTCCCAAGAAGTTCTTTCTTTATAGCCATTAAGATGGGCTCAGCAGTTTTAATGTTGCGCTCGCAGGAAATAGTATCCGGAGCAAAAGAGAGCATCAAGAAGCAAATCCAAAACACATTTAAGTCTAACATGCTTCCTATGAAGAGGAGTCTTGTACACAAATGAATTCATGAAGAACAAAGTGACAATCATAAGAGGATAAAACAAAAGTAGCTTCAAGATTCTCAACATAAAGAGGGGAAACTTAATATTATTGAAATGCATATAACCATATTTCCCTCTCTCATAATAACTTTCAGTAGCATCATTGATGAAATCCACAATATACCCATCACTTAAAACATTCTTATCATGGTTCATACGCATAGAAGTATCATTAAATTTGGCATAAGAAGAGTTATTCTCATTAATAGTAATTGGAGTAAGATTATTATCAAGAATTTGAACATGGTAAACAAATTGCATATTAAGGGAATTGTTTTTAGTAATCCAATCATGACTATGACAAGTTTCATAAGGATAGTTAGAACCTATATCATAGCATTCTTTATAATAATCATCGGAGATCGGGGGCACGAGTGTCATCATAGGAAATAGAATAGTTATCTTTCACGGTCGGTTTATCCGTGTCCACACCATCATTGTTATTAGAAGGAGATGTATCAAGAACATAATGACTAGTAGCTAAAGGATTTTCAAACACCTCTTCCCCAAGCTTAGAGCTTTCTATATCATTATGGGAGGAAGCATGGATAGTACTGATACTATGGCAATTATTATCATCATTTTCAGAATTAGTTTCCCGAGAGATTTGTAATATCAAAAGTAGTGTGCTCATTCAAATCATGATCACTAATGTATGTAAAGGGCATAGGAAGATCATCATATTCAGATTCATTGTCACAATAATCATTAGGAGCAACATACTTACGGTTACCTAGCGTTATCTCATTCACGCGGGGATACGCCGTTACCTCTTTCTTTTTATTCTCCTTCTTCTTCTTCTTCTTCTTCTTCGTTCCCTTCTTCTTCTTCTTCTTCTCTTCCTTCTCCTCGTTCCCTTTTTTAGGAGGAAGAGGCTTGAAGGGTGGCTTGTCCGCATAACCTGATTTACTTTCAGAAACAATAGAAGAAACTTGGGAGGATCCCTCCTTTTCATTAATTAGTTGAAAACACACAGTGGTCCTATCATATTTTGGCAAGGTGTCATCTTCTAAAATATTTTGTATGTAAGTATTTGTATGGCTATTATCAATGCAATAAGAAAAACACCCATGCAGGACATCATCAATATCAAGATCACTCATATGTAACAAAGAGATTTTTCTCGACAGTTCTTCACACCCCAAAAATAAAGTAAGTTCATCATGCTGATTAGAAGTAATTTCATCATCACAATACAAATTTGCAGCACTCATTGGGTTCAAATTATCATTGGAGGGGCATTGAAAATTAAAATGACCCACTTCATGGCAAACTTCACAAATAAAAGGATAGAGGGCACAAACTTTTTTACCAAGATCATCTAGAGCCCTAAACCACTTTCTAGTTTTTTCATTAGCATGATGGATACGAGTATTCATCTTTGATTTGATTAATTCCACAAGGTCTATGTATTCCACAAAAATTAACATGCTTATAGGAAATAACATTCTTAGGAGTTTGAGCATGCTCATTACAATAATTAACAACAATTTCATTCTTCATACAAGCCTCTTTAAAAGGTTCATGATACTTATCAAAATTCTTTTTAGGCAATTCAAAATGAGAAGCAAAGGCTTTATAAAGATTTGCAGCAACTTGAGAGTCAAGACCATAAGTAGCACTCATATTTCGAAATTTATCGGTATCCATAAAAGTTTCAATGCATTCATAATCATAATTTATACCCGACTCTTTACCTTTGTCGTTCTCCCAATCTTCAGCGTTCTCCTTATTCCGATCAAGAAGGTCCCTTTTAAACTCTTCTTTGTTGCGCGTGAATGATCCGGAACAAGTAGCATCCAGACAAGGTCTTATCTTGAAAAGAAAGTCTTGCATAGAAATTATCAATAATGATATTACCCGGAAGCTCATGATTGGGGCATTTGAGCATTAAAGACTTCAATCTCTCCCATGCTTGGGCAATACTCTCTCCATCATGAGGCTAGAAATTATATATTCGGTTTCGATCTTTGTGAATTTCACTTGGAGGATAGAATTTAGAATAAAATAGATGCACAATATCCTTCCAATCAAGAGAATGCTCATCCTTCAGCAGTTTATGCCAATGCGCCGCTTTACCAGACAACGACATAGAGAATAATTTCTTCTTCACTTCATCCATAGAGATACCTACACACTTGAATAACCCGCATAATTCATGCAAAAACGAGTAAATGATCTCCAGGATGCACAGTTCCATCCCCTTCATAGCGGTTATCCATAACACGTTCAATAATTTTCATAGGTATTTTATATGGAATACTTTCAGTAGGTGCATTTAAAATATCACAAGCATCATTAGAGTTATCGCATATGGGAGATAAAGTATTATCAGAGCAAATTTTCTCAACTGAAGATGGGAAGCTAAAAAGATCACAAAAACTAGCTTCCCCAAGCTTAGACTTCTCCTTAGCATTAGCAGTAATTGCATTCGTACTAATAACATTGCTACTAGCATGCAAATGAGGTTCCATTGGGTTTTTAATGTTTGCACCAAACAATTCTAAATCAGGAAAAAGATTAAAAAGCTCACTAATTTTTTTGTTGTTTTCCATTATGCCTAACTAGTGTAAACAAGAAACAAAAAGATGCAATTGTAGGATCTAAAGGAAATAGCTTCGAGCACAAACACAATGGCACCAGAAAAGTACTGTTACCTGGAACCGGAGTATGAGTGCCTTTTTACCTTTCCTCCCCGGAAACGGCGCCAGAAAATAGCTTGATGTCTACGGGAGCTTCTATTCTTGTAGACAGTGTTGGGCCTCCAAGAGCAGAGGTTTGTAGAACAGCGAGCAAGTTTCCCTTAAGTGGATCACCCAAGGTTTATCGAACTCGGGGAGGAAGAGGTCAAAGATATCCCTCTCAAGCAACCACCGCAACCACAAAGCAAGAAGTCTCTTGTGTCCCCAACACACCTAATCGGTGCACTAGTTCGGCGAAGAGATAGTGAAATACAGGTGGTATGAATAAGTAGTAGCAACGGCACCGAGAAAAGTGCTTTGCCCGGGACGAGTAAACAAGCAGTAGTAACGCAGCGGTAGTAACGCGAGTAAAACGGTAAACAAGCAGCGATAGCGATATTTAGGAACAAGGCCTAGGGATTACACTTTCACTAGTGGACACTCTCAACATTGATCACATAACAGAATAGATAAATGCATACTCTACACTTTTGTTGGATGATGAACACATTGCGTAGGATTACACGAACCCTCAATGCCGGAGTTAACAAGCTCCACAATAATGCTCATATTTTAGTAACCTTTAGTGTAAGATAGATCAAAAGACTAAACCAAGTACTAGCATAGCATGCACACTGTCACCTTCATGCATATGTAGGAGGAATAGATCACATCAATATTATCATAGCAATAGTTAACTTCGCAATCTACAAGAGATCATGATCATAGCATTACAAGGGATCTCGGTCCCAACCCATGGTCTATCCGGCTCAGTCCATTCCAACCAAGGACACCGAAGGCGCAAAGCTCTAGAGAAAACCTCCAAGTTAAGGATACCAAGCCCACCAAGCTTGGTGGGGCGGCACACAGCAGTCCAATTAACTTTGCATTTGCCGCCGGACACCGTGTCGGTACCCGTCCAAAGCCAAGCCCGGATGATCCTTTGAAGAGCTTGTAGAAACTCCGCCGGGACGTCAAGAAGTGTGAGAAGGTAGATGGCTTGGGAGGTGAGCACCGATTTGGCCAACGTAGTCCGGCCCGCAATGTTGAAAGATTTTCCCTGCCAAGGGGCGAGGCGGCCAGCGGTCTTGTCTTCAATATATTGTAGGTGAATTCGTTTGATTTTCTTTATGGCAAGGGGGAGGCCAAGATACTTCAGCGGAAAGGAGGCGATGGTGGCCGGAAGATCGGAAGTAATATCGTTGAGGTCTATGCCATTGCAACGTATGGGGGCGACCAAGCTCTTATGGAAGTTAGTGTGGAGACCGGTGACGTTGCCAAAATTGGTAAGGATGCTCGCAAGGTTGGTAACATCATTCTTGAAGGGGGACACAAAAATGGCAGCATCATCCGCATAAAGCGACGTGCGAAAGTGAGCTCCTTTGCCGGCAAGGCGGCGCAACCTCCCTTGGGTGGTGGCGATCTCAATGATGCGTTGTAGCGGACCGATGGCTATGTCAAATAAAAGCGGGGAGAGGGGGTCTCCTTGGCGAAGCCCGCGACCATGAGAGATAGGCTCTCCGGGGATTCCATTTAGGAGAACTCGCGAAGAAGAAGAGCAAAGGAGGGCGGAGATCCAGTTGCGGAAGCGAGGAGGAAAGCCAAGCCGTTGGAGAAGCTCAAGGAGGTAACCCCATCGGACCGAGTCAAAGGCCTTCTTGATATCTAGTTTGAAGAGAAGAGAAGGTTTTTTCCTTCGGTGAAGCCATCTAGCATAGTTCCTGACGAACATAAAATTATCATGGATGCTCCTAGACTTGATGAACCCTCTATTTCTTTCATCAGTCATGTATCTCGTGGTGTATTTGTATGTGTAATTGGCTACCTGAATATAGAGCCTCGCATTCACAACAACCCACTCCTATGCATTCAACACGAAGCAGGCAAAAAAGTTGACCATTCGTGCTCAATGACCACCTAATCCCAGGCATTAATGCGGAGCTTTGTTAAACTACTCGATTCAATATCCACGCGGTGAGGCTGAGAATAACAAAAATTCAGCTCGGGTTACCTCAAGTCTTTCGTTTCCAAACATTTGAAAACAAGATTTAAAAATTTAGAAAAAATACTTAAAAAATCCTAGATGTAGATAATGATGTACTCTATCAACATACGAAATCTGGATCCAAAACACCACATATTCTAGGACCAACAAAAAATATAAATCTAAGAAAATTTGGAGATTTGAAATTCTGCATGTTCACTAATTTAGATGTCGGGTTTAGCGAAAATACCGAATGTAACCTGGGTGCGCGCGCACCTAGTTATGAAAAAAATCAAAAAGCGCTATTTAAAAGTTTCAAAAAAAAATCAAGTAAAATTTTGCATGTACATATTATGTTGATAATTACTCGTGTGCGTTTTTTACGAAATAATACCATTGTATGTGGCCTATACAAAAATGACAAAATGCAAATTCCTATTCCTGTGAATAGTACAAATTTCTATTCACTAGTCTCATTTGGATATTTTTTATTTTCGTGTAGGCCACATATAATTGTATTTTTTCGTGTAAACGCACACGAGTAAGTATCGACACAATATGTACATGAAAAAATTAACTTCATATTTAAAAAAAACTTTTAATAGCATTTTTTTCATTTTTTTGGAAACTGGGTGCGCGCGCACCGAGGTTATATTCGTGCGCGTCGTTGGATTTAGTCATTTTTGTGCATCCCAAAATACGGGTGTTTCAAATTGAGAAATTTTCACATTTGTAGAGTAAATTATTCTCTATATTTAGCTATAGTTCTCTATTCTTTTAAAACTTTAAATACCTTTTGTGTACTGTTTAAAAAAGGGCTCTATACTGCTCGAGATCTAATCATCCACACTCTTGAGATTAGTGGTCCGTGCCTAAACAAAACATGCCACTAAAGTGCCAATTGTGGAATTCAGCCCGGCGGTACATGTACTGGCTCACTCTCCTGGCCGAATTAATTGTTCTACTGCCTGCCAACGAGGTTCATTAAATTTAGTACGATATCCATCCATGTATTGCAATGTTTACACAATATAACCTGGTACTATTAACTGCACTAGGATTCACCACAACCATTCAATCAGCTTCATGATTACGGGTGTGAACCAGCCCGGGTGTGATTCGTCCGCTCTCGTTATAATGTTGTTTTGGTTCCGAATCATCATCTCCGTACCTCATGTTACTGATTAATTTCTTTCTTGACTACAAGAATGACGCAAATGCGTGCATCATCACATACGTCATGCACAGCCCCGCACGATTGCCCACCTCTGATCATACACCAGAATTTACAGATAATATAAATAAATCCAAGAGCTCTACACAATCATAATAAAAGAAATGTTTTGTCCGTAAATGATTTTTAGGCCACGATTGTAACCATAGAAATGAGTGGAACTATACCACTACACAATTCTAACGCTCACCAAGAGTTGGCCCTCCATTCTCTCTCAGAAGCATAAGGAAGCGTAACAATGTACTAATATGATCTTACTGTTTAGTCCCTCCTTTACAAATACCTGTCCTTTTGAAAATTGTGGTTGGTTATGTTGGACAATCAATCCATAAACAATTTTTTACATCGATAACATCATGTCCAAACAAATTTATCACACAATATCCTTTAGTAACATATAATTAATTTTGTTCAAAGCAATGTGTCAAAATAAAACTTTTAGGCCAAAGTATCATGAACTGAAGACCATGTCATGATCCTAATTAAAGAATAAGTATTTGAAACAAAGGAGTGTATAAATAGATTGCCTAGCCCTTTCCATCAGTTCGGACTTTTGGTTCAATTGGCTAGTGCATGAAGCTTAACACTCTTTTGGTGGAAAGAGCATACGCAGTTGGGAGCTAAATTGAATTTTGTGTTATTATGCTCATTTTTAATCAACTACTACTCATAGGGGTCACTAACCAGGGGCGGAGCTGGTATATACATAGACTAGGTGTGGACGAACCCAATGAGTCTGCCAAATCCTTCACTAAGAAAGGTTTGTCATTGATTAATTGTTCTTCAAAGTTATAGTCCTACAAGAGAAAAATCCTTAATCGACACTGGACATCTTGTCTTAGTTTGTTTCCCTATATAACACTCAAGTTTATTTTTTTCACTAAAGGTGTTGAAGACAAAGATGAAAAGACCTTTTTACCCCTAGTGCTATGTGACCTAAATCTGTAAAGGACGATAGCTACTGTAATGATACATATTTTGCCATGGTTAAATGACTAATTAAGACGAATTAATTTTGTCAATGAACAAATTTAATTACAAAATTTAGTCCTCTGATTTTAATTAAAAAAGAAATGAAAATTTGGGCAGAGCCTCCCCTGGTTTTTGATGCCATATCTCACATTTCAGATTTGGGATCCGCATTTTAGATTGCGCCCTTTACAGTTTAAACTGAATTTCGACAGAGAGACAACAATCTATCTGAATACTGGAAACAAGGAGAAATACAGTGCCTCTCGGATTACGGAAAACCTAGCGCTCTCGCGCCGCTCCCGCGAGCGGCCGGGAGCCCGTGGCGGCGCCCCTCCCCGAGCCCCCCTTCCCTTCCCCTCCGTCTCGCCGCCGCCAGAGGGCGTCGCCGGGCAAAGCCCGTGCGGCGCCGGCGGGGCCCCCTTCCCCCTCGCGCGGTGGTGGCGGCGCGGGCCACCCACGGCCGGTGAGGGCGCCGCGCTAGGCGTCGGGCGCGGCGGCGCGGATCCTCGGCGTCGGCGTGGAGACGGCGCGTCCCTGGCGTGCTCGTGGCGGAGGTTGCCTGGCGGAGCGGCCCCGGCGGCTTCGGCGGCTGCTGGTTTCGGGCGGCGCGAGCTCCTCTCTCGGCGGGCTCAGGAGGACGAACGCGGTCGCCCCGACGGCGTGCTGGTGGCCCCCTTGGCCGGCGGCGACCCTGTGTGCCGCCCCGGTGCGGGATGCGGCGCCTCACGGGCCGGGCGAGGGCCCGGGCCCCTTCGAGCCCGAGATCCAGCCCCGATTCGGTCGGGATCTCCGTTTCGGTGGGTGCGTGCAGTGGTCAGGTGCGGTGTGCTGTCTTGGTAGCAAGCTTGGCCGGCGGCGGTGGCCTGCCGGTGTCGGTGAGGGTGCTTGGAGGCGTTTTGGCTTTCCCACGGACCGGCAGGGGCCTGGTGCCATGCGAAGCCATCGCCTTTCGTCCCTCGATCTGGAGTTGCCGGTAGCCACGGGGCTGTTGGTCTACCGATCCTCCAGAAGGGCTCTCTCCAGTCAGGTTCGATGCTTCGAGGCAGGGGGTCCGGTGTACTCGCTGCGAAGGTCTACTCGTTCTCTTCCTTTTCTCCGTTGAGCTCTGAGCTGGGACGCCGGGGCGGCGGCCCTGGAAGGTGGGAGTCATGTTGGTTGGCGGGCGAGCCAATGACTCTGGTGCTGGCTGGTTACCACGGCCGTGAGGGCGGCGTGGTGGTCGGCGAGTCGAGTGCTGTGGGGTGTAGTTGGTGGGGATGTTGCCAAAGGGAAACCTTTGCCCCTCGGGCCACGGCGGCGGCGTTCGCGGACGGCGTTCCCTTGTTGAAGGCGCCGTGAGGCTAATATCCGATCCTCTACTGCGTCCGGGTGAAAACCCAAGATCCTCGGATCGGGCGGTGGCGGCACTCCGATGTCGTACTCTTCTTGAAGACACCGTCTTGGAACCCACAACGCGAGGCTCACCGATGGTTGTGACGGAGGTGATTCTTCGGCGATCTTCGGCAAGGCTTACTCCGTGCCCCTTCCCTTGTCGAGCTTCCTTGGCGCTGCTGTTCGGTTTGTGCGTATCGAGGGTTGGCCCCCGGTGGTGGTCGGCTTCCGGTGGCGTTTCTGCGACGGAGGAGGTCTGTTGAGGCGCGCGTGAAAATGGCTCGCTCTCCAGTGAGCTCCGGCCCGACACTGTAGACTCCAGCTCTTCTCTGAGTTTCGTAGGCGCTTTGGCTGAGCTCGCTGTTCACGCTTCCGGGTGTAGCTTCTTCGGTAGTTCGTGTGGGTGTGTGGTGTCGTTCTGTAAGCTGGGTTCAGCACTTTGTACCGTCCTCGCCGTTGTTGGCTTTGTTAATTCAAAGTCGGGCACTCGAGTGCCTTTTATCTAAAAAAAATACTGAAAACAAGCAGAAGTTCAGAAACGGCTTGCTAACTGTCTGGTCTACTGATCTGGTGAGTTCTTCAACTAGAAGTTTTCACACCTTCACTTGCATTCCAAGTAGCAATCTCGGTATATTCCCTGAAGCTGCAGCTGTGTCGATCCGAACCTTGCAGCAGCTGTGTCGATGCCGAACCTTGCAGCAGCTGCTTCATGGCCTGAGGCGCTGTCCGCTGCCGCGCCGTGGCCTATGGCGCCGCGACATTGCCTAGGCCACCGTCCGCCTCCGCGACGCCCATGTCCCGCAGCACACGCCGCCGCCGCCGTGACGAGCAATCGCTAGCCGCTAGGGTTACGGTACTGTCGGAGTACGGGAACAGAGATGGTTCGTCTGGTTCGACTGCTTTTGGGCTTTTTGGTTCCATCCACACAAATATTTACAGTATAATGGAAGCAACAACAATGTCATATAGGGAAAAAACGTTAAATTCTGTGATTCCAATGAAACCGTTGAGCATCTATTTCTTGCTTTTCCTTTTGTAAAGATTGTATGGCCTATGATTTATTTTGCATATAATATTCTAGCCCCTTCAAATATTACTAACATGTTTGGCAAATGGTTAAATGGTGTGAGCAAGCATGATAAGGCTAGGATAAGAATTGGTATCTCAGCTTTGTGCTGGTTTATTTGGACATGTCGAAATGATATGGTCTTTAACAAGCAGAAGTCTACCAATTTTTTGCAGGTTATTCGTCGAGCTGCACACTGGATTCAACTATGGGCTCTCTTACTTCCGGAGGATATGGTTACTGGATGCAACCGGCTGCTGACGGTTACTCAGGACTTCTTTTTCCAGGCTACTGGATGGCGTCATATTAGTAGAATATCAAATGGATAGCTTCTATATGCGCTGATGTTTCTGTGGTTGATTCATGTATCGATCTTAGTTGATCCATGATTATAAACTTTGACTACATTATACTTGCACTTTTTAATAAAGTAAAAGCCGTGTGCATCATTTGATGCAGAGGCTGGGGCGATGCTCCCATTTCGAAAAAAAGGAAAAAAAACGTTAAGAAGTTTTCAAAAAGGGAAGAAAATGTTGTCCGGTGTCAAATAAGGAACCATATTTTAACCCAGTGTCAAATAAGGAAGAATAGAACTTAACACAACAGTCTTCTTTCTGCTCTAGCTTTGCCACCAATAGCAATACTAGAGTCGAAGTTGCATATGGAATTACAGATAACAAGTTGTTACTTGCGCAATTAGTTCAAGCGACATTGTAAAAAATCAACCTCAAACTTGCCACAGTATAGCAGATTATCATGTCCGAAATTACTGCTTGATAAAGCTACTGCTCAAAATGAAACGTCGAACTTGCCCTAAGTGAAACTTTGTTGGTTGCAACCAATTCTGTGCGAGGTGGTAACTCGCTGATGAGTTGCTCTTGTTGGGAGCATAGTAGGTAGTAGCTCCTAACTAATTCCCCTCTTCACGAAAAAGATCGCCTTTATTTAGCCCTTTTGCGGTGAGTGGTGTCCAAATCTTTATTTATTAGTCTTTGGAGTGTGATTATTAGTTGACATTTGAACCAACTATATGTAGGGTCATGTTGATGCATCTTATAATATACTCGTGGCTACCATACTAACCACTTCTAAGTCAAAGGATGTATGCTAGGGCCTTAATCACTACGGGAACCAGTTAAGGTGCCGACGGCCAGATCCTGTGCCGACGGCAAAATATCGGGGCCGTCGGCACAGGACTCGATCCGGCCAGGCCAGCAGGTCAGCCGTCGGCACAGGTATACCGTCGGCACATGAAGGTCTGTGCCGACGGCAACCGTCGGCACAGTTTTGGCCGTCGGCACAGCCTCTCCGCCCTGACGGCGAGCTAACAGCGTTAGGCCTGTGCCGACGGCAAAGCCGTCGGCACATATTTTCAGCCCTGTGCCGACGGCAAAGCCGTCGGCATAGCTATTTTCCATTTTACCACATTAATCTTCAAAAAATCATAACTAAATCATTATAATTCAGAAAAATACAAATAATATATCAAAATTTTCAGAAAAATAAGGTCTATCTTGGAAAAATATCAAACTTGCAATATTTAAAATATCTCAAAGAACCTTCTCAAAAATGAGCTATCATATCCGATGTTTTATGGCTTTCACACAGAACAACCAATGTTATGGATAGAACTGCGGCATAGTTTGTGATAATGTGCTCATATTGTGCACACATGTGCATCTTGGGATGTCTTACGATGTTGCAGGAGGAAGTTTTCCATTTCATCGCACGGAAAACCATTTTCCATTTTTGTTGTGTCGAAAACGGGGTGTTTTGTGAAGCAACCACCAAATTAAAGTTTCACATTGGTAGCAACACATTTTTCAAAAATACTAGACCACATAAGATGGACAATTTATTAACCGGTGTATCACGGAACCTTTCCGTCCATCCCTCATGAAAAAGACAAATTCCTGCAGTATCGGTAGGAGGCCGACCAGATTTGAACTACAGGTACATGATATAATGCTCAAGATTTTTTGTAAAAATCATTTTTAGATTCAAAACATGCCATTTCATCGGAGATCCAGAGTGCAAGTTTGGCGAGCCTCGGCTCGGGCAAAGGATTTTCATGCCCGCCGTTTTGAATATAGTTTGAAACGGGCATAAAAAATTCGAAAACGATCCAAACAATGTGAAACCTTCGCGTGGTGTCATATTATGTGTCATAGTTGCAAGGAAAAATATTAAAGTTGGTAAATTGAGAACATCACAAAAAATCCTTCACAAAATGAGCTATCATGTTCGAGGTTTCATGACATTTAGGTCAAATGACCAATGTTATGGATAAAATCGCGGCATAGTTTGTGATAATGTGCCCATATTGTGCACACATATGCATATTGGTATGTCTTACGATATTGCAGGAGGAAGTTTTCCATTTCATCGCACGAAAAAACCATTTTCCATTTTTGAGGTGCCGAAAACGAGGTGTTTTGTGAAGCAACCACCAAATTAAAGATTCACATAGGTACCAACACATTTTTAAAAAATACTAGACCAACTAAGATGGAAAATTTCTCAACCGGTGTATCTGGAATCTTTCCGTCCACCCCTCATGAAAAAGACAAATTCCTGCCGAATCGGCAGGAGGCCGACCAAATTTTAACTACAGGTACATGATATATTGCTCAAGATTTTTTGTAAAAATTATTTTTAGATTCACAACATGCTATTTCATTAGAGATCCAGTGCAAGTTTAGCGAGCCTCAGCCCCGGGCAAAGGATCTTCATGCCCGCCGTTTTGAATATAGTTTGAAACATGCATAAAAAATTCAAAAATGATCCAAACAATGTGAAACCTTCGCGTGTTGTCATATTATACGTCATAGTTGCAAGGAAAAATATTAAAGTTGGAAAATTGCGAACATCACAAAAAATCCTTCACAAAATGAGCTATCATGTTCGAGGTTTCATGACATTTAGGTCAAACGACCAATGTTATGGATAGAATCGCGGCATAGTTTTTCATAATGTGCCTATATTATGCACACATGTGTATCTTGAGATGTTTTACGATGTTGCAGGAGGAAATTTTCCTTTTCATCGCGCGAAAAAACCATTTTCCATTTTTGAGGTGCCGAAAACGCGATGTTTTGTGAAGCAACCACCAAATTAAAGTTTCACATTGGTACCAACACATTTTTAAAAAGTAGTAGACCACCTAAGATGGAAAATTTTCCAACCGGTGTATCTGGAACTTTTCCGTCCATCTCTCATGAAAAAGACAAATTCCCGCCGAATCGGTAGGAGAGCCGGCGATTTGAACTACTGGTACATGATCTAATGCTCATAAATTTTTGAAAAAATTATTTTTAGATTCAAAATATGATATAGATGTCACATTTGGATTCCTCTCATTTTTCTAATAGATTTAGACATATTATTTGTCAAATTTTGATTTACAGATTTAAAGATATTAATTATTCCATATTAAATAAAAAAAGAAAAAAATCATTTTATTGTCCATTTGAATTCAAGATTAATATACTTATTCTTGTAGTTTATGTAGGTAATTGTTTGGAATTCAAAAAATAATGATATGCAACATCAAGTAATAAGGGTTAATAGTATTGATATGGTATTATTGTCAACAAGGTGTCATTTCTTTCATGGAATCTAGTCTAAATGGAACCGAGAAGTTAAGCGTGCTAGGGGTGGAGTAGTGTGAGGATGGGTGACTCACCGGGAAGTTTGACCATGAGTGGAATTTGACATAATATTAAGTGTAGTTAGAGTTAAAATGGTGCATGTGAGAGATTAAAAAAATTTGAATTTTCTTTTTCGATTTTTTTGAACTTTTTTTTAAAAAAAATTGAGCCAGAATTACCAAACGGCGTTATTTCTATGCCGACGGCAAAGTGCCGACGGCCAGCCTGTGCCGACGGCAACTTTGCCTGTGCCGAGGCGTTATTGTGCCGACGGCAAGGTGCCGACGGCTGCCGTCGGCACAAGCCTGTGCCGAAGGCAACGCAAGCTGTGCCGACGGCCGGCGGCCGTCGGCACCTTGACTGGTTCCCGTAGTGAATTAAGTTCTCTTTCCAGCAAAATCTGACAAAAGCACTGGCTATTTATTACAACGATGGAGAAACAAGTGGTAAATATGCAAAAACAAAAGCAAAAAATTGAACTCATGCGGAGTGCTTGCAGTTTATATGAACACTATGCAAACTCAGGTACAAGATTTCTCCTGTTCAAAAAAAAAAGGTACAAGATTTCTGAGATTTCGCGGTAACCAAAAGCACCTGTGTCCTCCGGTAAAAAACTGTCACCGAGAAAAAAAAACCTTGCTCCTTCCATTGAAAACTAACATGAAATAAATTTTGTGAACCGCATGCACCAAATGCTTCATCTAAAGGTATGAACGGTGCGACCCCATAGCGCCCTCTGGGGCTATCCACGCAAGGCAAATGGCGAGCACGGGCTGGACAGTTGCTTCGCTAGCGACTCCACCGAGTGCGCCATGTGGCAGCATCTCGTTGGCCTGGAAGGAGGGGAAAAGGCAGTGGGTCTCCTCCCGGTCGTGACCCAGCAAAACCTATCCCCGCGCGCCTCGCAGCCGCCGCTCGCGCCTCCCATCCCCGCTGGCGTCGTGCGCCTCTTCTCGCCCACGGCGCGGCCGGTTCCTGCTCCGCGTCTGCGCTGGCGCGGCGTCCTACTTTTCCCCATCGCCATCCTGGCCTCCTCAGCTTCAGCCGACGGTCGGCCACTCCGTGCGATGGTGTACGATGGCGCGGAGGCGGAGCCACACGCCACAGCCTCCGGCCCCGAGCTCTCCGCCTCGACTCACCGCCTCCCCTGCTCACCGGAGGAGGAGGCCGAACCATCCACGATGCAGGCGTCATCGTCCTCGATGTGCGCGTCGGCGCGCGGGAAGGATGCATCCTTGCCGCAGGTGGAGCTCCGGCGGCCGAGCTGGCTGCAGCGCCGCTGCCTCGCTCTCGCAGAGCACGAGCCGCCGGGATGAGCCGCAGGCCGCCACTTGCGCCCCCACCGTGCGAGGACCAGCAGCGCTCGCCAGGGCGGTGGAGCATGGTGCAGCCATCGTGCTCGTGCATCTCAGGCATCTCTCTCCATAAGAAGCCCCATGGATCCTCTCTCGTTTGGCATCTCTTTTTACTCAGATTCTATTTTATGTATGCTCGGAAGGTGTTTGACATAATTCATGCAGGGCAAGATTGATCTATTTCATATCTTTACTATATTGATTGCTCAATAATTTCGTTCTTCTCTGTAAAAAATAGCTCTAGTGTGTTCCAAGATTTTGCATAAAAAATAGCTCTAGTGCGTTCCAAGACTTGGTATTCCATTGTAGTTCCTGGTCATCCTCCTCCTCTACAGAACTGATTGATGCCCTTAGGGATAAAAAAAAATTTGTTTAGCATATATACTTCAGTCCATATGTGCATTATTTATTCCTTGGTGTTTTGACATGACACTGGATGGTGGCGAGCAGTTTCAAGGTGCACACGAGCTTCTTCTACTATTATTCTGTTATTGATGCCACCTCATGAGATTTGTCCAACTCCACTTTGTTTGGTCCATATATACGATGTATTCATGGATTGGGATAAATATTTCCTTCTTTTCTGGTCACGGTTTGGTGTTTCTCATCTGAACATGGATTTAGTATGTGCCCTTCTGCATCCAAGCATACCACTCTGTTCTCACAGGTTATATTTTAGTATTGAAATATACTTCATCACCAAATACTATGGCAGTAGGCTGGTTTTGAGTTATAAAAGGTTCCAACTGTTTTATTTTCTCAATAAGGTGTATGATTCATAAAATAAAATAAAATCCTTATTTGTTTTGTCCAGGAATGGCACTCTCGACAGGTCGATGACATGCTAGCATTGGCAACGCAAGTTTAAGTATTTATTTCTTATACCTTCGGAACTTAAACTCGGCTTTGATGGTACAATACTGAAGTGTTTGATGGATCGTGGATTCGATTTAATTGATGCAAGCTTGTATGGTCCTTGGGATTTTTAGTGATGGACATTATATTGTGCCAGCATTGTGGCTATATCCGCACCTGTTTTGGTCAACATGGTATGGATTTCTTGGCATTTTTCTTCTGTCCTTTGAGTTATCTTCTTTGAAAAATTATCCAACTAAGATTATGCAGAAGGAGCAGCTCTGATTTATTAATGCATGTACTCCACATATTTATCTAAAGTATTTCATATTTGGAAATTTGGCGAAAGCATTTTCTCCACTATTTTGTAATTGGTCACAGGGTGCCATACAAATTCCATTGCATCTGCAGTCATTCTTTCTTGACATCACTCAATTAGCTCTACGAAAATGCGAAATTTTCATTTACCTAACCTACAGTTAAATTTCTTAATTTATTTTGTCACGCAATGGCAATTTGTTACCGCTTTTAAATTTTTTAAACAAGCTCATTTTGATTTGTAAGGTGGATAAAGGGTTCCTGTTATTTTACAACTAACAGTGGCAAAACTATTTAGGAAGGTGTACATGACCCTTGCAGCTCTATTCAGGTAGGGAAAGACATTGAAGCAAAACAACAATAAGAAAATGTATCTGAGATGTATCTTATACCTAGAGGGAGTGCGCATACCTGAAATTTAATACTTTAAATTGCAGGTCATATGACAAGCGTGCCAATGGTATATTGTCTGACATGTCGAGCCTTTTGTTCTACAGGAAACCCCATTGTTTATTTCATGTAAGCTTGCTTCTCTTCTTTACACCTCTTCTTAATACATGATTGACCATTGGTTCTTATTGGATTACAAGGTAGCTGCTTGTGTTATTCATATTGGATTCCAGTTTGTTATGGACTCATCCATTGCTAAGTATCAACCCATATTTCTTCTTATAAATAGAAACAGAAGCTTCTACCTATTGTTGCTTAACACGTAGACAGTGAAGCATCAAGCACCATAATTTTAGCAAGCTTAGTGCAGGCTATGGTCAGTGCTGAATATCTTTTTTTCCTTGTGCCTAATAGTTGATATAATCTCTTTAGCTTATTCAAGATGGAAAGTAGGTTAGTGAGGTGAGAGCTCCTGATTTTGGATAGAGAATTCCAGCTTATAGGATATTGTTGTCCTTATACAGGCTTAAGCAAGTCAATTCCAAATAGATATTACCCCTAGCTATATCCTTATATAGTTATCAGATAATTGCATTGACATTGGTTTTAAATTTTACACTTTCCTGGGATTTGGTCATAACTAAAGAACTTGGAATGCATCTTGAACTTTAAGCCTGATTATATGCTCGGTGCTTTGAGGAAAGGTAAAGCATTTTGTTGGTGCTAAATTGCATTTTTTCCAGGCCTTGCGAAACTAGACTTCTCAATAGCACAACAAATACCAGCTTCCTAAAAAGTATAAATTGTGAAAGCTTTAATCTGCATCTCTATTTCTAATTAAAAAGGTGGTTTGTGTTGGCTCTTTGTAGGCTTGTAGGGACTGTGACGTTCAAGTTGCGTGAGTAATGTTGTTCTTTGTCAAAAAAGTGACACTGCTAATTTGATTGTTGGCATGGACCTTTTAGAAACTGTCTAAATCGACTAAATCGATGCTTATAAGCTAATTCATCGTAGAGCTAACTTTCATAAATGCTCAAATATGTGTTATACGAAGTTGCATATGTTGTTCAGTGTTCACTCTCTTTGCATCAATATTTATGTGGTTGAATGGAAATGCATGTCGCTTACGGAATATAATGATGACACATCTTTGATGCAGCTAGAGATAATAAAGCAATTGGAGAGAGTAAGCAGGTTACACGCTTATCTCTCGTAAATTTTCATTTTAACAGATCCGATGTGCAACCGAGCAAAGTTCTTCTGAATGTGATTAGGAACACATACATGAATGACTAACAGAACTTTATGGTGGTGTCGTTGTTCTCAAGGTTACGGTGAATCCAGGATAATGTGTATCTTTTCAGCTGTACCAAATATTCATCCTCTCCTTCAGGTAAAAAGTATCCTCTTGTTTGTACATGTATTTCACAGAATCTCATTTCATTCGTTCTGGTTAAAAATAGTCTGTATAAAAGTTTTGGCAGATCTACTTTACCATTTTTGTACTTGGATTAAGGAACCATTTACTGCAGTTTTTGAAGTTCTGTATCCAACTCTTAAAATGGCGTGGTGTGTGCCTTCTCACTGAAATGTAACTTTTTTTTACATGTTTCTAGGCTGTACATAGCGTATTCAGCATTTCCGGTTGCAATTGTATTTTCAGAATTAGGCTTGCTAATTCATTTCCGCAATCCGCACACTCTTGGGTGTGTAATCAATCTGTATGAATTTTGGCTAACTGATTTTGTAGATCTTTGATTTCACAAGCCTATGATTTTGCCGTTGTTCTTTGTGGCGAGGAAAACTTTGATATATTTAGTATATGAGATACGCTTCTGTGACCTATGCTGATTCAAATATTGTGTTAATCATTCATAGGTGTAGGCAGCTGAAAGCTCTAGCGGACGGGATAATGCAAAAAGAAGAAGACTTGAATTAGAAACGGTTACAATATTTGAAATGATCTGCATATCTCTTCGCATGTGCTGTTCGGTATAGTTATGCCTATAGATGGTTTGGGTTTCTCACGTGAGAAAGTTGTTAGATCTGTATGACTTATCATCTGCTTGCCATAGGTTGCGATTTAGCACTGATTACTTCTTGGTTTGCTTTTTAGTAGTGTTGCTGAGAGGAGAGGCGACACAAACCATTGGTAGTTGTTTGCTTCCTGTTATATACGTACCGGGATCTGAGGATAGTGTTCCTCCCTTTTATGTGATCATCTACATATGATGCAACAGTTGTCTTTGCATCTCCACTGGGTGGTGGTTACACCCTTTCGTATGTGAATGCTTTTGGCTAATGCTACTATCTGTTGCTTAGTTATTTAGTGTGTTCTGTCATGTGGTGTGTTTTCTAAGGATTTTTTTTTGTATATTCCTGGTTTACCACTGCTCTGCTCTTCTTTTATTATTAGGACTATAAGAATAATATTGACATTTTTCCACCAATACATGAGTTGCACAGGATCGTGCGCCAAGGCGCACCACTAAATAACTAAGCATCTGCCGCCAGCCTCCAGTGGGGTGCGGAAGAAGGTGGGCGCGAAGGGGCGGAGCAGGTGCGTGTACTGGAGGAAGGAGGCGGCGGCGCGACTGGGTCAAGGCCATCGTCCCCGACCTGTCCTTGACCATCACGGTCGTCCTCGACCTCCTCAAACAGCATGAGCAAGCGGAGTGGCCTAACCGTCGCCCAGAGGAGCTTCTGGTGCCCGTCTGGAGCTCTTCCCTTCGACTTCGTGGCCTTCTCTGCCTCTTTGTTGTCACCGAGGACACCCGGCAGCGGCACAACAGGCTCTTCTTCAAAGAAGACCATCAGGTTCTCTCTCTCTCAAATGTACGGGGAAAATGTTTGTCAAGATCCGTTTTTGTCTGTGCTTACAAGGTGCTTGAAAAGAATTTTAGCATATCTCTTTTTGTGAAGAAAGCTCCCGGAATTATCCTTCTTATGCTTTATGATTCAATGTTCAGTTTGCATTACACATATTTTGACAATATAAATCTCATTTCTTGTCCTTGCACCTATTCCATTTTTTAGGTTTATCTTTAATGAAGATAAGAAAAAATGATTATTTCTCCTGCTACCATTCTGAATAGATTTGTACTTTCCTTTTCACTCTTCTCTTTGTTTGTTGCCTCCCACAAGAGAGTTTTATATATAATAAGAACTAGAAACTAATACCGGTAGTTCCATCCTATAATGTACATATGTAGAAAGTTGGACACTTTCCAATGCACTTGAAGAAACTTGGTTGCCCATTTCTCCACTTTTTGTACGAATCATTTATATAAACCAATACCGTTTGTTTGCAGCCTCTTAGTCTCCATGCATTGGAAAATCATGCCTTATGTTGCAGTTTATTAACAGGTGGTTCTAACCCATGCAACTCAACTATAGGCGTTAGATTTAGTGCTCTTTAACTGCGATCCACGATAACGAAATAAATCTGCAGATCTAGGAAACTGAATTACATTGCATGCATGGATGAATTGGATTTATTTCAAGCTCAACATTTTGAATGCACTAACCCTTGTTGTATAAATTGCCTTCATTTTGGTGCAGGCATAACTTCTATGTGGGACATGCAGAACATTTAAGGGAGCACTGAGCCAACAATTTCACAGCCAGGGATAATGTCACCATGCTCCAACATGCCCTTGTTTCTAGGAGGTACATATTCTTATCATTTATTTTAATGCTTGCCTGGTTCAGAAGTCAGGCATATTTTCTTTTATGGTTGATGTTTCAGTTGTGTTATATTGGTGTGATCCATTTATATTTATCTAATCAGGAGGAGCAAAAATATTTCATGCCAGTGCTAAATGTTTCTCTAAATATTTGTATTTTGACCAGGCTTGAGTGATTGCTGAAAATGAGT
Organism: Lolium rigidum; assembly: GCF_022539505.1. Lineage (NCBI taxonomy): Eukaryota > Viridiplantae > Streptophyta > Magnoliopsida > Poales > Poaceae > Lolium > Lolium rigidum. Next base: position 150,927,102 of record NC_061510.1, read on the forward strand.
CAACGAGTATGTGGGAGTAGTAGCGCGCTCTTCAGCATAGGGGAGCACGAACCACCAAGACGGATTCATCATCATCGTCATCATCGCATCAGAGGCAGAGGGTACGGAGGATCCTAGGTCTCATCTCTCTCGGAGGATCAAATCTCTCTCTCTCTCTCTCTCTCTCTCTCTCTCACCAGCAATTCCCTTCCTCCAGCCATACCTGGCCTCCTCCAGCCCCGCACTGCCCCTCGCACATGTATGATTTTCAACACCTTTAATCTATAAAATATATGTATCCTCTTTTTTCATTGGTTCAGATATATTCTGAATATAATATCTTCCGCCGTGACCATGTTTTAGTTTGATATATATACATATTGCAGCAACGATGATGGTCTGGCCGGATGCACATTGCAAGGAGGCCTCAAATTATTTTTACTGCACTATAATAGATGAGCTTAGTATATCATGTAGTTATGTCTGTAAACCATGTTCTATACATGATTTAGCTTTCCATATTCAACTCCCCAAAAATTTAAGCTCAACTTTATTCGATGATTTTCTTATGTTTAATGCATCAATTTTCTTTGCAGTACAACTATAAGGTCTTCTTGTAGGTCTGATCATGACAAATGAATGCGAGTGGTTAATGTTACATTTAGTTCCGATGTCCTGACCAAGTCATGCCATTAGGATGTCCAGGCATATATGACAAAAAACTTCCTCTTCGATTTGAAATGGGTAATTATAACAGTTTTCATTTGTTGTTTTCTTTCTCACATTTTTCAGCTTGTTGTGATCCAAAAACTCTACTGATATTTTTAGACAATGCATTCTTCCAACCCCATGTATGGTTTTAGACAAATAATATATGCCAATGTTAATTTTTGGCTGATGGTATTTTCTAATATCTTAGTTTATCCAGAAGGGAGTTATGTTGGCTGGTGGTTGTTGATACAAGAATGTGGAACTCTATAGGCTTCACATCACAGAAGGCATGCTAATGCGTTTGCATTAGTGGTCTACTATTGCGCTTTGCCACTTTCTTCTTATCATTCGTTAGTTATGGTTTCAAGCTGCTCAAGTATGATGTTGAGCATGAGCATGCTCTGTTGCTGAGTGGTTGATACCATCAGGGCATAAATCCGATGGATGGACTCTCCAGCAATCCCATGAGATGAACATGTGAGCTGCATTTGACCGTTGATTGTTGATCTTTGTCAAAAACCCAAACTGGAACCCTATAACAGTTAATTCATATGGTCAGAGTTAACTTTTCGATGCCTTGAAACTCATGTAATTACTTTAGTTTTGGAAGTATGCATGACAAGCATGGCACTATTATATGTACAGGTAGAATGCTAAGAATTATGGTAGAAAATTAGATTTTAGTAGTTAAGTTAAAGTTCATTGAAATATGTTAACGAGGTGGGCAGGAAATTGTCTCCTGTGCTGCAATAGTCGTGCAACTTATGTGGATGTTTCTTTCGCCATTTTTTCTTTGCTTCCATTTTGAACGGTCATGTGTGTTTTTCACTTGCTTAAGTCATAACATATTGAGTCCCAGATCCAGGAGATCCAAAAAAAAAAAAACCAGCATACATCATAAGAACAGAATATATTGGTTCCAATAACTAAGAGTAAGATATTCAGAAGTTATGCAAATTTTTATCTTAATTGCTTCCATTAAAAGCTAAAAAATGTATTCTCATATTGGCAACTATTTTGTATCAGTTATACA
>NC_061510.1:150928924-150941298 GCF_022539505.1 Lolium rigidum
ATTTGTGTCCACCATACCTACCTACAACATGGTATTTCCTGCCATTCCAAAGTAAATTGCTTGAGTGCTACCTTTAAACAATTCAAAATTTATTACCTCTGATTTGTGTCAATGTTTTATAGCTCATGAGGAAGTATGTGGTGTTTATCTTTCAATCTTGTTCGGCAACTTTCACCAATGGACTAGTGGCTTCATCCGCTTATCCAATAGTTTTGCAAAAAGAGCTGGCAATGGGATTCCCAGTCCCAAATTAATTAACAAAAATAGACACTCCTCCATGGTATGTGATTGTTGGACGGCACCCGAAGGATTCGGTTAGCCATGGCTTGTGTAAGCAAAGGTTGGGAGGAGTGTCATCATAATAAAACTAAAATAAAAAGGCACTCCTTCATGGTATGAGATTGTTGGCAGGCACCCGAGGATTCGGTTAGCCATGGTTTGTGAAAGAAAGGTTGGAAGGAGTGCCATCCAAAAATAAAATAAAATGGGAGCCGCTCTTTGAAGGTTTGTCTGGCAAGGGGGTTAGAGTACCCGCTACCATTCGTTGACAACAACATACACCTCTCAAAACTTTATTTTTATGCTCTCTTTATGTTTTCAAAATAAAAGCTCTAGCACAAATATAGCAATCGATGCTTTTCCTCTATGGAGGACCATTCTTTTACTTTCATTGTTGAGTCGGTTCACCTATTTCTCTCCATCTCAAGAAGCAAACACTTGTGTGAACTGTGCATTGATTCTTACATATTTGCATATTGCATTTGTTATATTGCTTTGCATTGACAATTATCCATGAGATATACATGTTATAAGTTGAAAGCAACCGCTGAAACTTCATCTTCCTTTGTGTTGCTTCAATACCTTTACTTTGAATTATTACTTTATGAGTTAACTCTTATGCAAGACTTATTGATGCTTGTCTTGAAGTGCTATTCATGAAAAGTCTTTGCTTTATGATTCGAGTTGTTTACCCATGTCATATACATTGTTTTGATCGCTGCATTCACTACATATGCTTTACAAATAGTATGATCAAGTTTATGATGGCATGTCACTCCAGAAATTATCTTTGTTATCGTTTTACCTGCTCGGGACGAGCAGAACTAAGCTTGGGGATGCTGATACGTCTCCAACGTATCGGCAATTTCTTGTGTTCCATGCCACATTATTGATGTTATCTACATGTTATATGCACACTTTATGTCATATTCGTGCATTTTCTGGAACTAACCTATTAACAAGATGCCGAAGTGCCAGTTCCTGTTTTCCGCTGTTTTTGGTTTCAGAAATCCTAGTAACGAAATATTCTCGGAATCGGACGAAATCAACGCCCAGGTTCCTATTTTACCCGGAAGCCTCCAGAACACACGAGAACCGCCGGAGAAGGGAGGCAGGGCCACCAAACCCTACCCCGGCGCGGCCAAGGGGGGGTCGCCCCCTAGGGTGTGGACCCCCTTCGACCTCCTGCGCCGCCTCTCCGCCTATAAAAAGCCCCTGGATCAGAAAACCCGATACCGATTGACGAAACCCACGAAAACCTTCCAGAGCCGCCGCCATCGCGAAGCCAAGATCTGGGGGACAGGAGTCTCTGTTCCGGCACCCTGCCGGAGCGGGGAAGTGCCCCCGGAAGGCTTCTCCATCGACACCGCTGCCATCTCCACCGCCATCTTCATCACCGCTGCTGCTCCCATGAGGAGGGAGTAGTTCTCCATCGAGGCTCGGGGCTGTACCGGTAGCTATGTGGTTCATCTCTCTCCTATGTAGTTCAATACAATAATCTCATGAGCTGCCTTACATGATTGAGATTCATATGATGATGCTTGTAATCTAGATGTCATTATGCTAGTCAAGTGAGTTTTACTTATGTGATCTCCGGAGACTCTCGTCCCACGTGTGTAAAGGTGACGGTGTGTGCACCGTGTGGGTCTCTTAGGCTAGATTTCACAGAATACTTATTCACCGTTGAATGGCATAGTGAGGTGCTTATTTATATCTCTTTATGATTGCAATGTGTTTGTATCACAATTTATCTATGTGCTACTCTAGTGATGTGTTATTAAAGTAGTTTTATTCCTCCTACACGTGTGTAAAGGTGACAGATGTGTGCACCGTGTTAGTACTTGGTTTATGCTATGATTATGATCTCTTGTAGATTATGAAGTTAACTATTGCTATGATAATATTGATGTGATCTATTCCTCCTACATATGCATGAAGGTGACAGTGTGCATGCTATGCTAGTACTTGGTTTAGTCTCGTTGATCTATCTTACACTAAAGGTTACTAAAACATGAGCATTATTGTGGAGCTTGTTAACTCCGGCATTGAGGGTTCGTGTAATCCTACGCAATGTGTTCATCATCCAACAAAAGTGTAGAGTATGCATTTATCTATTCTGTTATGTGATCAATGTTGAGAGTGTCCACTAGTGAAAGTGTAATCCCTAGGCCTTGTTCCTAAATACGGCTGAGTTACTACTGCTTGTTTACTGTTTTACTGCGTTACTACTGCTGCAATACCACCACCATCAACTACACGCCAAGCACTTTTCTGGCACCGTTGCTACTGCTCATATATATTCATACCACCTGTATTTCACTATCTCTTCGCCGAACTAGTGCACCTATTAGGTGTGTTGGGGACACAAGAGACTTCTTGCTTTGTGGTTGCAGGGTTGCATGAGAGGGATATCTTTGACCTCTTCCTCCCTGAGTTCGATAAACCTTGGGTATCCACTTAAGGGAAACTTGCTGCTGTTCTACAAACCTCTGCTCTTGGAGGCCCAACACTGTCTACAAGAATAGAAGCTCCCGTAGACATCACTCCACCGCTGCACCTCATCACCGCTGTAACAATTTGGGGTTTGATCTTGTTTGTTTGATAGGGGAAACTCTCCCGGTGTTGGTTTCTACTTGTTATTGATGCTATTGAGTGAAACCGTTGAACCAAGGGTTATGTTCAGATTGTTATTCATCATCATATTACCTCTGATCATGTTCCATATGATGTCTCGTGAGTAGTTCGTTTAGTTCTTGAGGACATGGGTGAAGTCTAAATGTTAGTAGTGAAGTATGGTTGAGTAATATTCAATGTTATGATATTTAAGTTGTGGTGTTATTCTTCTAGTGGTGTCGTGTGAACGTCGACTACACGACACTTCACCTTTATGGGCCTAGGGGAATGCATCTTGTACTCGTTTGCCAATTGCGGGGTTGCCGGAGTGACGAAACCTGAGCCCCCGTTGGTATATTGATGCGGGAGGGATAAGCGGGATCTCGAGTTTAAGGCTCGTGGTTAGATTTATCTTAATTACTTTCTTGTAGTTGCGGATGCTTGCAAGGGGTATAATCACAAGTATGTATTAGTCCTAGGAAGGGCGGTACATTAGCATAGGTTCACCCACACAACACTTATCAAAACAATGAAGATTAATTAGCCGTATGTAGCGAAAGCACTAGACTAAAATCCCGTGTGTCCTCGAGAACGGTTGGTTATTATAAGTAAACAAAGCGGCTTGTCCTTTGTGCTAAAAAGGATTGGGACACTCGCTGCAATTATTACTCTCGCACTTTATTTACTCGTACTTTATTCATCTGTTACATCAAAACCCCCTGAATACTTGTCTGTGAGCATTTACAGTGAATCCTTCATCGAAACTGCTTGTCAACACCTTCTGCTCCTCGTAGGGATCGACATTCTTACTTATCGAAGATACTACGATACACCCCCTATACTTGTGGGTCATCATGACTCTGGAAGAATTCATTAAGGAGCAAATCCAGGAATCTGCAGACTCCGTTTTTGAATAGGTAACAGTTTTAGTAAGAAAAAGTTCGCGTTATACTTTCCAAGTTATGTTTTGTTGTTTTTCTAAATGTGAAAAATTACGAGACGGAAACGGGTAGGAGATGGTGCCCAGGGACACCATACCACCCCTAGGCGCGGGCCAGCTCCAGGCCGCGCCTAGGAATGGTCTGGGCGCCCTGGAGCCCCTCTCCGAACGGTTTCGCCTTGTTCCCTTCCTTTTGTTACGAACTTTTTGCTATATAATCCCCCGGATCCTCCGAGGTCCGTATATCGTGTTCTCGTCGTGTTTTCGTTTCGAGCTGTTTCTGCCAGGATTCGCTCTCGGTTTTAGAGGCACCATGGTCTCCACCAAAAACGACAAGGGCAAGGAGCTGCCGGAAGATGATCTCCAAGATCCAAAGCTAGAGGAGGAGGTCAAGAGTGAAGCTGAAGAGGAAGCGGGAGAAGACCGGAATTCACCTCCTCGCACCATCATTGCAAGCATTGGAGTGATGGAAGACCCACCCAAGTTCAAGAAAGGAGCACATATTAGTGTTGGAGGAGGGGTTCCACGTCACATCCTAGCAGAGAGGACACCATCTTCAAGCAAACGTAAACCCTTCCATACTTTAATTCATAAGCATCAATTCGAAAGGGTGCCTCAGCCGGAGTTACCCTCTGGTTGGGATATGGATCGTTCTAACAATGCAGGAAAAGAAAGATCTGAGTCTGAGAAAGGATGGGGGAATAATTCCAAGAGCTGGGACTCACAGTCTAACATATTCATGAATTGTATTGATCATAATACGGAGTTGATTTGTATTCTCACCTAGAAGATTGATGATTTGAAGGAACTGGTTGATAAGCTTATTAAGGATGCACCACCACCACCGAAGGAGTAATTCGTCATTGGTATTCGCATCCCATTGGCTTGATCCAAGCTTTGGGGAGTGACACGGTATCACACTATTATCTTTTACATATTTACTTTTCCCTAGAGTCATATCATGAGTAGCGAAGTTATCATATATGATAGTTTGCAGTGTGGAAGTATCTATCCTTTAGTCGATTATCTATGTATCCCTTGGTCTGAGTTGCCGTTATGGAATATTAATGAGAAGTTTTTATCATTTACTTTCTGCACATCTTATTTTAGTTTGTAACTTCTATCATATGATTAATCTTGTTGGTTAGTATTGGTATCACTTTGGGAGCATTAAGTAATTCTAGTTGGTCTTGGAAAACTTAGCATTGGTCAGTAGAAACATTACTTTGAGGCTTGAGTAGAAAAGAGAGAAATACATGTAGATATATTATTCCATTATCTTTCTTTCTTGTTGGCTCATAAGCTTAATATTCTTAAGATCGAATCGTTTGTACTTCCAAGGAACATTGCATGATTGTTTTCTATCACATGTATATTTGTTTGTTTCGCTCAACTCTTATGCTTGCTACCCATCCTTGCTAGCCAAAGACATGTACTGAGAGGGAATGCTTCTCATGCATCCAAACCATGAACCAAAAGCTCATGCCATTTGTGTCCACCTTATCTACCTATATGTGGTATTTCACTGCCACTCCAGAGTGAATTACTTGTGTGCTACCTTTAAACCTTCAAACATTACTACCTATTTTGTGTTTTATTCTTAGCTCATGAGGAAGTATTGAATGATTTATTGTCTTTTCATGAATTCATTCCGTGACTAGCATGAATAATATACTAATTCCTTAATATTGCAAAAAGAGCAAGGCAGCCGGGTGCCCATCCCAAACAAAATATAGAATAAACAAATACAACAAATAATGCTCCGCACATCATGTACTCAAGAGATCCTAAATAATGGTGTGCAATGGAGAACTACATGGCAGCCGCTCTTGAGGTCACTATATGAAAGGATGATAGATTATTTGATGCCATTTGCTGACATAGACATGCATACCTCTCAATTTTTTCAACACTCCTATTGCATTCAAAACAAAAAGCTCTAGCACATGAGTAATCTTGCTTCCCTCTACGCATAGCCTTTCTATTACTTTATGTTGAGTCAGTAAACCTATTTCCCTCTATCTCAAACAAGCATTTGAGTTGTTGTGATCCAACCATTTATGAGTGTTCATGCATTTAATCCTATCTTTTCCTTGTGTAGCACAATGCTTTCATCCGAATGAATATAATGTTGAAAGCTATCTATGATTTAAAAGGAATTGTAATGATTGAGCATGCGATTTTTATAATAAGATCTAATATAAAGACTCTGCTCGAAAGATAAGTACAATTCGTTAATTGTTCTCTGAACAAGAACATAATTTTGCCATCACCAATTATGATTTCCTTTATGCACCTCTATTAGTGACTCCTTGCTCATTGCAAGTTGAATTATATAAGAAGAATTTGCTATCTATAATGACTTGTGTATTGGTAAGTATGATGCTTCTTGTCCGTATTTTGTTTATCGACACTTCACTCATAAACCCGTGGTTTGGTTTACTAAGTTCAGTTTCGCTTGGGGACAAGCGAGGTCTAAGCTTGGGGGGAGTTGATATGTCCAATTTGCATCACTCTTTTATATCATAATTTACTTTTATTCATCAATATATTTCATATTTAGAGGTAATACTTATGTCATTCCATCTATTTTTGCATGATTGATGATTATTGGAGAATTAACCGCCGGAGCCAGGATTCTGCTGGAAAAAGGACCGCCGAGACACCATATTTCTGAAGAACAACAATTCCTAGAAAATATACAGAAAATCCTATTTTCCCATATGATGGAGGAGGCCAGAAGGGGAGGCCGAGATGGGCCAGGAGGGGGCCAGACCACCCCTAGGCGCGGGCTAGGCCTTGGCCGCGCCTAGGCATGGTCTGGGCGCCCTGGCCCACCTCTGACGCGTACCCCATCACGTATTAATTTCAACCCCCGAGAAACCTTAGATGGGGGGAGCGACCAGAGAAATATTACGCCTTCGCTACGAGGCGGAGAACAAGAGAGAGAGAAAAGCTCTCCGGCAGGCTGAAATCTGCCGGGGAAATTCCTTCTTGGAGGGGGGAAATCGTCGCCACCGTCACCGCCTGATATGTTGCAAGCGTATCTATAATTTTTTGAGGCTCCATGCTTTTTTTTACACCAATTTATATATGTTTTCTTTACACTTCGTTGCACATTTATACATTTTCCGACACTAACCTATTGACAAGATGCCACAGTGACAGTTCCCGGTTTTCTGCTGTTTTGTATTTCAGAAAAGTTGTACAGGAAATATTCTCGGAATTGGACGAAACAAAAGCCGATGATATTATTTTTCCGTAACGAAGACGAAGTCCAGAGGGGGGGACGAAGAGGCCCCACAGGGTGGCCAGACTAGGCCTAGGCGCAGCCCAGGTCCTAGCCGCGCCTAGGGGTGGTCTGGGGCCCCCTGGCCTCCACCGACCTCTCCCTTCCGCCTATAAAAAGCCTCCCGACGCGTGAACCCTAAATCAATAAGCCTCCATCCACGAAAAGTTCCATAGCTCCGCCACCGTCGTAGATAAGTTTTGGGGGACAGAAGTCTTTGTTCCGGTATACTGCAGAGACGGGGAATTGCCCCCGGAGCCGTCTCCATCGAGTCCACCGCCATCTCCATCACCGTTGCTGACTCCCATGATGAGGATTGAGTAGTTCTCCCCCGAGGCTGAGGGCTTTACCGGTAGCTATGTGGTCTATCTATCTCTCCATGTATGATCTTTATGTGATCATGAGCTTTGTAATATTGTTGAATAAGTAGATGTTATGCTTCAACTGTTGTGCTACTCAAGTGGTTTTATTATGTGATCTCCGCGGACACCTTGTCCAACGGTGTGAAGGTGACAGTGTGCACACCCTGTTTGTTTCTTATTCTTAATTTATAGAAATACTTATGAATTGCGGTGACCAGAGTACCATTTTTGTATGCTCAAAGTGACAACGTGGGGTGTCCATAGATTCAGAATGCGAACATTAAGGAATGCTTATGCAGACCTACCCAATGAATTTTTGTTTATTATCAATCCGGAGAGTGGTCCAGAGTAGCATAGTGAAGTGATAATATCTATGTGTTCAATTATGGTATCATTGTTGAGAGTGTCCACTAGTGAAATTATGATCCCTAGGCCTTGTTTCCAAGCATTGAAACACCGTTTACAACCAGTTCTGCTACATGTTTGCTTGCTTCCATTTTTATTTCAGATTGCAATTACTACTTACAATCATCCATATTGCTTGTGTTTCACTATCTCTTCGCTGAACTAGTGCACATATACACCTGACAAGTGTATTGGGTGTGTTGGGGACACAAGAGACTTGCAGGGTTGCTTGAGAGGGATATCTTTGACCTCTACCTCCCTGAGTTCGATAAACCTTGAGTGATCCACTTAAGGGAAACTTGCTGATGTTCTACAAACCTCTGCAGTTGGAGGCCCAATATTGTCTACAAGAATAGAAGCGTGCGTAGACATCAAGCTCTTTTTTGGCGCCGTTGCCGGGGAGGTAAGGTAAAAGGTACTCAAATCCTCTCGCTACTAAGTTTACTAGTTGCTGGTGAGTGCTCGAAGTTATTTCCTTTAGATTCTATAATTACATCTTTTTGTTTCTTGTTTTTATTTTCACTAGTTAGGTTTAATGGAAAACAACAAAAAAGTAGAGAGCTTTAAAGTATTTATCTTCAGTTAGGACATGAGGTGTTTGATGATAAAATTAAAAAACCTATGGAACTTTACTTGCATGCTGGTAGCAATGTTATTAGTATGAATTCTTTGAACACCATTATTGCTAATGCTATGGAAAAGTCTAAGTTTGGGGAAGCTAATTTTTATGAAAATGATATTTTTAGTTCCCCAACTTTTGAGGAGGAAATTTGCTATGATGATACTATGCCTCCAATATATGATGATTACAATGATGATTATGTTATTCTCAGTCCACCTACTATTGAGGAGAAAATTAATTATGATTACAATATGCCTCCTATATTTGATGATTATGGTGATGAGAATAATAATGATAGCTATTTTGTTGAATTTGCTCCCACTACAATTAATAAGAATGACTATGCTTATGTGGGGAGTACTAATTATTTTATGCATGTGGCTCATGATAAGAATGTTTTATGTGATAGTTATATTGTTGAGTTTATTCATGATGCTACTGAAAATTATTATGAGGGAGGAAAATATGGTTGTAGAAGTTTTCATGGTACTAAACACCTCTCTATATGCTGAAAGTTTTGAAGTTAATCTTGTTTTATCTTCCTATGCTTGTCACTTTGTTCTTTGTGGATTTATTTGTGTACAAGATTCGTATGCATATGAAGTGGGTTAGAGCTAAATGTGTTTCATATTCGCTTATTGATGCACTCTTTTGCTTCAATTCATATTTCTTATCTGAGCATCTTCTCAAACTATTGCGCCTAGCTGAAAGGCATTAAAGAAAAGCCCTCGTGGGAGACAACCCATTGTTTTATTTCTGTAATTTTTCTTTTATGTTGAGTCTTGGAAGTTTTTACCTCTGTAATAACCTCTCCTTATCATTTTTATTTTGTTTTTGTGCTAAGAGTAGCCTCTATATAATAAGAAGAAAGTAAGATTTGGGGAAGTTGCTGTCTTGAAAACAGATTCGGTGCTGTCACCATAAAAATTTGTATTCACAGCTAGAGCAGAATTTTGAGCTGCCAATTTTGTGCATATGCCCCATGCTATTATCTAACTTTCGTTAGTTGAACACTTTTTGATCTGAGCAACAAAAGATTTTCGAAAAATCTATCTTTACCTGCTGTTCTGTTTTGACAGATTTCTGCCACTATTTGCGTTTGCCTCTTAATATCTTTCTTTTTGAGTTCTTTTGATAAAAGAGCTTTTTGAAGAGGTTGCACAGTATCTAATGTTTTAATTGATGTTTGATATATGTTAGAACTAAACCCAAGTGGATTTATTATTTTGATTGCACTAATGCTGCTAATAAAGAATTGTGTGAAGTTTTGTATGAAGGAAGTTTTCAAGTATAGGGAGAGAAAAATGATGTAATGAGATGAAGAATGGACAAAACTCAATCTTGGGGATGCCCATGTAACCCAAGAAATATCCAAGAGGTACAAGCGTCAAAGCTTGGGGATGCCCAAGGCATCCCCTCTTCATCAACAAAGCAACATGTCATCTCTATATGTGCTATATTTTTATTGCTTCATACGCTATGTGTTGTTCTTGGAGCGTATTTATTTTTGTTTTAGTTTAGTTTTGTTTTGTTTGATGTAGCATATGGTTGGATCCCGGCATATTTATTTTGGAGAGAGACACACTCTGTTTTAATTGCATAGAACGATGTAGTTTTTGTTGTTATTGTTCTGCGAGTGTTCTAGTTTTCTAGTACTGCGTTTAGCTCTTGTTCTTTCACTCAAATTTTGTTAAGAGCTCGTTAGTATTCTTTATTTATGTATTATTAGCTCTCTGGTCCATATTGTTTTTCATCTCTGGGAGCTATTTCAAATAAGTTGATTGGTGTTGGAGACGAGTAAAATATTTCATGCCTATAGTGATGCAAAAGGAAGCTTTTCTAGACTGTGGCATAGACTTTGGCATGTCATATTGGATGTTATTCTTGTCATATGCTTAGTATTTATTGTTGTAGCATGACTTGTCTCAAATAGCTGAGAGTTCTTAATGTGTCATTGAACGAATCATGTATTGTTTCCATCATAAAAAGCATAATATTATGGTATTCTCCTTTGATGCTTTATTGGCTTGACTTGGCACATGCTTGTACCATATTATGACTACAACCAGTCAACTAAATCCTCTATGATCATTTAATTTTTGACTTGTAATATCACTTTATGCTTTGATTGATAATGTTTTGTCGCTATGCATGATTTTGACCATTATTGCTCTCTTAGTTGGTCACTCCCAGTCTTTTGCTAGCCTCCGCCTTACTGAGTATGAGCTCTACTCGTGCATCCAACCACCAAAAACCAAATTTTCCAATTGTGTCCACCATACATACCTATTTGTGGTATTTCACCGCCACTCCAAAGTGAATTGCTTGTATGCTACCTTTAAACCTTCAAACATTACCACCTATTTTGTGTTTTTTTAGCTCATGAGGAAGTATTGAATGGTTTATTGTATTTTCATGACTTCACACCTTAAATAAGCATGAATAATGTGCTAAGTCCTTAATATTGCAAAAAAATAGCAAGGCAACTGGGTGCCTAGCCCAAAGAAAATATAAAATCAACAAATAAAGCTCTGCATATTATGTAGTGGAGAGATCCTAAATAATGTTGTGCAAAGGAGAACTACATGGGAGCCGCTCTTAAGGTCACTATATGAAAGGATGATTGATCATTTGATGCCATTCGTTGACATAAACATGCATACCTCTCAAAATATATATTCTCAACACTCCTATTGCATTCAAAATAAAAAGCTCTAGCACATGACTAATCTTGCTTCCCTCTGCGCATGGCCTTTCTTTTACTTTTATGTTGAGTCTTCATCTTCTTACTTTATGCACCAATTAAGAGATCATAGTTGTCATTCTGTGTATAATGTGCATAGTCCCAAAATTTATTATTGATTGATTCATGATTATGTTATTGCTTGTTCTCAAATTACTTGTATCTAGTCACCCTTTGAACTTTAAAGGTGTCCTAGCATTTATGTTTTGCTACTACATAAAGGACAAGTTGAATACCACTTTGCTATGTTTTCTCTATGCTAAAAAACAAACAGTTGCTTTTAGTGCACAATTATTCATGATCCTTTGTTTGAGTTACTTCTCATGTTGTAACATAGTTGTTAAGTTCTATTGTTAGAATTATATCTACCATGCCTATGTTTAGAGTACTTTGATCCCAGCTCACAATGCTTTTACAATAACTTGATCAAGATTGTCTTGGCTGCATGTCACCTCAAAAATTAGTTTTGTTATCACTTACCTACTCGAGGACGAGCAGGAGTTAAGCTTGGGGATGCTGATACGTTGCAAACGTATCTATAATTTTTTATGCTCCATGCTTGTTTTACACCAATTTCTATATGTTTTGTTTACACTTCGTTGCACTTTTATATATTTTCCGGCACTAACCTATTGACAAGATGCCACAGTCCCAGTTCCATGTTTCTACTGTTTTGTATTTTAGAAAAGTTGTACAAGAAATATTCTCGGAATTGGACGAAACAAAAGCCGAAGATCTTATTTTTCCGTAATGAAGACGAAGTCCAGAGGGGGGATGAAGAGGCGCCACAGGGCGGCCAGACCAGGCCTAGGAGCGGCCCATGTCCTGGCTGTGCCTAGGGGTGGTCTGGGCCTCCCTGGCCTCTACCGACCTCTCCCTTCCGCCTATAAGAAGCCTCCCGATGCGTGAACCCTAAATCAATAAGCCTCCATCCACAAAAACATTCATAGCTCCGCCGTCGTCGCAGACAAGTTTCGGGGGATATAAATCTCTGTTCTGGCACCCTGCCTGGATGGGGAATTGCCCTCGGAGCCGTCTCCATCAACTCCACCGCCATCTCCATCGCCGTTGCTGACTCCCATGATGAGGAGTGAGTAGTTCTCTGTTGGAGATATGCCCAA
>NC_061510.1:150941398-150965697 GCF_022539505.1 Lolium rigidum
TCTACAAACAAAGGCAGAGTATGTCATTGTTTTGACAATGACTCGAGGATGTTAAGTCAAGAGGTTCTTTGAGAACTTGGTGTAGTTCGACTGAGTCGAACTTTGAAGCTATATTGTGTGTGACAATATTAGTGACATATTTCAGACCGCGGAATTAATGTTCCACCAGAAGACCAAACATATTTAATGCCGACTCATTTGGAAATGAGTGATGCGTTGAGACACAAATAAATTACAAAATACATACGTTTCTGAGCATGTCAGATCCGTTGACTAAAACTTCACCCGTGAGCAAAACATGATAAAGCACTGGAAGTGTAATATCCCAGGTTTAGAGGCTACAAAATGAGAAAACACCAAAGTGTGCGTTGCATTCATGCATAGAAAATACGGGGAATTTTCGCGCTTTCAAATAAAACCTGTCACAGTAACTGAAGTTTCACTTGACTTGCTGGAATTGAAGTAGCTCATCAAGTCAAACGCTATAAACTTCACTGTGATCTTTGCTAAAACCTTGTTTTGGGTAGAGATGATTGTGATCTATTGATTAGATCAAATGGAATTAGATTTACAACAACACATTCTTTAAGAATCAAACCCTAACTTATTAACACTTGAAATTTAGCAACTACCTTTGTGTGTAATCTAATTCACTTATAAATAAGTTAAACCACAGGGTCTAAAGTGCATAAAAGCCACACATTCTCATTTAAATCATAACTTATTAAGTATATGGAATATCATAAAACTAAATCCATTTACATTACGAATTATAGTTCAAACTATTTGAATAAAATTAACTATGAGTACTTTGAAACTCATATGATCATGCCTTGGTGAAATCAAAACCAACTATCCAAATTTGAGGAATAACCTTCAACCTTGACCTTTTGACCAATATTATAACATAAATTCAATCAAATATGATATAGTGACTCATCCACAATGATAAAACCATCTACATGATATTTAGTAGCAAATGCCACTTGGCTATCCAAAAATAAATCATATGAGAGGATAATCTCTATGCCACATGGGATGAAAATATCTACATGACTTGCTTTCCAAGCTATGCCACCTCATGCTCAAAGGATTGCTATGGATGAGAGCATGACAACCAAGCACCTTACTCATCCCACCAAAACAAGAGTCACCCACCTAGGTGTCATGATACTAGAGCTTGCCCAAGCCTATAAATAGAGCCACACCCTTCATCCATTTGATCCTCAAGTACCATCATACATGGGAACAAACACATAGAGCCACTCCATGTGAATTAGCTAGGATCAAGATGAAGAAGCTAGGAGGTGGAGGCATACCACAAGATGCAGGTTTACCAGATTTCTTGAAGAACAAGCTACAAAAGATACCAAGGTAGTATTCCTAGGCAAACCATATATTTAGAGGATCATATAATCATCTCTTGAGTAGGACCTTAGGATATTCCAAGACATTGAGAAGTGAGAGAAGTTATAATACTAATCATAGCCATGTTCATACAAGAATACTAGAGTAGTACTAATCTTAGATGTTTAAGACAACATTTGATCTTGGAGGTGAGAACCCTATTCCAATAGCAATACCTTAGGAAACCAATTCCATAATTATCAGAACTTAGTATTAATTATAAACCCTAAGAATCTAGGATGAGTGTGATGAGAAGAATATTAAAGAGGGATTAGTGAGGAATGAGTGGATCTTGTCTAATGCATGATTATACCTTGTAGATATAGATGATAAGTTAAACACATATGATTAATAGATCTCATCTATCACATAAAATAATAAGTATATCACTAGTAGTTAACCCCAAAGTAATCCTCATGCTTTGTATGGAGGAGTAACCCTAGCTAGCCAATAAAACATAATCAAAGCTTATGTTCATATCTTAATTATTGGTTGTGTATCACTTGAGTGATCACAACTAAAACCTTAATATCACATTTGAATACCAATTCAAATATCCCTTTTGCATCATAAGTAGAACCCTGCCATGCCTCATGCCTATTGATACTTAAATTAGTGAAGCATTATCAAAACCCTAAACCTCTTCATATAGGATCCAATCCACCTAAAATATTGTTCCCTAACTTGTATATCATGGATCACAAGTATAATCCAAGCTAGAAGTTGCTAAGCAAGATTAGTAATTATAGAGTTTAATCAACCATTTTTCTCAAACCTTAAGAACTATCATTCACATAAAATCATGAACCAATTCCATTTCCTTTACCATTTGTTAAACCCTAGCCATAATTAAATTATATGTGAATGATCACTATGGTTAAGCACTAGAAAAAATAGAATGTGTTCACCATGCACATGTTCTAAATTTCAAATCAATTAAAACATGTTTAATTCCTTAAATTAGCAAAGCAATTGAGATAAACCCTAAAATCATATCTATTTGAAAATTTGAATTGTGTCTCATAAGAACCCCAAATTAATCAATTATAAAGTGATTGTTTATAAACAAAACAATACAGTAGGTAGCATTATCAAGTTGTTTTGATATTCAAATATTTTAGAACCTGCAAAACAAAATAGAAGTCAGATTTGAATTCAAATCACAAAATTCAAAACAGAAAATAAAAACAGAAAATGAAAAGGAAAATAGAAGAGAGAAAGACTTACCTATTGGGCAGTGGCAGCCCGAAGACCACAGCAGCCCGAAGCCAACCAGCTGAGCCCAAGACCAACCCACACCACGGCCCAGAAGCAGTCCAGCCCAAAGCAAATACCGCTTCGGTCGCTTTAATATTCGTGCGAGGAGAAAAGCTTCGTCCTTCTTCTTCCCCGGCGTCGACAGCGCGTTGGAGACAATAGGCCACGACCTCATCGGCGATAAGGACGACCATGGACGTCGCAGGCCATCTCAGAACCGCGCCCAACTCTTCTCGCGTCCGAGCCTATCTAGAAACATTTTGATTCGTGCTCGTTTGCAGTATCAATGTCACCGCCACATCTCGGCCGTCGCCGGCGGTGAACTTACCAATTTGACCTCGCCGAGCTTTATAAATAGGCCCAGAGCTTCTCCAGGAAACCCTAGAACCTCGCCGCCCATCCATTCCCTCTCAGTCATCCTCAATCTCTCGCATTCTTCCACTTTCTGTCGCCGGTGTCGAGCAAGAACACGGCGGTAGGAGCCACCTCAGCCTCCGGTGCATGCTCGAGGAGGTGCGCCTTGGCGTGTACATCATCTGGGAAGAGTCCAGCATCAAGGGGAAGTCGCAGCAACGCAAATTTGAAGATTCCCTTTTGCAGTACCTCGCCGGTAATGGTGAAATCGGGCTCGTCTCCGTCAGCAATCGTCGTCGTCGACCACGCCACCATGTTCGAGGTAAGCTTGCGCATCCGAAGAGCCGGATCTTGCTTCCTAGAACCCTCTCGTAGCCCTCGATCGATAGTTCACCGGAGAGCACCGCCGCGGGACATGTTCTCCGACATGGTTCCGGTGATCCCTCGCCAAACCAACACCACCATCGTGTTCCTCGTCTTCTTCTCGTTCGATTGGTACCAACCACGCATCTCGGGGTGCCCTAAATCGGCGACGCCACCGTGTACAGGCCGCCGGCGTTTAGCCGCTGGTGATGCCAGCGCGGCAGGTGGGGTCCCTTGGCTTTGTTGACTGGTCTTTGCCCGCGTGGCAACTGACCCAGTCAATGGCCCCACTCGTCAGTGTTTGGAACTAGGGTGTGAACCGGTACGTTTAGTATTTAGGTCAATTTCAAATTCCAGTAAATAGCTAAAACTTTGCAAAATTGTATAAAATTCATTTCAACTCAGAAAAATATGAATAATATATCAAAATGCGCACAAAAATAAACTCTATTCAAATAAAATATAAAACAAAAATGTGTGTCAAAATAAAAATTCACTTATTTTTATCTTTATTAATTATGTCTTTCTAATTGTTTAAAATGCAAATTGAATTCAATAATTAGTGAAGTTTCAAATTTAAATTTTAACTATTCAAGTAACTAATTAAAATGTTAAGATTAATTTTCTTTATCATATTTGCATTAACTTAAATATTAGTGGTAATTCATAAACCCTAACTAGTAATTATTTTAATTCTTAAACCCTCTAAAAATTAATAGCATGTTAAAATTATTAATAACTTTATTTCAAGTACTTAATCACATTAATTCTAGTACCAAGTACTACTTTAAGAATTGGATCATAATTTAGAAACCCTAGTTTTATTATAAGTTAGAATCTGGATCCCATTATTTTATGTGATCATGTCAAAATGTTAAACCATAAAACCTTAGTTGCTTAGCACATGTGATCATGTGAATTTCCTTTACATAGAGAACCATATTATGTGACCAATGAATGAATGCTTATGATCCACTAGCATAAACCAAGTCACATGAGATTATCATTCCATGTTTCTATTTCAATTAAAACCTATATGATCCACTAATGTCACCTAGGTAGAAACCCTAACTTGTTAATTGAATTAGTACCATTGATCACCACTCTTATATACCATACCATTAAGATCAACCTCAATCATTAAACCCTAGTAGAACCATAATGATAAACCCTAGTATCAACTTTGTGTAGCAAATCACATCACATGTTTCTATCCAACTAAACCTTACTTAGGAAATGATAAACCACTTAGCTTAGAAACTATTAGAGATTATTTGGTAAAGCAAATATGAAGTCATAGTAAACCCTAACTCATAGCAACACCTTGACAACCATCCTTTGATATGATGCTTAGGAGAAACCATAGTAATAAACCTACTAATACTTGCTACATGTAGATCACTTCTACTTAAGCACCAACCAGTCCTATTAGTAAACCCTAATAGCACTTAGCTCCTATTTAAAGTAGTTCATATTCTTATTTTAACCTGTTCTTCAAAAGTTATTCTTTTGAAGTACAAATGTCAATCAAACCTTAGAAGCCCTATCCTTCTTTGAATACTCATTATTTCTTAAACAACATGTTCTTCAAAAGTTATTCTTTTGAAGTATAGTATAAGTAATCATCAACCATGTTCTGTAGAACTTAAAATTGACAATTGTTCTTTACATATTATTCCACCACTATTCTTTGTGTGTATGATTGTTATGATGTCTTATATCACTTGGTTATGATGCTAATATAACCAAACCCTAATAAGAACCTTGTTTGAGAACCATTCTAAAAAATGCAACCAACCCTAAAGAAATCTTTACAACTCATACATCCTAAATCATCGAGGTTAGGTTACGCTCGGAACGATTGCATCTCATACTATGCATTATAGCATCTTTGCTAGTTCTTAACATTGTCCTTACCGGACGATGATGGTATTTCAGCATTTGGAGTTCTCACGTATCGAAGCTTTTGCCTGCATAATCTTGCAGTCAAGAAAGGCAAGTTCATCGCTTGATCATGTCATTTGATTATTTGTATCAAACTATATGCAAAGTACTATACTTATCACTCATGCATTGAAAAGAAAAGTATTATTTTACAATTATGAATATGACTATGTGGTGGGCAATGGAACCATGGTATGTGTTGATATGGTGGAGGTTCCATTGCATGGGTTATATCACCCTAGGATTAATTACCAATGCCGTCCAGTGATTCTAGCGCCGTACAAACCGCGTTGACCATGAGATCTATAATGGCTCGGGGAAGCCAGCCGTATCTTTTCCCTTCGCACGCCAACGGATTGGTAGAGCTGGCGGGTGTTGGAGGCACCGCCGTAGGTTGGGATAGCCTTTTAAATCCCCATCCATTAGTGATGATAGCTCTACGATCTATGAAGGATTGTCCGGAGTACACCGTGAGTAAAGCCGTATTATCGGGAGAAGTCTACCGGGGGTGTACGGTTGGACAAAAGGGTGGGTTTGCGAGTCGCGGAGAAGGCGGTGTGGGCTTGGATTTTCATACCTGGCCTCACACCAAAGGAAGTGTGAACGGGGGTAAGTCCTCGCGGATGGCAAAAGGGGTGGAATCTCTTGTGGGAAAAGTAACGCACCTCTGCAGAGTGTATCAAATTGTGGCTGTCACTCCCTGTTCCGGGAAGGGAACTGCGAACGCGGCAGGAAAGGAACTCCACGAAGTTCTGTTCAACCTGTGAAGACTGACGGGCATAGTTTTCAGAATAAAATAAACCTTTTTAAAGAAATGTTTATGAAAACTTGCATTGGCCTATGACTTTCTGGTCTATGGCTGTAGCTAGTGCATGATACACCTATTTCCTAATATGAACTTGCTGAGTACGCTCGTACTCATTCTATCCCATTTGAACCCCCTTCTTAGATCAAGGCACCGAAGGAGAAACTACCGTGGAACTCGAAGACAAAGGAGTCAACTGCAACAAGATGAAGAATCCAATCAAAGAAGTCAATGGAGTCAACTTCGCATCGGTTATAATGGAAACCTAGACTAGTAATAGAAGGGAACCTTTCCCTAATCCTAGCACCTAAATAGCTAGATTTCTATAGCAAGCCAAGTAGCTCTTGAACTTGAGTTAGCAATAAGATAGACTACGAGTCGTTCTTCTGGAGCTTTATTTGAAGTTTTACCTCACTCGTAAAGTAGGAGGTTGTGTTGATCTTATGTAAACAGTTCGTGTGTACTTCTATAGACATACCTTGGACTCGCATATGTTTCTGTTGTACCACTCTGAGAGATGTAATATGAGTGGAACGGTGTTTCACTTGTGTTATGTCAACGACTTGTGTACTACACCATGCAGTGGTACGCTGGGTCATCACAGGAAGGCCAAGGTGTTATATCTTTACATATGTAAACTAGATTATTGACTCTAGTGCAAGTGGGAGACTGTTGGAGATATGCCCAAGAGGCAATAATAAAACGGTTATTATAATATATCTTTGCGTTTATGATAATGTTTACATACCATGCTATAATTGTATTAACCGAAACATTGATACATGTGTGTTATGTGAACAACAAGGAGTCCCTAGTAAGCCTCTTTTATAACTAGCTTGTTGATTAATAGATGATCATGGTTTCGTGATCATGAACATTGGATATTATTAATAACAAGGTTATGTCATTATATGAATGATGTAATGGACACACCCAATTAAGCGTAGCATAAGATCACGTCATTAAGTTATTTGCTATAAGCTTTCGATACATAGTTACCTAGTCCTTTCGACCATGAGATCATGTAAATCACTTATACCGGAAAGGTACTTTGATTACATCAAACGCCACCTGCGTAAATGGGTGGTTATAAAGGTGGGATTAAGTATCCGGAAAGTATGAGTTCGGGCATATGGATCAACGATGGGATTTGTCCATCCCGATGACGGATAGATATACTCGGGCCCTCTCGGTGGAATGTCGTCTAATAGCTTGCAAGCATATGAATGGTTCATAAGAGACCACATACCACGGTACGAGTAAAGAGTACTTGTCATGAGACGAGGTTGAACAAGGTATAGAGATACCGATGATCAAACCTCGGACAAGTAAAATATCGCGTGACAAAGGGAATCGGTGTCGTATGTGAATGGTTCATTCGATCACTAAGTCATCGTTGAATATGTGGGAGCCATTATGGATCTCCAGATCCCGCTATTGGTTATTGGTCGGAGAGAAGTCTCAACCATGTCTACATAGTTCGCGAACCGTAGGGTGACACACTTAAGGTTTGATATCGTTTAAGTAGATATGGAATATGGAATGGAGTTCGAAGTTTTGTTCGGAGTCTCGGATGGGATCCAGGACATCACGAGGAGTTCCGGAATGGTCCGGAGAATAAGATTCATATATAGGAAGTCATATTCCAAGTTTGGAAATGATCCGGTGCATTTATGGCAGGTTCTAGAAGGTTCTAGAAAAGTCCGGAAGAAAGGCACTATGGAAAGGTGGAGTCCCGGAGGGACTCCACTAGCTTGGCCGGCCAGCCCCACCTCAAGGAAAGGTTGGAGTCCCACCTTGAGTAGGACTCCCCCCTTGAGTAGGTTTCCCACCTTTAGGAAGTTTTGGTGTTGGGGTCTTATTCGAAGACTTGGACTACAACTCTTGGGGCTTCCACCTATATAATGAGGGACAAGGGGAGGGTGGCCGGCCACTCTTGCCTCCAACCTTGGCTGCCCCCTTCATGGCCGGCGCCCAAGGCACCCCTCTCCCCAAACCCTAGCACCCCTCCTCCACATACAACTCCCGCATACGCTTAGGCGAAGCCCCGCCGGAGTTCTCCATCGACACCGCCACCACGCCGTCGTGCTGCCGGGATTCCAAGGAGGATCTACTACTTCCGCTGCCCGCTGGAACGGGGAGAAGGACGTCGTCATCAACACCGAACGTGTGACCGAGTACGGAGGTGCTGCCCGATTGTGGCACCGTCAAGATCTTCTACGCGCTTTTGAAAGCGGCAAGTGATCGTCTACCGCAGCAACGAGAGCCTCCTCTTGTAGGCTTTGGAAATCTTCAAGGGTTAGTCTCGTTCATCCCCTCGTTGCTCCCATCTTCTAGATTGCATCTTGGCTTGGATTGCGTTCTCGCGGTAAGAAATTTTTTGTTTTCTATGCTACGAATCCCTACATTCTCCCCCGAGGATGAGGGCTTTACCGGTAGCTATATGGTCTATCTATCTCTCCATGTATGATCTTTATGTGATCATGAGCTTTGTAATGTAGTTCATTAAGTAGATGTTATGGTTCAACTATTGTGCTACTCAAGTGGTTTTATTATGTGATCTCCGGGAACACCTTGTCCAATGGTGTGAAGATGATAGTGTGCACACCGTGTTTGTTTCTTATGCTTAATTTGTAGAAATACTTATGAATTATGGTGACTATTTAGTACCATCTTTGTATGCTCAAAGTGAAAGCATGGGGTGTCCATAGATTGGGAATGCGAACTTTAACGAATGCTTATATAGACCTATGCAATGAATTTGTGTTTATTATCAAGCCGGAGAGTGGTTCAAAATAGCATAGTGAAGTGATAATATCTATGAATTCAATTATGATATCATTGTTGAGAGTGTCCACTAGTGAAAGTATGATCCCTAGGCCTTGTTTCCAAGCATTGAAACACCGTTTACAACCAGTTCTGCTGCATGTTTACTTGCTGCCATTTTTATTTCAGATTGCAATTACTAATTACAATCATCCATATTACTTGTGTGTCACTATCTCTTCGCGGAACTAGTGCACCTATACACCTTACAAGTGTATAGGGTATGTTGGGGACATAAGAGACTTCTTGTATCGTAATTACAGACTTGTTTGAGAGGATATCTTTGACCTCTACCTCCCTGAGTTCGATAAACCTTGGGTGATCCAGTTAAGGGAAACTTGCTGCTGTTCTACAAACCTCTGCACTTGGAGGCCCAACACTGTCTACAAGAATAGAAGCTTGTGTAGACATCACCGCCATCAAGCTGGACTTCATCGGGATCATCATCACCATCATATCCACCACCAGTACCATCATCACCGCAGTCTCCACGCCGTCCCGCTGTAACATCTTGGGTTTGATACTTGTCTAGTTCATAGGGGAAACTTTCCCGGTGTTGATTACTCCTTGTAGTTGATTCTATTGAGTGAAACCATTGAATTAAGGTTTATATCTAGATTGTTATTCATCATTATATCACCTCTGATTATGATCCATATGATGTCTCGTGAGTAGTTCGTTTAGTTCTTGAGGACATGGGAGAATTCATGATGTTAGTAGTGGAACTATGTTTAGTAATATGCAATGATTTGATATTTAATTTGTGGTGATATTCTTCTAGTGGTATCATGTGAACGTCGACTACATGATACTTCACCTTTATGGGCCTAGGTGAATGCATCGTGTATTTGGCTACTAATTGTGGGGTTGCGGGAGTGACAGAAACCCAAACCCCGTTAGGAAATCGGTGCACGAGGGAGTATAGGATCTCAAAGTTTAAGCTTGTGGTTAGATTTATCTTAATTACTTTCTTGTAGTTGTGGATGCTTGCAAGAGGTATAATCACAAGTATATATTAGTCCAAGTATGGGGTAGTGCATTAGCATAGGTTCACCCACACAACATTTACCAAAACATTGAAGATTATTTAGCTATGTGAAGCGAAAGCACTTGACGAAATTCCTGTGTGTCCTCAGGAACATTTGGTCATCATAAGTAAAACAACCAGCTTGTCCTTTGCTATAGAAAGGATTGGGCCACTCGCTGCAATTATTATTACCGTCTTTTATTTACTCATACATTATTTATCTGCAATACCAAATACCCCGTCAAACCTGTTTGCTAGTGTTTACAGTGAATCATTGACCGAAACTGCTCATCAACACCTTCTGCTCCTCGTTGGGTTCGACACTCTTATTTATCAAAAGTATTACGATACACCCCTATACTTGTGGGTCATCAGCCGCCACCACCTGCGCCGCCACGCGGCCGTCCCGTGTGGACACCTGCTCCACCGCCACCGCCACCGCCACCTCCTACAGCGGCACCTACTCTGCCCCCACCTTCTTGCGACGCCAGTGTTGAGCCGCTCGTTCTGCCACTGCGCCCGCCACCTGCTCGACGAAATGCCGGAGACCCACCGCGTCCACGACTGGGTTCCCGAGGGGTAAGCCTTGTTCCAATTGAGCTTTCTTGTGCAATGCAACAGTCAATTTCACATGGAGTGCTCATTGCAGTTGATTTTACTTTTGGTGTGCTCATTGCCTCTCTGTTTTTGGTTGGTTAGGATGGAGTTACGGATTGCTTTCTTGGTGAACATTAGAAGGGAGCGGTTTGCTTTCTATAACTTCATTCATTTGATTTTTTTTATAGTTAGTAAAGCTAAATGAGACAATGAGGAACATATCTATGATTTATTCCATCTTCTTTTTTCTATGATTGCGAGTGAAAAACTATCTGATATGACTGCCATGCTGAATAATACCAATGCCCCTGACCACTCATATATATGGAGTTTCCCATGAAAATGGGAAAACTATTCTACAAATAAAGTATACTCTTCTCTTTGACAGAATCACGTGATGCTCTAGTCCCATTCAAATGGATTTGGAAATCTCCTAGCCTTCCCAAGCATAAGTTCTTCTTTTGGCACATGATTTTGGAAAGGTTAAATACAAGAGCTCTTATGAACAAGAATAACTTTCATTTACCATCATCAGGTTGTGTTCTTTGTAATGAAAATATTGATGAGACTATGCTCCATCTCTTCTTCTCATGCGATTTTTAGTCAAAATTTATGGAAGAAAGTAGGAGGAGAATTGAATGCCGATTTTGAATTCATAGGCATGCTAATTGAGGCTAAGAATGGATCTTTCAACCCCTTTTCAGGTTGAAATGATTGCATGTTTCATGAGTTTATGAAGCAACAGGAACAAAATCATTTTTGATAATGAGCACAGAGATATTGATCAGTGTTATTCATTCTTCAAGAATTCAGTGCATGATATTAGGCATAGAGCTAAACCTAGTCCAAATGAAGGAATGCAAGACTGGTTAGATCCTTTGTAATTGCCTACTTGTTTTATAAATAAAAACTGTGCACTATGGGCCTTTCCACAGTACAAGTCTGCTATTCCCAGGTTAATTGCTCAACTCCGCTCTGAATTGTCAGTCAAATTAAGATCTTTGTGTTATGTATTATTTTCTAGGCATTGAGGTGTATTCAGCTTCATCTGGTAGTCTTCTCCTGCGCCAATCCAAGTATGCCCTTGTACTTCTTGCGTGTGTTGGTATGCTAAAGTGTGGTCCTGCTACTACCCCTATGGCTGTCATATGAGCGTTTGTGTAGTACTGACGGTGATGTTCTCTCTCCCGAGGAGGCTACTCAGTATCGCAGTCTTGTTGGTGGTCTTCGGTATCTTACAGTTACCAGGCCAGATTTGTCCTTTTGTTATCAACAAGGTCTGTCAGTATCTCCATGGGCCTCGCAATACTCGTATGACTGTTGTTAAGCGCATTCTTCGGTATGTGCGCTTCACTATTAACAGTGTCCTTCTCCTTTGTTCTTCTTCTTCTACCCTGCTATCCAGGGAGGTATGATATATTTTATGGAGGTAGTCTGATCTCCTTAAGTGCTCGTAAGCAGTCTACAATACCCAGGTCGAGTACTGACTCTGAGTATAAGGATCTTGCTAGCAGAGCTTGTTTGGGTTCAATCTATGTTACAGGAGCTTGTTGTTATAGAAGCGCAACCTCTAGTGTTATGGTGTGACAACATCAGAGGGACTTACCTGTCTTTGAACCCGGTTTTCTATGCAAGGACGAAGCATATTGAGGTGGATTTTTACTTTCTTCGGTAGCGTGTTGCTCAGAAACAGTTTTATATTCGGTTCATCTCCTCGAAGGATCAAGTTGCGGATATCTTCACGAAACCACTCCCATTGCCTTTGTATGAGCATCGTAGACGCAATCTCACCTTTTTTTCACCGGCTGAGATTGAGGAGGGTGATAGAATATGCGTCTGTGTCGTACACATATATGTGACTTGTGTTGTGATCTTTATGTATTCTTGTGCATATATAATGAGAAGGGGATGACCGGCCCTTGTGTGTCGCACAACCCTAAACCGTTTTACTCTTAGTTCTATTGTTCATACCCTGATCTACATTGACAAAACACAACACACTATCTCCAATAAAATTTGGGCTACCCCCAACGTCACCATCTCTATCAGCACCCATCACATACTTAGAAGTACTGCCAACCTAAATACCTCCTCCTTGAAGGTGCTCCCCAATGATACCATGGCGCTGGGGAAGTACATCCAGCTCCAAGATGGCAATCACGCAGTCATCACCGAATAGAGGAAAGTCTCCTCCAAGAAAAACATAGTCATACTAGGTTCATAGTGGAGCAGGAGGGATGCTTTGCTTGCTAGGTGGTTTACCATTGGCGAGCGGTGGTTGGTAGAGGGGAGCAGAGACTAGTTTGCAATGGGATTGTTTGAACAAACGTAATTGAACTCAACTGTAGTACTGGAGAAGATGAGGAGGGAGGGCAACTGGGACGGTATATGGCGTTTCAGTTGTAGTGATAGATTTTTTTCATATAAGCAAGCATGTTGTTGGGATTTGATAAGCATGATCTGGACATGTGGCGGTAGTTGTGGCAAGAACAACAACAACAAATTTTGTTCTGACAAATATTCTCATGATGTCCCTCGGCTGAACAAGGTGAGAAATAAATGGGATGACTAGAATTAGTGGGCCTAGCTCCCTAACCATGTAACTCGTGCAGATTATTACGTTGGGAGTTCTGATTTAAATTTAATTCCCAGCTGCTGCCAAAAAATATGGGTCTTGGTCCCATGATCATGATCATGAGATAAACTAGGATTTCTAACTACATATATGTGCATAGCTATGACGAATTCCCATCAAAATAGAGTTTGCACCAGATAAAAACGATTTGCAACATTAGATGGAGCGAACAGATTACGGTTACCTTGTAGATCTTGATTAATTTGACGATAAAGAGTACAGACTGAAATGATGGGATGAGATGGTTGGTGCCTTCTAGCATTCCAAAATTATATCATAGTCCATTCATTATTCTGATCCACATACGAGGCAATAGCATTTGAAATCCTTACAAGTTTGAGATCTTATTTTCTGGACAAGAAAACCAACACGTTACGAACATACATCAAATAAAAATACCCTTCCTCGTAGAGGATTAACTCTTAACTCATCATAGACAGCACCCAAACAATCATGTAAAGCCCGACTCACATTGATAATGGAGATCAAACATTGGACGACCAAATGAAACCACGAGAGAAAATACAGTTAAAACCGAGACCAGGTTGACATGGGCGGAGAACGTGTCACGAACCTTAGATTGAAAACGATGAACAAGGGCAAAATAAAGACTGGACGATGGAAGATGGACTATTGAGTGGATCCAACGCCATCCCGTAGAAGATTTGGGGTGGACATTGGATCTACATGGAGGTGGGAAGACAATCGCCACGACGTCATGGAAGGAGGAGGGGGCTACGGAGAGAGTCGTGACTATTGAAAAGTTAAAAGTGGATTGTTTTGTTAATTGCTCATCTTTAATTAACTATTATTAATTAATAGGTGTATCTGCGAAATGAAAGTTTATGTTCCGCACTCTACAAAAAATATATAGAACCCTACTATATGTACGATGGATTGTTGTCCGACTCTCAAATAACGGTGCATCAATGAAGGTGGTCCGGCAGATTACAATATAATATGTGAACTGTTGTACTCAGGGCAATTCTAAAATAAAAATATTCAGTGGCGGAAGAGAGTGGTGTTTTGCCTCATGGGAGCATTGATTCCTTTGTTTTGAAATGCACCTTAGACACATTTTGAAATATCAAAAAATTTGAAAAACAATCGCACGTACAACGTCACGTGCCACGCGCTAAAAAAGTTGTTTCATAAAGCAAAAAAGTTTAACAAGTTATTTGAACAATGTGTGTAAAAAAAGATATTTGGACAATTAGCTCAAGAGACATCGGAAAAACGAACCTCAAACTTGCCTTAATATTGTAGATTATCACGTCTGATATTAATGCTTGTTGAAGCTGCTCAAAATTAAACATCAAATTTGCCCTATAAATGAAACTCTGTTGGGTGAAACTAAATTTGGGCGACGTGCAACTCTCTAATGAGCACTACTCTTGTTGGGAGCATAGTAGGTAGTAGCTCCTAATTAATTCCCCTCCTTGGCGAAAAAGATGGTCTTGATTAAGCCTTTTTTAGGTGACTGGTGTCCAAATCTTGTTGTGTGTCACTTATTATTAGTCTTAGTTGACATTTGAACCAATTATGTGTAGGGAAATGTTGATGTATCCTAGAATAAACTCGTGGCTACTCCACTTGAGTACTATACTACTACCTCCGTTTCAAGGAATAAGGCGCCCTCGTTTTACGAGCTTTTTGTTTGACCAAGAATTAATTTAAATAGATAAAAATTATTTGTATGAAATTAGTATCATTAAAAAGTGATTTTCAATACGAATCCAACGATACTATATACATATAATATAATCAAGATTTTGTTGCTCAATTTTTATGGTCAAAATTCGTCTTGAAATACGCGTGCACCTTATTCCTTGAAACGGAGGTAGTAACCACTTGTAAGTCAAAGGGTATACACTAGGACCTTAATTAAGTTTCCTTTCTCAGAAAACCCAACCAAAGCACTGACTATTTGTTAAAAAGATGGAGAAACCAGTGACAAGGTAACATGTTCTTGCTTAAAAACGGCAAAAACCGTAAAAAAAACATCATGCAAAGTTACGGACTACTCGTGATAAGGTAACACGTTCTTTCCTAAACACGTCGAAAACCGTTAAAAAAACATCATGCAAAGTTGTGGACTACTCGCCGCTTAGATGAACAGTATGCACACTTGGGTGCAACACACCTGAGATCTATATCCAAACCTCGAAAGCTGGATAAGTGTCCTCCGGGTAGATAAGCCGCCCTCAATTGAAGATCAGTGTTCTGTCGTTCCACTCCTCTATAGAAACCAGCCGATGTGAATTAACTTGGAGGTAACTACAACTATGCAAGGCACTAAGTAGGGGTCGACGATATGTGGTTTTTTATTTCTGAAATCTAGGGGGAGAGGGGGTCCACAGCTTGTTGTACGTATTCCATTGGGAAGTACCATGGCAGGGTAAGATCTTACAAACATACATGTGAAATTACAGGGGAGACAAGGAAGGAGAGGACAAAAAAACAGAAAAGGTTTACAAAGAGGCCGCAAACAACTCCACAAACAAGTCAGACCTACAAGAATGCCACTGAGGAGTGCCACCATGGTACCAAGCTTGTCGGACGTGTATTGGTACGTAGGTATAGATCACCACCTCTAGTCTCAGCAAGCCATCTGAAGGTGGCCACATGGCTACCGCTCTTGCCAAAGAACTCCACTCGCCCTTCAGGGAAAGGAATCCCCACGAAGGAGGAATAACCATTGAAAGAGAACAAGGAGATATGGGACCTTGGATCATGCCATAGCAAGCACTCTCCGCTCTCCTTCTAGGGGGAGGAAGCCCCGAAGGAGGAGTGGGGCATCTAGGATGTGTTCAGTTCCAGAATCCTGATGCATGGGGAACGGAATGGTTCCATTCCAATGTCACGGAATGGTTTCGTACCCGTGTTCGGTTCAAGAAAAGCGAGGAATGGAATGGTTCCGTGCCCATGTTCGGTTCGGGAATAAACGCGGAACGAAATGGCAGGATTTTGGTTCAGCTCACCTCTTTCATCCTTATGGTGAACATACCACCCCCATGAAACAATGTTGTAATAAAAAAATTGGCAGCACTTTATTTGTATTTTGAGCAGTTTGCAATAACAAATATATTCATATAAGCATAACACATATATAGCAGCAAATATAGTACACAATTAGATCCAAACGACCATAATAGACATCGAAACAGTCCAAATTCATACAAGTCTAGTTTAATGTCATAGTAGTGATCCAAAAGCAACTAAATAGAGTTTATTACAGTCCATATTACATATTATGGTCCATGGAATAATAAAGTTCATTGTTTTCCATCAACCCACTTGAAGTGAATATCATCACTTCAAATTATAGAGCACTCCAAAGGTCTTATGCACATACCTACTCAACCAAACCAACTTGCTCTCAAATTTAAGCGTCATGAACGCTTTTGCAGTCTTCAGATTGTCAACAAGATGAGCAGTAGTGAGCAATATGGTCATCATCAAATCCCTTGATTGCAGCCAAAGCATCCCACAAGTTATCAGGTACGGCATCATCAACCCCACCAGATATTTCAATTGCATCAGCCATCATTTTGAACCCATCTTTGAGAGTGGTGACTAGTGGATCATCTTCAATGTGCACAAGCTTAGCCTTATTTTTTGGTGGTGCTTTGGCAGAAGACTCATCTACATTTGGTGAAGTTTGCATCTCACTATCATCTTCAACATCAATAGAGAATGAATCATTCCATGACTTGGCATATTTCCCCGAAGCCGCGGTAGACCCAAAAATTGTTTCCATTGCACGATAGTGCTCAATTGGGTTATTCAAGAAGGGGATATCAGATTTTTGTTCTACAAAAAATGAAGAAGTGAGTAACATATAATAGATGCAAAGAGTGAAAGTTGGTAGCAAAATGTTTAGGGAACAAACTTACATCACAATGGCCTGCATAGTGCTCATCGCTGAGCCAAATAGTGCAAGTATCCTCATCCCACAGGGTCCCACTCAAACTTTTCAATTGGACTAGCCTGCCCCAAATCTTCCTCCACTTCTTAAGATGTTTGGGGCATTGTTCTCCGGTTAGAGATAGCTTGAAAATGTCATTCAAAAACATGGCACATTGGTTGTAATGACAAGTCTTGAAGCCACTTGAAGTTCTTGCACCACTAGCCACAAGGTCAACCAAAAATCCTAGATGCATGGTGGACATGGAGTTGGTCCATGCTGCCACCCCTCCCTTGGAGCTCTTGCTTGCACCGGTCACGGTTGTGTCGGTGGTTTCAACGCTGTCCATACATGTCCAGCCAACAAAACCAAGGGTAAAAAATATTTTGAGCATCACAAACACATGGTACCATTGCAATAAGAGAGTACATTTTGTCCAGCCACAAAAATATTGCCAAAACCTGATTTTGAGCATCACAAACATATGATTTCATTACAATAAAAGAGTACAAATGTAGCACAACTCGATACATGGTCTCGTTACATAGATAGCGGTACAAATACATGAAGAATGTCACACTCAATGACCATACAAGGCTTGCCTATCCGCCCACATTTGGTTAGCCATTTGTTGCCTACCGTTTATCATGTCCCTATGGTCTCTTGCTTGTTGGCTTTGTGTCCGGATTGGTTGTGTGGTCCAAGTCACCTCCGGTATAATGAATTCATCAATTCCTTGAGATAGTGCATAATTATGAAGAACACAACAAGCTACAACAATGTCCACGTGTACCAAGAAAGTGAAGAATGGTGTGGCATCATCAAAAAATTTGAATCTCCTCTTGATTGATCCAAAAGCTCGCTCTACCATCACCCGTAGAGATGAGTGCCTAAGGTTCAATAGCTCCTCTGCATTTTGGACGGGATTGCTGCCCCACTCGTTCAAATGGTATCTCACATTACGAAAAGGTGGCAAAAAACCGCGCTTGGCTCCATATCCGGCATCAACTAGATAGTATTTGCCTAAAAATAAAACACATTATGGTGACAATTGTTTGGACAACATATGGACAATTATATCTAAAGTCATTTTGTTACCTTCCCGTACTTGTAGGCCTCTCTTACGTGCTAATGCATCAGCTAAAACACATGCACCATGTGCTGACCCCTCCCAACCAGCCAACACATATGTGAAGCGAAGATCAAAATTTACTGCTGCCATCACATTTTGAGTGGCATATGTTTTCCTAGCACGAAAAGCATCTTCCATATCTTTTGGAACAGATGCTCTCACATGTGTGCCATCAATTGCTCCAATACAATCCTATATAGTGACAAATGTTAAATATTATGAAGTGTATCCTAAATAGCTAAGAAATAGTTTTAGCTAGTACCTTAAAATATGGGTCAAACCGAGGGTTTCCTGTTATTTTTTCTGGAGTCTCCAATGATGGTGGTGTGATATATTGATTATGTAGTTCACCAATGGCATGGAGGACACGCTTAACATATATGCTGATTGTGGAGAATGATCTATTGCGAACATTATGTCCAACAGTGTGCAAAAACATCGCCACTTGTTGCTCCACGTTCAAATGAACACTATCTTCTAGCAACTTGCAATCCCTCAATATGTCACAAAGTTTAAATAAAGGAGCTCTTTCGAATCTTAACATTTTTCTAAATGTGACATCGCATTGCCAAAATTTACTATTGAGATATTCAATTCGATGCCGATCCCGTTCATGCATTGGCCCATAGCTTATACGTGGTCTTCTCTTCCTTTTATAGCCCGAACTGCTACAACAATTGCAGCGCAAATAACAAAAACAGCGGCTCCCCTAATCATCTTTTTCCATTTATCCATCATCTTGCCCATCTACAATGCATTTATTTTATCATGTATTACCAAAATGCACAATTGTAATGGACATTGACAAATCATATTGCACACATTTAACAATCAAGTTCAACATATTGCACATATTGCACATATTTTACAATCAAGTTGGACATACATAAGCAAATCATAGCAAAAATTCGACCAAATTCCACGGTACATGGACAACGCAGGGGAAAGTACAGGGGCACATACCTGCAGCAAGCGCCTCCCCCTGGACACCGTTCACCGCCGGCTCGCCTACCGTCGCCGCACCCGCCCTGACCGCCGGCACCAGAAAGAGGGAGAGGACGTCGGCGGAGAGGAGAGGGAGAGGGAGAGGAGGTGCGCGCGGGGGAGAGGTGCGGTGGGCCGAGCGCGAGCAGCGCGGCGAGAGCGAGCGGCGGCGTAGAGGGCTGGGAGAGGAGACGCGCGGGGAGAGATAAGGTTGGGTTCGGGTGAGTGTTCTTTTTTTTGTCCGTGCGGTGATAGATACACCGGTTCCTCCCCATTCGACCAAATCGGTCGAACCACCCCGTTCCGCATCTTCAAGGTATACTCGCTCGTGCAGAACCACTTGGTTCCGTTCCTCCTCTTCAACCGAACACAGGGATGGATGCTGGGTGCGGAACCGTCCTGTTCCATTCCACCAAAATCCAGAACCGAACACATCCCTAGTCGGGGTGCCATGGGTCCTTCCAAATATATAAACTTCTTTTAGCTAGAAATATTTGTACTAATAGTGGCTAAATACAAAACATGAAAGGGAACATAGTCGCAAAATACAAAGCATAAAAGAAAAAAAAAACTTTGCACCCCCACTTATTTTGTACTAGATTCGCCAACGAGAGCCAAGAACTTGTTAACCTGGCTTCGGATTAAAGAGAGCTACTGAGTCAACACCAACGGACACCAAGAACTTCACATTGCATGATATTTTCACAATCACAACAAGTCAGTCGACCATGAGAATGTGGTTTTCTCTCTATTTGATGGCATCCACTAGTACTCCCTCTGTCAGATTTAATCGACGCGGAGGAAAGCCTGTCATGCATGTCATCAGGCGTGTGTTTGCATCGATTAAATATGTCCGGAGGTTCTATGATCTAAGGGCATGCGACCGTTTGCATTCGCTCGGTTCGAAAATGCGTCTGGTACTACCTCCAGCGAGGCGACGCATAGTAACCGGGCCGTCCGCGGCGACGCAAACGTGGCCCAAATATGCGACAGGTTTGCATCTCCACGGACGTTGCGGTCGTCCGCCCGGCCCTCGCATGGGCCTGCCTGGCAGGGGCACAGCTGCTTCGTCTTCCGCGGCATTATTTACGGGTGGCGCGCTGCAGCCTTTCCAGGGCCGCGTTAATGGCGCGTCCGGGTGATGCGCGTGGTTGACGTATTGTCTTTTCGTTCGACACGCGTCCGTTGGGAACCCCAAGAGGAAGGTGTGATGCGCACAGCGGCAAGTTTCCTCGAAGAAACCAAGGTTTAATCGGACCAGTAGGAGTCAAGAAGCACGTTGAAGGTTGATGGCGGCGAGATGTAGTGCGGCGCAATACCAGGGATTCCGGCGCCAACGTGGAACCTGCACAACACAACCAAAGTACTTTGCCCCAACGAAACAGTGAGGTTGTCAATCTCACCGGCTTGCTCGTAACAAAGGATTAACCGTATTGTGTGGAAGATGATTGTTTGCAGAAAACAGTAGAACAAGTATTGCAGTAGATTGTATTTCAAGTAAAGAGAATTGGACCGGGGTCCACAGTTCACTAGAGGTGTCTCTCCCATAAGACGAACAAGCATGTTGGGTGAACAAATTACAGTTGGGCAATTGACAAATAAAGAGATCATGACAATGCACATACATATCATGATGAGTATAGTGAGATTTAATTGGGCATTACGACAAAGTACATAGACCGCCATCCAACTGCATCTATGCCTAAAAAGTCCACCTTCAGAGTTATCATCCGAACCCCTCCAAGTATTAAGTTGCAAGCAACAGACAATTGCATTAAGTATGGTGCGTAATGTAATCAACAACTACATCCTTAGACATAGCATCAATGTTTTATCCCTAGTGGCAACAAGACAACACAACCTTAGAACTTTCTGTCATCGTCCTGGTGTCAATGCAGCATGAACCCACTATCGAGCATAAGTACTCCTCTTGGAGTTACAAGCATCTACCTGGCCAGAGCATCTACTAGTAACGGAGAGCATGCAAGATCATAAACAACACATAAGCATAACTTTTATAATCAACATAACAAGTATTCTCTATTCATCGGATCCCAACAAACGCAACATATAGAATTACAGATAGATGATCTTGATCATGTTAGGCAGCTCACAAGATCCGACAATGATAGCACAATGGGGAGAAGACAACCATCTAGCTACTGCTATGGACCCATAGTCCAGGGGTAGACTACTCACACATCACACCGGAGGCGACCATGGCGGCGTAGAGTCCTCCGGGGATGATTCCCCTCTCCGGCGAGGTGCCGGAGGTGATCTCCTGGATCCCCCGAGATGGGATCGGCGGCGACGGCGTCTCGGAAGGTTTTCCATATCGTGGCTCTCGGTACCGGGGGTTTCGTCACGGAGGCTTTAAGTAGGCGGAAGGGCAAGTCAAGAGGCGGCACGGGGGCCCACACCATAGGCCGGCGCGGCCAGGGGTGGGGCCGCGCCGCCCTAGGGTTTGGCCACCCCGTGGCCCCTCTTCGTCTCGACTTCGGACTTCTGGAAGCTTCGTGGAAAAATAGGCCCCTGGGCTTTGATTTCGTCCAATTCCGAGAATATTTCCTTACTAGGATTTCTGAAACCAAAAACAGCGTAAAACAAAGAATTGACACTTCGGCATCTTGTTAATAGGTTAGTTCCAGAAAATGCACGAATATGACATAAAGTGTGCATAAAACATGTAGATAACATCAATAATGTGGCATGGAACATAAGAAATTATCGATACGTCGGAGACGTATCAGCATCCCCAAGCTTAGTTCTGCTCGTCCCGAGCAGGTAAAACGATAACACGGATAATTTCGGAGTGACATGCCATCATAATCTTGATCATACTATTTGTAAAGCTTATGTAGTGAATGCAGCGATCAAAACAATATGTATGACATGAGTAAACAAGTGAATCATAAAGCAAAGACTTTTCATGAATAGCACTTCAAGACAAGCATCAATAAGTCTTGCATAAGAGTTAACTCATAAAGCAATAATTCAAAGTAAAGGTATTGAAGCAACACAAAAGAAGATTAAGTTTCAGCGGTTGCTTTCAACTTGTAACATGTATATCTCATGGATATTGTCAACATAGAGTAATATAATAAGTGCAATAAGCAAGTATGTAGGAATCAATGCACAGTTCACACAAGTGTTTGCTTCTTGAGGTGGAGAGAAATAGGTGAACTGACTCAACATTGAAAGTAAAAGAATGGTCCTCATAGAGGAAAAGCATCGATTGCTATATTTGTGCTAGAGCTTTGATTTTGAAAACGTGAAACAATTTTGTCAACGGTAGTAATAAATCATATGCATCATGTAAATTATATCTTATAAGTTGCAAGCCTCATGCATAGTGTACCAATAGTGCCCGCACCTTGTGACAAGGGATTAACTTATCAATGCCTATGGATTGTAGGCTAGGGTTTAGTTAGAAGTAGAGGGCAAGTAGATCTCGAAGGTTTCAGCCGAAAAGTACTCGACGAATATGAAAACTAGGGTTCGCAAACAATGATTCGATGATCTTCTCGTCCCTCGACCCCCCTTTATATAGGTGGAGCCGAGGGATTCGTGCTATACAAGGATTACAGAGTCCGGGACGGTTTCTAACTCATCCCGCCGATTACAAATAACACTTCCTATTACAACTCTATCTTTTCCTTAAATACATCTTGGGCTCTCGAGTCTTCTTATTCTTCGGGTAGTGGGCCTTCAATAAACCCCGGTACTATATTCGGCAGGCCCATTTGGGATGCCTATGTCAGTAGCCCCGAGATTTTGCTTGAATCATAGAGTCGTGGAAAATCTCTCACTGTTTATTTTTACTCGAAAGCTCAAACTTTCATACTTCTTCTCATAAAATTCTATATTGTACAGGGATATTGGTAGTTGGGGCTAGTTCATCTGACGGATCAGGTACTAGTTAACTGCTCTAGTGGCAATCCGCAAAAACCTACTTCAAAATCACGTCCCCGGACATGATTTCGGGATATCGGTGTAAACTTCGACGAGTGCCGCTTAAGGTCTTACCATTCTGTCGAGTCCCAGTCAAATTTATTGAGTACCTAACGCGTCCGTTAGGATTTTTCTTCGTATCTGTTGATACGGATAAAAGTAGCAGAGCGCAGTCTTTGGCGATGCCACGCCCAGCAGAATAGATCTGGGGTCTTACCTTCGCAAATTTGCGGCATTCAGAAATTGATCGCAACTTTGGCGTTCTGAGAATATATTGTCGAGTGCTTTTCCGGCTGTTGGAATGGCACATTTTATTGAGTCAAATATGACTTATATTGCTCTCCCGATGGGAGTATATGGAGAGTTAATTATAACTCGAAATATACTCTCTTGCTTGTTCTATTTTTCCTTTATTAGTTTCATCGGGCACGCGAACAGCGTTCCCGATGGGAGTAGCCCCCGAGGCTACAGCCAAGAACTTGTGCTTGGTTGTAGGCTCAACATTTTAGTCCACCTTGTCACTATTTTGCCATTATCTCTCAATATGATCTCATTTCTCTTTTTTTTTTCTTCTTCTCTCTCTTTTTTAATTTTTATCTCTCGGGTGCGCGAACAGTCGCTCCCGATGGGAGTAGCCCCCGAGGCTACAGCCAAGAACTTGCGCTTGACTGTAGGCTCAACATTTCTATATTGTCATACTCGAGATTTTACTATCTTGTCAAAGTAGCCCCCGAGCATTTGGGCAAAAACTTGTTTCTGACCAAAGGCTCCCGATGCATTCAAATAACTTATCCTGTCGCCATTCTCCTTTTTCTTGTCGACATATTTTCCCTTGTCAAATTTTCTTCAACTCTATCAATGGTCGAAATTTTTCTCGCTTTGTGGGTCCATCGTTCCCACCATGTTGACACGTCGTGCAAGTGGGGGACACACGTCCTCCGCTTTTTCTGGCGCACGTACGGTAACGCCTATCTCAGTAAAAATACTTTTTTGCCCTTGAATCTAGAAGATCCATTCTCACCACACGATTTCCTCATCCAACGGTACACTGCGACCCCTAATTCTTATATAAACCTATCTTCAACCTCCGTTCATCCCTTGCTTGCGCCG
>NC_061510.1:150965797-151013583 GCF_022539505.1 Lolium rigidum
GACAATGAAACAACTATATGTATTTCTCTTTTTTACTTAAACCTCAAGGTGTTGTTGCTATTGACCAATGCTAAGTTTACCAAAACCAAATAGATTTACTCAATGCTCCCAAAGTGGTACTAATACTAAAATCAAGATCAATCATATAATAGAGATTGCAAACTAAAATAAGGTGTGCAATATGTAAATGATAAGACTTCTCATTAATATTTCATAACGATAACTCACACCAAGGGATACATAGACAACCAACTAAAGGAGAGATACTTCCACACCGCAACCCATCTTATATGATAACTTCCCTACTCATGATATGACACTACTTGATAGTAAAAAGTAAAAAGGTAGTGATGATGTGATACCGCGGCACTCCCCCAAGCTTGGAACAAACCAAGGGGATGCCAATACCGATGATGAATTACTCCTTTGGCGATGGTGGTGATGAATTCCCAACGAGCTTCTCCACAAGCTCCTGAAGCTCATCAATCTTGTACATGAGGTTGCGGATCATCTCCGAATTGTGCTCGACGCGATTAAGAAGTATGTCCGACGGCGAGTCCCAATTCTTGGAGTTATTTGCCCACCCTTCAGCTTCCAGGCTTCGTCCTTCCTGCAGGTGTTAGAACGATCTATATCCCAATTGCTAGGCAATGCTGCCTTGGGAGTCCTTTCAATTTGATTATTGTAGATCAGATTGCGGAAGGGATGGTAAGTGCCTCGAAGAAGATGTCTTTGGAGCTAGGTAATGACGTGGAACTCTTCCTCCGGTGCTAATCCGTGCACTCTTCTTGGCGTTGAACGGGTTTGACACCACTCCGATGCTTGCAATTGTGGTGCGCGGGCGTACTCGCGGAACTTCTTCGACTTCCTCATCATCCTCCTTGACTTCTTCCTTCAACTCGGGGTCTTGGATACCTTCCCCCTAAGACTCCTTGTCCTTGTTGTTGGAGACCATGGTGCTCCTAGATTGAAAATAGATCCTGGCAGAAACAGCTCGAAACAAAACACGTCGAGAAAACGATATACGGACCTCCAGGGGTCCGGGGGATTATATAGCAGAAGTTTTTACAACAAACGGGAAGTACCAGGTCGAACCAGAGTCGGAGACGGGCGACGAGGCGGCCAGCTCATAGGGCGGCGTGGCCAGGCTGGGGCCCGCGCCGGCCTGTGGGGGCACGCCCTCGTGCGTCTCCTCCACTCTGTTTCGATCTCGTAATTTTTCATATTATCCAAAAGCAGCAAAAACATTGTTCGGAAAGTAAATCGCGAACTTTTTATTACCTGTAGTATTACCTATTCAAAGTCGAGTTCTGGCGGACTGTCAATTTGACCTTTGATGAAAGCCTCCGGTGTTTCCACTCGAATAACATCAACATCAACATTATAAGAATCACCTGAGATATAATGCTTGAGTCTTTGTCCATTCACCACTTGCGTGGCATTGCCTTGGAGAGAACTAATTTTAATTGCTCCTGAACGATACACCTCCTCAACAACATATGGTCCTTCCCATTTCGAGAGTAATTTCCCTGCAAAGAATCTGAGACGAGACCAATACAATAGGACTTTATCCCCAATATTAAACTCTCTTTTGATAATCCTTCTATCATGCCATTTCTTAACTTTCTCTTTAAAGAGTTTAGCATTTTCATAAGCTTCACTTCTCCATTCATCTAGATAACTTAATTGCAGCAACCTCTTATTACCGGCTAGTTTAGGATCTTTATTTAATTCTCTAACGACCCAATAAGCTTTGTGCTCTAGTTCTAAAGGTAAATGAAAAGCTTTTCCATAAACCATTTTATAAGGTGACATTCCCATGGGGTTTTTATAAGCAGTTCTATAAGCCCATAGTGCTTCCTTCAATTTACTAGCCCAATTCTTTCTAGTTTTATTAACAGTCTTTTGCAAGATAGATTTAATTTCTCTATTTGATAGTTCTACTTGCCCACTAGTTTGAGGATGATACGCGGAAGCAATTCTATGATTAATACCATATTTAGCAAGAGTTTTTCTAAAACCACCATGAATAAAATGAGAACCTCCATCTGTCATAATATATCTAGGAACTCCAAATCTAGGAAAAATAATGTCTAAAAGCATTCTTAAAGAGGTCTCACCATCAACACTTTTTGTAGGTATGGCTTCCACCCATTTAGTAACATAATCAACGGCAACAAGTATATGAGTGTTACCTTCTGAAGAGGGAAAAGGTCCCATGAAGTCAAATCCCCAACAATCAAATGGTTCAATAACAAGAGTATAATTCATAGGCATTTCATTGCGTCTGGATATATTACCAACCCTTTGACATTCATCACAAGATAAAATAAACTTCCTTGCATCTTTGAAGAGAGTTGGCCAATAAAAACCTGATTGTACAACCTTTTGTGCGGTTCGATCTCCAGCGTGATGTCCTCCATAAGCACTACCATGACATTTACTCAATATCTCTTGTTGTTCATATTCGGGAACACACCTTCGCAGAATACCATCCACTCCTTCTTTATATAAGTGTGGGTCATCCCAAAAATAATGCCTCAAGTCATAAAAGAATTTCCTCCTTTGCTGAGCTGAAAAGGTTGGAGGCAAGTACTTGGAAACAATAAAGTTAGCATAATCAAGCATACCAAAGACTATCTCGCGAGCTCACCTTTATTACAGCCAATTGTTCATTTGGAAAACTATCATTAACGGGAACAAGATCATAAGCAATATTTTCCAATCTAGACAAATTATCAACAACAGGATTATCAGCACCTTTCCTATCTACAATATGTAAATCAAATTCTTGCAAAAGAAGTACCCATCTAATAAGCCTCGGCTTAGCATCTTTCTTTGTCATAAGGTATCTAATTGCAGCATGATAAGTATGAATTGTAACTTTTGAATCAACAATATAAGATCTAAATTTATCACAAGCAAAGACTACAGCTAACAATTCTTTTTCAGTAGTAGCATAATTTCTTTGAGCAAGCATCAAGAGTTTTACTAGCATAATGAATAACATTCAGTTTTTTATCTACTCGCTGTCCAAGAACAGCGCCTACAGCAAAATCACTAGCATCACACATAATTTCAAATGGTAAGTTCCAATCAGGAGGTTCAACTATAGGGGTAGTTGTTAAGGCTCTTTTTAGAGTTTCGAAAGCTTCCTTACAATCATCATCAAAAACAAAAGGTACATCTTTTTGAAGAAGATTAGTAAGAGGCTTTGAAATCTTGGAGAAATCTTTAATAAACCCCTATAAAATCCAGCATGACCAAGAACACTACGAATACCTTTAACATCCCTAGGATAGGGCATCTTCTCAATGGCTTCAACCTTAGCTCTATCAACTTCAATACCTCTCTCGGAAATTTTATGTCCCAATACAATTCCTTCATTAACCATAAAGTGGCATTTCTCCCAATTAAGAACAAGGTTAGTTTCTTCACATCTCGCAAAACTTTATCAAGGTTTCGCAAGCAACTATCAAAAGAATTCCCATAGACAGAAAAATCATCCATGAATACCTCTACAATACTCTCACAAAAGCCATGAAAAATAGCAGACATGCATCTTTGAAAAGTAGCAGGAGCATTACATAAACCAAAAGGCATACGCCTATAAGCATAAGTTCCACAGGGACAAGTGAAAGTGGTTTTCTCTTGATCTTTAGTTTTAACAGCAATTTGTGAAAACCCAGAATAACCGTCAAGAAAGCAAAAATGAGTATTTTTAGATAACCTTTCTAACATTTGATCAATAAAAGGCAAAGGGTAATGATCTTTCTTAGTAACCTTATTAACTTTTCGATAATCAATGCACATTCTATACCCTACAACTACTCTTTGAGGGATGAGCTCATCATTATCATTAGGCACAACAGATCATTCCTCCTTTCTTAGGAACACAATGCACAGGACTAACCCATCTACTATCAGCAATAGGATATATAATACCAGCTTCAAGGAGTCTTAATACCTCATTTCTTACCACATCCTTCATCTTAGGAATTAGACGACGCCGAGGTTCAACAACGAGCTTCGCATCGTCTTCCATATTAATGGCGTGTTGGCAAATAGAGGGAGAAATCCCCTTCAAGTCATCAAGAGTGTAGCCAATAGCACCTCGGTGTTTCTTCAGTATTTCCAATAACCTTTCTTCTTCAAACTCGAAAGCTTAGAACTAATAATAACATGATATATTTTCTTATCATCAATATGAGCATATTTAAGATTATCAGGCAATGGTTTTAAATCAAAGACAAGATCTTCCTTTGGTGGTGGTGTTGTACCCAAATCTTCCACCGGTAAATCATGCTTAAGAATAGGTTGACGAAGGAAAATTTCATCAAGCTCGTCCCTTTCTTCCCTAAAAACTTCACTCTCACTATTCTCCAAATGTTGCTCGCAAAGGATTACTAGGAGCAAGAGCAATAGATGCGCACTTGTTCAACTTTAAAATCACTATTAGGCGAATCAATTTTATAAGGGGTTTTGGTAAATTTAGAGAAGTTAAAATCATAAGATTCACGAGCAAATTTAGTCAAAATTTTCTCTTTCTTGCAATCTATAATAGCTCCACAAGTATTTAGAAAAGGTCTACCAAAAATGATAGGACAATATTTACTAGCAGCAGAACCAAGTACCAAAAAGTCAGCAGGATATTTAATCTTACCACATAAAACTTCCACATCTCGAATAATACCAATAGGAGAGATAGTTTCTCTATTAGCCAGCCGAATAACCACATCAATATCTTCAAGTTCACAAGAACCAATTTCGTGCATAATCTCCGTGTAAAGCTCATAAGGAATAGCACTAATACTTGCACCAATATCACATAAACCATAATAACAATGATCACCAATTCTAACAGATAGCATAGGAACACTGATACGTCTCCAACGTATCCATAATTTCTGTCGTTCCATGCTTGTTTTATGACAATACTTACATGTTTTGCTTGCACTTTATAATGTTTCTATGCGTTTTCCGGAACTAACCTATTAACAAGATGCCACGATGCCGGTTCTCGTTTTCTGCCGTTTTTTGGTTCCGGAAAGGCTGTTCGGGCAATATTCTCGGAATTCGACGAAACGAAGACCAAACCTCCTATTTTTCCCGGAAGCGTCCAGAACACCGAAGAAGAGTCGGAGAGGGGCCAGAGGGCCACCACACCATAGGGCGGCGCGGCCTGGCCTGGGCCCGTGCCGGCCTGTGGTGTGGCGCCCCCAGGTGCCCCCCTGCG
Organism: Lolium rigidum; assembly: GCF_022539505.1. Classification (NCBI taxonomy): domain Eukaryota; kingdom Viridiplantae; phylum Streptophyta; class Magnoliopsida; order Poales; family Poaceae; genus Lolium; species Lolium rigidum. The sequence goes on from NC_061510.1 coordinate 150,971,034, forward strand.
CCGCCTCTTCGCCTATAAGATCCCTTTCGACCTAAAAACACCGTAACTCTTGACGAAACTCCGAGAAAGACTCCGGGGCGCCGCCACCATCGCGAAACTCCAATTCGGGGGACAGAAGTCTCGTCCCGGCACCTCGCCGGGACGGGGAAGTGCCCCGGAAGCCATCTCCATCAACGCCATCGCCTCCATCATGCTCCGTGAGTAGTTCCCCCATGGACTACGGGTTCTAGCTGTAGCTAGTTGGTATTCTCTCCCCCATGTACTTCAATACAATGATCTCATGAGCTGCCTTACATGATTGAGATTCATCTCGATGTAATCGGTGTTGTGTTTGTCGGGATCCGATGGATTGTTACGTTATGATTGTCTATCTACAAAGTTTATGAAGTTATTGTTGCTGCAATCTTGTTATGCTTAATGCTTGTCACTAGGGCCCGAGTGGCATGATCTTAGATTTGAGCTCTATACTTATTGCTTAGATTGTATCTACAAGTTGTATGCACATGTCACCGTCCGGAACCAATGGCCCCGAAGTGACAGAAATCGGGACAACCGGAGGGGATGGTAGTGATGTGAGGATCACATGTTTTCACGGAGTGTTAATGCTTTGCTCCGGTACTCTATTAAAAGGAGTACCTTAATATCCAGTAGTTTCCCTAGAGGCCCGGCTGCCACCGGCTGGTAGGACAAAAGATGTTGTGCAAGTTTCTCATTGCGAGCACGTACGACTATTATTGGGAAACATGCCTACATGATTAATGATCTTGATATTCTGTCTTAATGCTATTTCAATCCTATCAATTGCCCGACTGTAATTTGTTCACCCAACACTTGTTATTGGAGAGTTACCACTAGTGTAGATAGTCGGGAACCCCGGTCCATCTTTCATCATCATATACTTGTTCTACATGTCAATCTGTTTTCTGGTGCCATTGCTCTCATGTTACTATTACTGCTGCTGTGTTACTATTATTACTGCTCTCATATCACTACTACTTTCACATCACCCCTGTTACTAGTGCTTTTCCAGGTGCAACTGAATTGACAACTCAGTTGTTAAGGCTTATAAGTATTCTTTACCTCCCCTTGTGTCGAATCAATAAATTTGGGTTTTACTTCCCTCGAAGACTGTTGCGATCCCCTATACTTGTGGGTCATCAAACACTAGCTTTCCTAGACTTATTAGGATGTGCAACAATATTAGAGGCATCTTCACAGAAAATAATATGACCATCTTCTACATTTTCAGTCACAAGATCTTTAACAATTGCAACGACGAGGTTCAACTTTTATTTGTTCTTCAGGTTCTATAGGTTTCTTTTCACTTTTATGAACCGCACTATTTATAACAAAGTACTCCTTCATTTTAGCAGGGAAAGGAGTTTTTTCAATATAAGCTTCAGGAATAACATGATCAACAGTTTCAACTACGACACATTTATTTATAGATGAATCAATTTTATCTTTATACGGTTCATGATACTTATCAAAGTTCTTCTTATGCAATTCATAATGAGAAGCAAAAGCTTTATAAAGATTTGCAGCAACTTGAGAATCAAGACCATAAGTAGCACTCATATTACGAAATTTATCGAGTATCCATAAAAGCTTCAATGCATTTATAATCATAATTTATACCTGATTCTCTATCCTTGTCGTTCTCCCATCCTTCGAGTATTTTCTTGGATCCGATTAAGAAGGTCCCTTTTAAACTCTTCCTTGTTGCGTGTAAATGATCCAGAACAAGAAGTATCCAGCAAGGTCTTGTCTTGAAAAGAAAGTCTTGCATAGAAATTATCAATAATAATATTACCCGGAAGCTCATGAATGGGGCATTTGAGCATTAAAGACTTCAATCTCCCCCACGCTTGGGCAATACTCTCTCCTTCATGAGGCCAAAAATTATATATGCGATTCCGATCTTTGTGAATCTCACTTGGAGGATAGAACTTAGAATAAAACCGGGGCACAATATCATTCCATTCAAGAGAATCCCCATTATCCAAGTAATTTATACCAATGCGCCGCTTTACCGGACAGCGATACGAGAGAATAGTTTCTTCCTCACTTCATCCATAGCAATACCAATAGCGCTTCACTCCCGGCAACGGCGCCGGAAAATAGTCTTGATGACCCACAAGTATAGGGGGTGCATCGTAGTATCTTCGATAAGTAAGAATGTCGATCCCAACGAGGAGCAGAAGGTGTTGACAAGCGAGTTTCGATGAAGGATTCACTCGTAAATGCTCACGGACAAGTATTCGGGGGTTTTGATGTAACAGATGAATAAAGTACGAGTAAATAAAGTGCGAGAGTAATAATTGCAGCGAGTGGCCCAATCCTTTTTAGCACAAAGGACAAGCTGGTTTGTTTACTTATAATAACCAAACGTTCTCGAGGACACACGGGATTTTAGTCTAGTGCTTTCGCTACATACGGCTAATTAATCTTCATTGTTTTGATAAGTGTTGTGTGGGTGAACCTATGCTAATGTACCGCCCATCCTAGGACTAATACATACTTGTGATTATACCCCTTGCAAGCATCCGCAACTACAAGAAAGTAATTAAGATAAATCTAACCACAGCCTTAAACTGCGAGATCCCGCTATCCCTCCCTGCATCGATATACCAACGGGGGCTCGGGTTTCGTCACTCCGGCAACCCCGCAATTGGCAAACGAGTACAAGATGCATTCCCCTAGGCCCATAAAGGTGAAGTATCGTGTAGTCGACGTTCACACGACACCACTAGAAGAATAACACCACAACTTAAATATCATAACATTGAATATTACTCAACCATACTTCACTACTAACTTTTAGACTTCACCCATGTCCTCAAGAACTAAACGAACTACTCACGAGACATCATATGGAACATGATCAGAGGTGATATGATGATGAATAACAATCTGAACATCACCCTTGGTTCAACGGTTTCACTCAATAGCATCAATAACAAGTAGAAATCAACACCGGGAGAGTTTCCCCTATCAAACAAACAAGATCAAACCCCAAATTGTTACAGAGGTGACGAGGTGCAGCGGTGGAGACGGCGGTGATGATGATGAAGATGATGATGATGGTGATGGAGATGATGTCCAGCTCGATGACGGTGACGATGGCGTCGATTTCCACCTCCGGGAGGGAATTTCCCCGGCAGATCTCAGCCTGCCGGAGAGCTCTTTTCTCTGGTGTTCTCCGCCCCGCAGAGGCGGCTGTGGCTCTTCACGACGTACCCCCTGGAGCTTAGGTTTTCGGGACGAAGGAGTACGCGAAGATAAGGAGGCGAGAGGGGGCTGTGGGCCCCCTCCTCACAGGGCGGCGCGGCCAGGGCAGGGCCCGCGCCGGCCTGTGAGGGGAGCCCATGGCGGCCCTCCTCGGCTCCCCTTCTGGCTCCCTTCGTCATCTGGAAAAATAGGACTTTTCGTATAATTTCCGTCAACTGTTGATCTTCCGAAATATTGCATTCTGACGGTGCTTTTTCCAGCAGAATCCTGGCTCCGGTGCGCGATCCTCCAATAATCATGAAACATGCAAAATAGATGAAATAACATAAGTATCATCTTCAAATATGAAATATATCAATGAATAACAGCAAATTATGATATAAAATAGTGATGCAAATTGGACGTATCAAGTTACTACTCGAATAATATCGATCTCTTCATTATAAGAACCTCTGGAAATATAATGTTTCAGTCTTTGCACATTCAACACTTGTGTAGTGTTATCCTTCAATGAAGCAATTTTTTTTGCACCGGAACGATACACCTCTTTAATAATTAAAGGTCCTTCCCATTTTGAGAGTAATTTTCCTGCAAAAAATCTGAGATGAGACCTATACAATAGAACTTTATCACCAACATGGAACTCTCTCTTAAGAATTCTCTTATCATGCCACTTTTGAACCTTCTCTTTAAAGAGTGTTGCATTTCCATAAGCTTCATTCCTCCATTCATCTAGAGAACTTAAGTGAAGCAACCTTTTCTTACCGGCTAGTTTAAAGTCTCTATTAAGTTCTTTCACTACCCAATAAGCTTTGTGTTCTAATTCTGAAGGCAAGTGACAAGCTTTTCCATAAAGCATTTTGTACGGAGACATACCCATAGGATTTTTATAAGCAACTATATAAACCCATAAAGCATCATTTAACTTACTAGCCCCATTCTTCCTAGATTTATTAACAGTCTTTTGCAAGATAGATTTAATCTCTCTATTTGATAATCTACTTGCTCACTTGTTTGAGGATGATAGGTTGAAGAAATTCTATAATTAACATCATATCTAGCAAGGGTATTTCTAAAACCACCATGAATAAAATGAGAACCTCCATTAGTCATAAGATATCTAGGCACACGAAATCTAGGGAAAATAATCTCTTTAAGCATTTTTAATGAGGTCTCACCATCAACACTCTTTGTAGGTATAGCTTCTACCCACTTAGTAAAATAATCAACAGCAACAAGTATATGAGTATAACCTTCTGAAGGAGGAAAAGGACCCATAAAGTCAAATCCCCAGCAGTCAAATGGCTCAATAACAAGAGAATAACTCATAAGCATTTCATTGCGTCTAGAAATATTACCAACTCTTTGGCATTCATTACAAGATAAAATAAACTTTCTTGCATCCTTAAAAAGAGTAGGCCAAAAACCTGATTGTAGAACCTTTTGTGCAGTTCTATCTCCAGCATGATGTCCTCCATAAGCACTATCATGATATTTTCTCAATATCTCCTATTGCTCATATTCTGGAACACATCTTCACATAATACCATCCACTCCTTTATATAAGTGTGGGTCATCACAAAAATAATGCCTCAAATCATAAAAGAATTTCCTTCTTTGTTGAGCTGTAAATGTTGGAGGCAAATACTTGGTAACAATAAAATTACAATAGTCAACATACCAAGGACTCTCACGCGAAGCTACTTTTATTGCAGCCAATTATTCATTTGGAAAACTATCATTAACAGGAATAGGATCATAAGAAATCTTTTCTAATCTAGACAAATTATCAGCAACAGGTTGTCAGCTCTTTTTCTATCTACAATATGCAAATCAAACTCTTGTAAGAGCAACACCGATCTAATAAGCCTAAGCTTAGCATATTTCTTTTCCATAATGTATCTAATAGAAGCATGATCAGTATGAATAGTAACTTTCAAATCAACAATATAAGGTCTAAACTTATCACAAGCAAAGACTACAGCTAAGAATTCTTTTTCAGTATTAGCATAGTTCTTTTGAGAAGCATAGAGAGTCTTAATAGCGTAATGAATAACATTCAGCTTCTTATCTACTCGCTGTCCAAGAACAACACCTACCGCAAAATCACTAGCATCACACATAATTTCAAAGGGTAAATTCCAATCAGGTGGTTGAACAATAGGAGCAGTGGTTAAGGCCTTCTTTAGGGTTTCAAAAGCTTCCGTACAGTCATCATCAAAAACAAAAGGTACATCCATTTGGAGAAGATTAGTAAGAGGCTTTGAAATTTATCAAAATCCTTAATAAACCTCCTATAGAAACTAGCATGACCAAGAATACTACAAATACCTTTAACATACCTTGGACAATGCATTTTCTCAATTGCTTCCACTTTTGCTCGGTCGACTTCAGTACCTCTTTCAGAAATTTTATGTCCAAGAACAATTCCTTCATTTACCATAAAGTGGAATTTCTCCCAATTAAGAACAAGATTAGTTTCTTCACATCTCTGCAAAACTTTATCAAGATTGTGCAAACATTTATCAAAAGAAGTTCCACAGACAGAGAAATCGTCCATGAATACTTCCACAATTTCTTCACAAAAACCATGAAAGATGGCAGAAATGCATCTTTGAAATGTAGCAGGAGCATTACACAAACCAAAAGGCATACATCTATAAGCATAAGTTCCATAAGGACAAGTAAAAGTGGTTTTCTCTTGATCTTGCTTTTTAACAGCAATTTGAGAAAACCCACAATAACCATCGAGGAAACAAAAATGAGTTTTCTTAGACAACCTTTCTATCATTTGATCAATAAAAGGTAAAGGGTAATGATCTTTCTTAGTAGCTTTGTTAACTTTTCTAAAATCAATGCACATCCTATAACCAACTACTACTCTTTGAGGAATAAGTTCATTTTTCTCATTAGGCACAACAGTAATTCCTCCTTTCTTAGGGACACAATGCACATGACTAACCCATCTACTATCAGCAATAGGATAAATAATACCAGCATCAAGAAGTTTCAATACCTCATTTCTTACCACATAATTGCTACCACTCTTACTAAATTTGATGGATAGTTCCATCTCCAAAATAGCAGTTATTCATAACACGTTCAACAATTTTCATAGGTATTTTAAAAGGATCTAATTGAGCATGCGGTGGTTCATCTACTACCGTAACAGTGGTAGTAGTAATCCCAAATAGGGAGTCAAATGGAGACGCCTCCATAATGATATAAAGCAGTAGCAGACATAAATAAATACAACACTTACAGTAAAGTTAGCTTTACCAATCCCACTCTTCAATAGCGCTTCTCTCCCCGGCAATGGCGCCAGAAAATAGTCTTGATGACCAACAAGTATAGGGGGTGTATCGTAGAACTTTCGATAAATAAGAGTGTCGAACCCAACGAGAAGCAGAAGGTGTTGATGAGTAGTTTCGATCTAGGATTCACTGTAAATACTAGCAAATAGGTTTGCAGGGGTATTTGGTATTGCAGATAAATAAAATACGAGTAAATAAAATACGGTAATAATAATTGCAGCGAGTGGCACAATCCTTTCTATAGAAAAGGACAAGACAATTGTTTTACTTATGATGACCAAATGTTCTTGACGACGCACGAGAATTTCATCAAGTGCTTTCGCTTCACATAGCTAAACAATCTTCAATGGTTTGGTAAATGTTGTGTGGGCGAACCTATGCTAATGCACTACCACATACTTGGACTAATACATACTTGTGATTATACCTCTTGCAAGAATCCGCAACTACAAGAAAGTAATTAACATAAATCTAACCACAGCCTTAAACTTTGAGATCCTACACTCCCTCGTGCACCGGTTTCCTAACGGGGGTTTGGGTTTCTGTCGCTCCCACAACCCCACAATTAGTAGCCAAATACACGTTGCATTCCCCTAGGCCCATAAAGGTGAAGTATCATGTATTCGACGTTCACATGATACCACTAGAAGAATATCACAACTTAAATATCAAATCATTGCATATTACTCAACATAGTTCCACAACTAACAACATGACTTCGTCCATGTCCTCAAGAACCAAACGAACTACTCACGAGACATCATATGGATCATAATCAGAGGTGATATAATGATGAATAACAATCTGAACATAAACCTTAATTCAATTGTTTCACTCAATAGCATCAACTACAAGGAGTAATCAACACCAGGAAATTTTCCCCTATGAACTAGACAAGTATCAAACCCAAGATGTTACAGCGGGACGGCGTGGAGATGGTGGTGATGATGGTACTGGTGGTGGAGATGATGGTGATGATGATCCCGATGAAGTCCAGCTCGATGGCGGTGACGATGGCGACGATTCCCCCCTCCGGGAAGGAATTTCCCCGACAGATTTCAGCCTGCCGGAGAGCTTTTCTCTCTCTCTGGTTCTCCGCCCCGTAGCGGCGGTGGAATATATCTCTAGTCACTCCCCCCGTCTTAGGTTTCTCGGGGGGTTGAAATACGCGAGGGGGCGACGTCAGAGGTGGGCCAGGCCCGCGCCTAGGGGTGGTATGGCCCCCTCCTGACCCATCTCGTCCTCCCCTTCTGGCTTCCTCCATCATCTGGCAAAATAGGATTTTTTGTATATTTTCTGGGAATTGTTGTTCTTCAGAAATATGGTGTCTTGACGGTCCTTTTTCCAGCAGAATTGTAGCCCCGGCGGTTAATGCTCTAATAATCATCAATCATGCAAAAATAGATGGAATGACATAAGTATTACCTCTAAATATGAATTATATCGATGAATAACAGTAAATTATGATATAAAAAAGTGATGCAATTTTGACGTATCAGTGGCGCAGGTTGTGGCGGCGCAGGTGGTGCCTGTAGGGACGCGGGTTGTGGCGGGAGCAACAGAAGGGTGTGTGCGGGAATAGGGGTAATTCAATCTTCACCCTATTTGTCATTGCGTGGTCCTACATGTAAGATCCAGGCCCACTTTCACTAATGGCATGAGATGGAAACATTTGAAGCCTGGCCGTTTGGCCTCGCCATAGCAGCTACGCCCGAAGCGGTGAGCACCATTCTGCTCTAGTGGCAAAACTGAGTGTTGCGCGGGCTGTAATAGCAAACCAATAATTAACCCTTTTTCATGGGAATCTATTAGTATTAGATTCAAATGGTGAAAAAATTCTAAAAACAATATAATTCAAAGTTATAGAACTCTGATTGCTCACATTCTAGGATGCCATGGACAAATGTGGATAATAAGTATATCTTACGAATGGTTACCAATGCTTTCATGAATAATGCAACTAGTTAGCTAGTTAATTATCAAGTACTGGCTTTAATTTGTTTCAAATACTTATTCCTTCATTAGGTAGTGACACAGTCTTCAGTTCACGCCTTCCTGACAAGCAAATCTCACTTGCCAAAAGGACAGAAAATGCTTCAAAGGTTAATATCGGGAGCAAGTTCCGCAAATGAGGTATTCATATGAATTTTCACTAAAGGTCTGCCTGATTGTGGGCCTGCCTTGTTCGAAATTGCGTCAAACGACCTAAATGGAGCGATTCGTGTTTTTTACGAAAATTAGAGAAGCCCTAACCCAAATTGTTTTTTTTTCAATCACAAACAAGGGATAAAAGGTGCAATTCTTGTGGAATTACTTCTTGGACAGTTTGAATTGCGTATACGTGCACTTTACGGGATGGTACAAGTGTACATGGTGCGGAGACAGAGAACACATGACGGAGAAATACGAGTCTGGCCGGTTTGGCTCGTAGTAAATGGCGGCATTAGAGACTTTGACCACAGAGTAATTCAGAACGGTTGTGAATCTGGCTATGAATCTTTTATATGCGAAACTAGACCTTTCTTTAGTTTTACCTTTCACGTTCCCGTGCATCGACGTGCGTGCTGCTTGGAATCTTGAGGGCAAAGAAATTTCCTGTCGATTCAGTCCACACCTCGCCAGTATTGTTCCGGTAGTCTGTCCGATCAAAGTATCTCCGATTCAGTCCACACCTCGCCAGTATATGGAATCTCCGATGTTTCTAAAAAAAAAGTTCTATAGTATAGGCTAGAGTTTCCGTTGCCCCGGAAAAGAGGATCTTCAATCATTCAATGTACTAGAATCGTTTGAATGATTTTTCAAAACAAACTTAGTTACCGACGGGTAATAGAAAGGAATTTATCCTCTCTAGAAGTTAGGCCAACAATAGGTAATTTTATTTTACTTATTTTCATATCTTCTTCCCCTATTTCCTCAATATTGTGATATGCAACATGATCTCATGCTTCGGAAATGCTAGGTAGTGAAATTCATCGATCAATTCAGAAAAAAAAACTAGTGATTATTACCTTTAAGTAGCCGTGCATCTCAACTTAAGGCCGTACCCGCTGCACATATTCCCCTCATCTTAATTTTAATCGTGAGCACCAACTCAAAATGAGTGAGCACCAAAACGGAGGAAGTATGTAGGAAATTACTGCACACTTTTTTTTTTGTAGAATTTCACATAACGTACCCACCACAACAACTTGAATGGAGTATCTGTCTGTTATACAAAGGGCTGTGTGATCGCGTACTTATTTCTTAGGAGCACCTTTTTGACAAGATAGCCCACAATAACATTTGTAGAACTATTCCAAAGTTAATATGTGCGTATCTTAAGACAGAAGAAGAGCAAGCAGGAAGAAGCATGGCAGCTTCTGCTGATTCTGTCTTGTATTGTTTGTTGTTCAATCGGTGATCCCCATGCATTCTTGCAGTCATGGGGTCATCAGTCATGAGATTCATCAGCTTTTCCCAAGAGTCAAAGTAATGTAGACGGCCGTAGACTTGACTCCCAAATTGGAGAACATAGGGGAGAGAATCCTCATGCAGAATACTGCTAGAAGTAGTACAGAACTTGTCAATAATCAACTTACGCGTGCACTTGAACATACCCAACACAAGTATATATAATTAAAGTTTTGGCACCACTGCGCATGTACATGTGATGTGGGGACAATTATGCCTGCAAACATGTAATTAAACTATGCTAATTACTTTCGAGGTAGCGTAAGGGCGCTATGGAAATTAGGGAGATCGGCCTGGAAACTGCGACTTTGACTTCATCTCGGAGATGCTCGTGAAACTTCTACGTCCATGCTTAACAGCGTGAGGTTAACTTGCAATGTATAAGGTTTAGATTTGTTTTCATTTTGTATAGGAAAAGGCCAATCAGCCCATGGATACGCCTGTTTTCCAATGTGCGCTTGTTAGGTTTGGATTGTCTACTCTGCAAAACATTTTTATGAGAACTGAGAAGGACATGAAAAGGTAGTACAACCTTTCTGTTAGAAACCTTGAGGGAGCAAAAGAACGTACATAGATGAAACAGGGTAACTTCTGATCGAGTGGTTAATGTATATATATTTCATGAATACATTTTAATTTACATGTTTTTTTCTTCTCAAAGACTCGAACATGCTTGGGAGCATGATAACACGTCTTTGTATTGAGAAGAAGATGCTTAGATAGCCCAAACGACCAAGGTTACAATGATTTACAATAAAAACATCGCACCAGCAAATGGCTAAAAAAGAAAAAAAAAACACGACCGACATCACCAAATGACCTGCGATAAGTGTGGAGGCGCCACCAACTTTAGACCTAAATGAAAAAAGGACCCAGCCGGGCCCAACCTCAAACCATGCATGAATAACGAGGACACGAGGCACAATGCATCGATGTTTCACTACAACCTCAGCAGGATGCCTTCATAGACAGAATGCAACTCCAAGGCTGCTTAGTTCAGCGTATCCCCACCCATGTGCCTACAAGAGTCGACGAGTGGATGGCAGGACCCAACAGAAGTAGTGAAGACATCGATATCATGTTCGAAAATAAACTAAAACAGGTTTATAAGAATCGAATCGATGAAAAAGCAAAGGCGCGTAAATACCTACCTTGGTATCAGGTTATCCATTGTACGCTCATTAGTTGTGACAAAAGCTTGTGTAAAAACAAAAAGTTTGAGTAAAAACATGTACTTATCGCAGGTCATTTGGTGATGATGGTTGTGTTTTTCTTTTCTTTTTTAGCCATTTGTTGGTGTGATGTTTTTATTGTAAATCTTTGTAACCTCGGTCGTTTGGGCTATCTAAGCATGTTTTACAAAAGCCTGATTGAAATATTTTTGGGGAACTATGAACACATCTTTTAAAAAACAAAAACAGTACACCTATTATTTAGATACTCCCACCGCTGTTTTACTGTTCATGGTGTCCTCAAAAATACACACAAAATTATGCTCAACCAAAGTACCACCACCAGTGGGCCAGTTACACGGTAGACGACTGTATAGCATACCCGTCCTCTCAAGCCGGTTCAAGTCATGTGCCCTTTCTTTCTCTATGTGGTATCAAAGTTGCATTGGAAAACCTTAATTTTTCGTTAAGGAGATTACAAGTTGTGCTCTGTTTGGCTCGCTACTCAATAAAGATCTGAGTTCTAAAAGTAAAGCAAACTGCCTTCCAAGCAGTTGCATGCATCTTCCCCTTGGTTTATGCAGTTGGTGTCGTATCTGGTCTCTTTGGCACTCTCGGTTATTTAGGTGTCAGCTGCAAATGCTGACTAATGGACTACAAATCAACCACTCCGGTGTACAATATTAACTTGAAGAGTTTTGTTGCTTGGCCTAGGTATTATATATGCAAACATCTATTCAAAAGTCATTTTTTTGGCGCCACAACTTCCATGATGTCTAGTGTACTCCCTCCAATCCATATTAAGTGACTTGGTGTTAGTTTAAATTTGAAAAAAAAAACCATATTGGAATTAAAACCACGACATATATTATAGATTAGATGGAGTATTAAATAGATACACCCATCTGATAAATGCTAAGAGTACTTGCAAAATATCATGATGATTTTTTTTCTTGTAACAAATGCATGCCCCACCCTAGCACAAGCTGGCTCCGCCACTGGGTAAGTGATGAACAAGATTACAACTGAAATATTGTTCACAACAAGAAGCCAAACATGATAATCCCTCTAGGTCGAAATGTGACATCTATTAGTGTTTGTCAAAGTTAAACTTTGTAAATTTTGATTAAATAAATAGTGAAAAATATTGACATCTACTATACCATATAGTATAGAGGTATATTTCAGACGGTTTTAAAATTATAGATTCGGTGTTGTATACCTTGATATTGTTTTCTACATATTTAGTCAGACTTCTTAAAGTCTAACCAGAAATGATACGAATTATATTTTTGGCATACGTTGAGTATACCCTGCCGTCCACAAATAGGTGTACTTCAACCTTTTGTATTAAGTCAAATATTGTAAATTTGATCAACTTCAAAAAAACAAGTAACAACATTTATGAAACCAATTTAGTGTCACTTGATCCCTCTTGACATGTAGTTTCATTTTATACCAACTTGATGTATATACTCTCAGTTCCTATATAAAAGCCACATAGTTTTTTCCATTTTGGCACGAAATTAAAGAAGCCACATTGAGGAGAAATTGCACCATGTTTGGGCAGGATTAACCCTGGACAATTAAGTGACCTAATAGAGGACTTTGCATAAGACAAGAAAATATAATCAAATCCTTAAAAATATTCTCCACGCAATTGGTGCAACGCAATACACCTTATATCCTGGATTAAAAAAACAATATGGCTTATATCTAGGAACGGAGGGAGTATGTTGCTATTTTTTAAAATAAAGTTGGTCAAAGTTTAAAAAATCCTTTTTATTTTGCGTGTAAAGTTTAAAAAATTCAACTTACAAAAGAGCGAGAAGTACTCTTACTTGAAGGCGGAGGGAGTAGTGAACTCAAGGAGCACGAAACTCAAAGCAAACCATGGAATTACGATTAAGTATATCATTATAGCTTTGCAACATAGCTATGGTTATTTTTGTTTGTCAAATATTCCCATAACTATTTAGATTTCAAGAGCAACAACCTGCAAAACGATCACCCACTGGAGTGGTCCTTTTACAATATATTATTGTTCCATTTTGTATACATTATTGTGGACATGGTGTTTTGTCTGATAGGTCTAGATGCAACTATTACAAAAATGCATTTTAAGTTTATTTCAAAATCTTTAAAGGAAAAAGATACCTGGGTGTAGATCCGGACATATTATGTTAGAACACAAAATTTTGTGGAGAAAGACATTTTTTCTAGTATGTGCAAAAATACAAATAAATGTCTTGTGAGAAGCCATTTTGAAGCACCAAAAATTATCTTTTTATACAAGTCACAAAATGTCATTCTTTCGCCAAACTTTGTGTGCATACATAGAATGCGCGGAGAATTTTATTTCAGATTTTTAACAATTCTGAATATATATTTTTTTAGATAATGGGTGCATCTAGACCTATGAGCCAAAATGCATTTCTGTTATTATGTTTGCTATTTTGTCACGGACTGCTAATTTCCTTACTATCAAAATGATAATGCACAATGTATTAACACATTTTTGGCACAGCTTAGTGGATCCTGAAACAAAAGTAACCGACTTCCAATCCTACTACCAGGTAGTATATCCAACAAAGAGTCCACGCAAAAAAACAATCCCAACAAAGAGGCAAAATGCCTTCGTCCAAGGTATTATACTTGTTGCACAAACCCAAAAGTCTCCAGCATAGAGAGACGCTATGTCGAAATAAAAGAAGCAAAAGAGCCACCTCCATGCCGCAAAACAAAATCTAGACACTTACATGTTGTAATTTTCTGAAGCTCCCAACCACCCAGACCCAGTGGAGAAGAAAAGTACCATATCATTTAGACGGAAAAATAAATACAAAAAAGAGAAAGGCACACATCACCTCCGCTAACACCTATAAATACCCTCCTCCACCACCGCAAACTCCACACACAAACTGCACAAACAAGCAGAAACCATCTCCCCCGCATCCCTCCATTCCCCAACCATCATCTCTTTCAAGTTTCAACTCCCAAATCCCCATCAGGGAAAATAGTGCTACCGCAACCTGCTCGTGGTTGCGAGTTTGGTCGGTTGATCGGACTTTATTTGCTCCTGTCAAGGCACACTGGCCATGACGAAGCACGGCGTGGTGGTTGTACCCGAGGACACCGTCGTGGGCGTGGCGGCCGGGCGGCATTTCTCGTTCCCGCCGCCGAGGACCGGTGACTCGTGCAAGATGCTGGCCGGGCAGATCGACCTCGGCGCGGCCATGATGGGGTCGTGGCTCGACTCCATGAAAGCCTCCTCGCCGCGGTACAAGCTCGTGGCGCCAAGGGTCGCCGCAGCTGGAGACGCAGAGCAGGATGACTGGATGGTACGAGTTCGCGACATCTCGATCTTCTTGGTCTTGCGTCCCCGCCATGGGTGGCTGCTCTGAAATCAACATGTGTCCTTACTGGTTTGTGCGTATATTCCGTATGCAGGAGAAGCACCCGTCGGCATTGGGCGAGTTCGAGTCGCTGGCGGCGGCGGCGAGCGGGAAACAGATCGTGATGTTCCTGGACTACGACGGCACGCTGTCCCCGATCGTGGAGGACCCCGACAGCGCCGTGATGACCGACGAGGTAAGGGAGTTCGAAAAGCAGAGCAAGCTCTGCTCCTATCGTTTATTTCTTTGCAACCTGTGCTTAATTAACTCCTCCCTCCCTTCCGGTACACACAGATGAGGGAGGCGGTGCGCAGCGTGGCGGAGCACTTCCCGACGGCGATCGTGAGCGGCCGGGGCAGAGACAAGGTACTACATTCGTCGCATGCGTCGTCCGCTCACGAGCTCCTCATTCATTGATAAATCGAGAAAGAAAGAAAAGTAGCAGCCTAGAACTAGACTAGAAGCTCCTCCACTTGTTTGGCAGGAGCTTCGCTGCCATTGGTTGACCGGCCATGCCGCAGGAGATGGACTTCCTTTTTATATTTCCGCCGTCCCTGTTGCTGCTTGTGTGGTTCTGATGGCGATGTTAGTGGCGAAACTCATGGCCGGTGAACTTGCAGGTGTTCAACTTCGTGAGGCTGGCGGAGCTGTACTACGCCGGGAGCCATGGAATGGACATCCAAGGCCCCACAGCAGACTCCAACCACCACCTCAACACGCCCAGCAAGGTCGGTTAACACTACTCTAGCTTGTCAACATCTCTCTTTCTTTTTCTACCCTCTACGCATATATTAAGAACCTTAATTTCGTCATTGTTTTTCTTGTAGTAGTATAATCTTTGGCTCACATGCCACGAGATTTCTCCTGAAAAGGACTCGTTTGACGGTTGAGTTTCTTGCAGGGGGAGCATGCGAGGTCAGTGCTGTGCCAGCCGGCGAGCGAGTTCCTGCCGATGATCGGCGAGGTCCACGACCTACTGGTGGAGAAGATGGCCGCCATCCCTGGCGCCATGGTGGAGAACAACAAGTTCTGCTTGTCCGTCCACTTCCGCTGCGTTGACGAGAAGGTAAAAATTCATAAAAAACAAAAATTTACGCACGTGCCAGGAATGGGGACAGGATCTGATTCTGTTCGTCCTTGTTGTTGTACAGACATGGGGCACACTGGCGGAGCAGGTCCGGTCGGTGCTCCGGGAGTACCCGAGGCTGCGGCTGACGCAGGGGCGGAAGGTGCTGGAGATCCGCCCTGTCATCAAGTGGGACAAGGGCAGGGCGCTCGAGTTCCTCCTCGGCGCGCTCGGCTTCGCGGACCGCCCCGATGTCTTCCCCATCTACATCGGCGACGACCGCACCGACGAGGATGCGTTCAAGGTGCTGCGCAGCAGGGGCCAGGGCGCCGGCATCCTCGTCACCAGGTTCCCCAAAGACACCCTCGCCTCCTTCTCCCTCCGCGACCCCGACGAGGTCAAGGACTTGCTGCGTGAGCTGGTCATCTCCAAGAGCTAGCTCAGATCCTCTGAGAAGGGAAGAAGTGACATTATCTAACTCGGCAATTGCTCTCGTGGTCTTTCTCAACTGCTCGGTGGCAGCGAAAGGCAGAAGAGGAGTTTGTGTATCTTCATTATTTTCTTACTTGTAGGACATTTTTGTTCTTTCTTCCGATTCCCTGTATCTTTATTTTTTGTTTGTTTGCTGCTGTTCCGAGAGCCTCGCTTCTCAAGGGTTCTATTATCCTCCCCTGTTCACGAGGTCTTGTAATTAGTGTTAGCCCCTTTGTACTGTGGAAATGTGATGAATATAATACATTTTCAGTTAATTTATCTGTAGTTCTGCCGATGATATTCCGAACCCTGACATTGACGATCATCCAATCATACTTTCCACATTTTAATTGGAGCCTGTACGTGTTTTTGGAGATCATTATTGTATTGGAAACAAAGTGTTATTTTTTGTTCTAGTCTAAAATCTTGTGTTGTTTCTCAGAATTCCAATTCGGCTTCCGGGTACATATGCTTCTTTCCTTCTAATTTATTGTTAGCATTTTTTGCTACCAAAGTGTACACTTAGTGTCCTCCAACAACAATCGACATAGTTTAGTCAAACATCGGACAACTTTGGTTCCGAATTCTTAATGCCATTTAAATGTTACTGGCCAAACTATTGCACTCCGATCTCGAATTATGATGTGGTGATTTCACGTATAGCTAGGCATGGGCAGCCCGGCCCGGATGACCCGACCCGAAAATCCTAAGCCAGGACAGGCCAGCCTGCATGTCGGGCCAGGCACGGGCCTTTTGAGCCCAAACGTCAGCCCATGACGGGCTTGGTCTTGCATTCCGCACAATTTATGTAAGGATCGGGCCAAGCCTACTAAGTCGGAGCACACTTTGGCTTGTTTGGGCCAGGTCCAGGCCCGGCCAGGTTCGTGCATAACTTTTTAGCACCAACCTTTTTCAGGCCCAACCCAAAGACTGGACCAATCAAGTTTTGCCTAGGTGTAGTTTCACGCAAATAGTAGTCTAGTCACAGGGAAAGGAGAAACAAAATTTTAGTGGAATTTTGGGAAACACATACTTTCCAGGAAGAAATAATAAATTTTGAAATTTTTAGACTAAATAAGAAATAATGAATATTGGAGTTATTTTTATGCAAAATTTTAGAAATACATGTAGAGTAAGAATTACGCTGAAAAAAAAGGAAAATAATATCAACAATTGTTTATGTACATTCATGAAAAACTTTGATCTTCACCAACGTCCTAGCCCTATGGAAATACCCGTTAGCATTGTAGTTCTGCATAACTTATCTCACGAGTCACGGAGAATCTTGGTCTTATCCTATCCGCATTGTAAATAAACACGCTTAAGAGCAAGAGATGAATATCCCCTTCCCCCAATTAATGGGGGAGCTAGGTTTTTATCAAAGCCAAGGCACACCACAAACTGGAAAAGTTCACACCAGTGTATGAAGAATCAAAAATAAATATCATATATTTGGATAAATATCATGCGATTAATCAACAATGTTTCATACACCATAGATGCAGAAAAAATGAATTCCTAAATGAGATATTGTTGATGCTTTATTACGAATTCCCCCTAGTTTCCCATGGTAGGGCACACCATCGCAGTTGTCACACCCTAACTTTTACAACCTTGTTTTGTTGTCCATAGTGCAAAAATTAGGGGGGACAAAAACTTTTTTTTGGACAAATGCATTGCCTTGATCTTTTTGTTTAGATGAATTGCATTGATCTGTCTATTAGAGTGAATTTCCTTGCTCTGTTGGTAGATGTATTGTCTTGATTTGCTTGTTGAGTTTTGTCTTGAGCTACCTCAAAGAACAACACCCCTAGTGGTAAAACAAACAACTCGCCTAATAAAACATATGTTGGATCATCTACCCCCTTTCTACATCCTTCTCTTGTACACTAGTCAAAAACCTTAGACAATTCAAATTTGGCTAAGACCTAAATCTGTTTCCAGGTCCCATTTTGGAGCCTCTGGATTAAGCTAACCCTTGCCATGTAAGGAAATGCACTTGGTCCTAGACCTACTTTGTCTTGAGCACTTCCCAACCATGTCTATGCCTTGGACCAGATCACTCTTGTACCTACTTATCCTTGTTGGTTTTGAGGTCTAGACAATAATTTGTTTTGGCGTGCTTATAAGATTCGAACATTGGCAGTTGATCTCTAAGCACCCACAACTGTTATTGGTGACCTCAATGCATGAATCTCATATGTGCATCACCATCTACAACTTCCACATCTTGCATGTCCCATTCTACCCTAGCAACTCTTATATTCAACTTGATCTTATACCCTATCCAATGTTCAACTCTAGATCACTTCCATCACTTTTACCTCTTGTTTTCCTTTAATTCAAGTTTAATCTTCACAAAACCAAGAGTGGCAATGATAGGTACATTATGTAGCCACCATCTACCTTTGAGTTCACTCCTCCTTAAATTAGTTTTCTTTCTCAAGACCCTATCGTTTCCTTCCTTAGTTTTTACCACAAAACCACTTCTAGTTTTATTAAAAATCTTCAAATGTTTCCTTCAAATAACAAGAGAGATTGTGGATGGTATTTTGTATCACCTCATTTCTTTCAACCCAAAAGTAATTTATATAAATGCTCTTATTTTATTCTTTCTTTTAAATACATGGCTATGGTACATGTGCCATCCTTGCATCTTTTGATAACATTTGGGAAAAATCTATTTGGCATTATTATGCAAGTAGACCTAATTTATTTTGAAATATCATTTTGTCTCTTTCAAAAAGATTTCAAAGGCAAGTCCAATTTAAAACCGTATGCAAATTTTTGATCAACTCTCATAGTGGGGGAGACCCATCCATTTAAGTTCCCTATCTGGATAACAACTTCCATTCATTCACCACATCTCACTCTTGTATGGTTTTCCATCATCACTTTGACCTCATGAGTGGATTGTTTATGTTATCCTATTCATCCTTGATGTTATGTGATTGGTTCACTCACTATATCCCTCAACTTTTTCCCAACCATCATCTAATTAAACATCAATCAACACCACCTTTTGGGCAACCATCTCTAACATCATCTTCACCTCCCCTACTTGAGCTATCATCTCTTATGACCTTGAGATAATTCCACTTTGTGATCCAACTTGGAAAATGGCATACACATTCCTCTCTCTCTTTTTCATTCTTACTTCACCAACACAACCCCACCCCATCTACCTTGATAGGCTCATGCATTGTTGCAGGTGGTCCAATCCCTTAGACCTCTTTCTCTTTCTTTTTAGCAAAACCCTTCACTTGGGTTCTACACCAACCTTCATATCCCTCTAAACCATGGGCTTAACCATCATTTCCTTGACAAATCTTGTTTTATGTCGAAATGCCACCACCATCTACTTTAGCACCATTGTGCATTGTTATCACTCTAACAAAATTCTTTATCTCATTAGGACATCATATTAGCAAACATCGTGAGGTACTCAACCTTGGGTGTCATGCATGGGTGGCAATGCTCTTTAGTTTACCACTTGTGCATGGCCAAAAACTTGGCCGGCCATGCCATGCATGGCACACATGCATCATGCCTCCCCATTTCTCTCTCTCTCCTTTATTACTCAACCTTGGGAAGCCTCCCCTTCTTTGTCCCTTCCCAATACCACTTATGACATGAGCTTGTGTCAAAGAGCCCCTCCTCACTCCCTTATCCCAAAAGTTTTGCCACCCACCTTAGCCAATCAAGGAAGAGACAACCACCCCCTCTCCCTCTATGAAAGGCCCTTGGCCGGCCACTCCTCCTCTTTTCCTCTCATTTTCCACTCTCCACTCCTTCCTCCACTCCCTCCCATCCTCCTTCTCCACTCCACCCACGAGCTGCTGCTCCTCCTTGCTACCATGGCCGGCCATGGTCATGGAAAACACACCAAGCTGCAGCTCCCCTCCTCCCTCAAGCTCCTCCTCTCCCTGGGTCACCATGAGGAGCATCCCCCCTCTCTCTCTTTTCCCCTAACTCTAGATGAATCCCTCTCCCTCTCCCTTTCTCTTTTCTCCTCTTACAAGATTGGATCTTGATGCAGGTGCATGTTGGACCAAGCTTGGAGAAGCTTCAACCATCCTCAGATCTGGAGTTTTTGACAAATTTCGTGCAAAACCATTTAGTAATTTCCTCAATCTTGTTGTTTCAGATTCTGTACGAACTTGTAAAATCCGCCAAAACTCGTGTATAGTTCCGAATCGAGTGATTCAAAGTTCCACGTGTAACCAAAGAAAAGTTCTACAACTTGGCACCGGTACCATCCTAAAATTCGCTATAGGTTTCCTTGGTTAATAAAAATCTGAAAACATGCAGAAGCATTATTTGTTAGATCTAAACTTTTCTACAAAACATTTTTGGGCAAACTCAACTGTGGGTGAAAGCCCTCTGCAATAGCTTTATTTTTCCATAGGTGCCACTTCTAGTACCCTCCTCAAATTGAAATGGTGCACAGATCAAGTTCTGGTCAAATCTGACTTTGTCCAATTGCACCAGGAGCTTGGAAATCAATTTTTGAGTGAAACCAATTGCATTAGAACCATATTTTCAATACCTTTTAGATGCAACTAACCTATTATTTTAGGATTTCTCCACGATTTTTGGCATATAGATCTTGTTTTATGTACAGTTCAGATTCAAGCAAATTCCTAAATTTGTAGGATTAACCTTTTTGAGTGAATTCAATTGGGTTAGTCTTGTTTTAGTACTGGCCATCTAGGAAAAATATTGTTAGTCTCTGTTCATGCATATTTGTTACTTTTAGTAACATGTGTGTGTTACATGAGTTGTTGAACCAAAAAAATTTTGTTTAATTTAAAATCTTTGACCACCTCTTTTCATTTAAAAGTGGTCAACCTATGTTTTTATTCTTGCAAAACAAAACCTCTGCAACCCAACCTTAGTCCTATTGTTTTGCTTAAGTTTTCAAAATAGTTTAGTATATTGTTTACCTCCTATTTTTGTATAGTGTCTATTAGCCAAATAAAGTAGGAAAATGTTTTTTGCCTTCCAAAAATGTTTGAAAGTAGAATATGAATGATTTTGATGCTAAACCAATGCACTTGTATTCTTTGTGGTGTTATCTACCAGGGGATATTTAACTTATGCCTTGGTGATAGCCAAGAGAGGCAATTGTTAATTTGTGAAGCTCTCTTATCTTTTTGTACGTGAGAAAAATGGGTTTTCTTTTTAAAAAAATTTGTGGTGACGTTAAGTCCTTAGTATGTTAGACCATTAGTTGAATGGTTAAATTCTGATTGTTGCATGTTTGTTTTGTTGGTGCAATGTGTTGATTGTGTTCCTTTTATATTTTCCAACGATAGATGCGAACAATTTCGGAGAAGAAGAAGAAGTGGTTCGAACAAGGATTTTATTTATATTGTTGGAATTCTTATTTGATGGAGCTGAAGAAGACCAGGGACAAATAAACCAACCAAGGCAAGCCATCTTTTGATCTCTTGCTACTTATCATTCTTGATGTGTTCATTGTTCCATTATATACTTGGTTCCTTGTATCTTGCGTTATAGTTGATCCTCTACACTATGCATACTTACTCCCAAGTGTGTTCAATCCCTTGTTGATGTTATGCATACTTACTCCCAAGTATGTTGAACCCCTTGTTGATGTTATGCATGCTTACCCTAAGCATGTATGCCCCCTTGACCAACTATATTTTCATCTTCTTAATAGTATGATGATTAGCATCATGCCCTAGTTGTGTCGTTCTACTCATGTTCAAACTATGCATGCTTACCCTAAGCATGTATGACCCTCTCCTTGACACCTCATTCACCCTCTCATTTGTGGTATGATGGCTAGCATCATGCCTCTTGTTGTTTCGGTTCACTACAATAAATCCTTAGGTTGGGAGCCCCACTAAATTTTATGTTTTGAAAAGGCTTTGAAAACCTTGGGAAGATGTGATCTTGCCCAAGTGTAGCTTTCAAGTGAAAGGTTTAAAAAGGATGTGACAATGTGGTTGTAATGGAAAGGCAAGTATGGTTGTAACTAGGGTTTTTGGAAAACAACACATGGTTCTATGTATTCGCCTGGATCAACCAAATTGTACAACCATATTACCCCAAACGTGGGCATGGGCCTTAGCCCGTAGTTTGTTGAAGCTGGCGTGGGACACCTCACAACTTTCTAGGAGGGTCACGATCACCCTTGACGCCGGGTTGTGCTCTGGAGGAGGCAATACACTGTAGTTTCCTATAGTCGATGATTACTGAGAGTCTTCTGTCGTGGCGCCGGAGATACGCTCAAATAGGGAGGTATGCTGCCGGGGTGCCCGGAAGGTTAAGCCCACAGGGAAAGACCCATGCCAGGGGAGATAAGAGAAAGGTTATGTCCGAGTTTCTGTCATGGCATAGTTGATATGCAGGGAAGATGCCCACATGATAGACTAGCGGATCTTGTGGGGAAAGTGTGCAAACTCTGCAGAGTCAAATCTATTCAAATAGCCGCATCCACGGTCATGGGCATTTGGGATGGCCGTTGCTTAGCTGTGTTGATTTTTGTTTAAGAAATCGAGAATGGTTTGGTTGACCATGTGGAGATGGTCGAAAAGGAAATAAATCGGGTTACCCCCATCCTAGTGTTTTAATGTCATAGGAACTCTTTTGAAGTATCTTCTTCAACAAAGATATAGGGATGTCATAGAATCCCTTTGAGTATTCCCCATCTACCAAGATGTAGGGGTGCTATATCCACAAGAAAAACTTATTCTCTTTCACATGATATATCCACAAGAGAAACTACTTCTCTTCTATATGCTATATCCACAAGATAAACTAGTCTTTCCCTCTTATCGTCTTAAGATAGCACTTGTTGTCTTGCACTCTTGCAAAGTACCTTCTTGATGGGTTGCGAGTACAATTCCAATGTACTCACGGCTTTATCCCTGGCTATTTACTTGGCCATACTTGGAGGAATTCGACAAATGAAGAAGGATTCGATGACATCTATGCGAGCTAGGAACGTTCTCCCAGTTAGTTGCCAGTAGGGTTATGGCAGATGACTTGGGCTCTGCGTTGTTGAAGTGATTCCGCTACTCTAGTGATTTAGTTAGGCCCTTCGAAGCTATTATGTAAAGATTGGTCATGTGATCTTATTGCAATTTTTCTTACTCCGTTTTGTAATGGATGATGTAATTCTGATATCAATTCGGTTATGTGTTCACGGTGCACTGATCATGGGATCGTTAACTGTATACATAACGGGTATTTCAGACAGTTAGTCTGGGGTCCCGACAACAGTCGCTGGTCGTCCCGCATGTGCTGTGTCTCATGGTTACAAGCACAACTCTCGAGCAAATAGGAACAAACATATCAATATCTTCTTTTTTGGCAAAGATCGATCATTTCCTGAACACGAGGCAAGCTTGAGAGAACCGGGCCTTTTGCGTAGTTACTTCTCCCACAAAACATGCCCACGCTGGTCCACATAATAGGATCAAACTTATTGAGAAGGTTTGGTCGCACCTTTCTAGCGACTAGGATCACTCCGACGGCTTAACGGAGTGCATGTGGTTGGAACAATTCCAATCTATTGTGAGGTATCCTCAAAACTTCTCTCTAATAATAAATGAATCATTGTTTCCATTCTTATCATAGTAATAATGCGACTTGATTAACCTCATTCTTAACATGATAGTGATAAGATAATGATTTCCATTAGTATCAAAGTTTAATTAAATTCTTTCACTAGATTTAAGTTCCTTTAACTATTTTGTTCTTGTTTTTGACAGTATTTGAGTTTTGAAAATCCTACACAGAAAATATTTTCTAAAAATTACAAGAATATTCCCAGGTTATTTTTCTACACATAGAATTCACCATGCAATAGGGTGTGCCACGTTCCATAGTGGTCCCCACAAGTGGAGTTAGGTGGCATCCAAGCTCTTCCTCTTAGAACCCGACCATGTACCATTCGATTTTTTTTCTCTTGCTTACTTGTTGCTCCATTTTCGATCTTGAAGTTTGGGCAACCATTTTTAAATCCCTTAGGAGGGGTTACTCCTTGGTATGTGACTCCTCCACCTATCCAATATATTTTTGATATGATGCTTTGTATTGTGAGAAAAATGTTGCTCTTGGCGTCACATCTTATGGATGGAAAATCCATGGATTTGCAGTTTTTTTTGGTTGAAAAAATTAATAGTCTTGCTTGGTAGACCCTTGATATGTTTCAAACGTATCTATAATTTTTTATGCTCCATGCTTGTTATACACCAATTTCTATAAGTTTTGTTTACACTTCGTTGCACTTTTATGCATTTTCTGGAACTAACCTATTGACAAGATGCCACAGTGCCAATTTTTGTTTTCTGCTGTTTTGTATTTCAGAAAATTTGTACATGAAATATTCTCGAAATTAGACAAAACAAAAGCCAAACCTCCTATTTTTCCGACACAAAGACGGAGTCCAAATGAGAGACGGAGGAGGGCACCAGGGAAGGCACACCATGCATGGGCGCAGCCTCCCCCTGGCCGCGCCTAGGGGTGGTGTGGGGCCCCCTAGCGCCCAGTGACTTCGCCCTTCCACCTATAACATGCCTCCCGACGCGAAAAACCCTAAATCATCAAGCCTTCGTCCACGAAAAGTTCCGTAGCTCCGCCACCACCGAAGACAAGTTTAGGGGACAGAAGTCTCTATTCCGGCACCCTGCCGGGACGGGGAATTGCCCCAGAAGCCATCTTCATCGACTCCACCATCATCTTCATCGCTGTTGCTGACTCCCATGATGAGGAGGGAGTAGTTCTCCCATGAGGCTGAGGGCTTTACCGGTAGCTATGTGGTCTATCTCTCTCTCTCCCATGATATGATCTTTATGTAATCATGAGCTTTGTAATCCAGTTGAATAAGTAGAAGTTATTATTCAACTATTATGCTACTCAAGTGGTTTTATTATGTGATTTCCGGAGACACCTTGTCCCACCGTGTGAAGGTGACGGTATGCATACCGTGTGTGTCTCTTAAGCTTAATTTACAGAAATACTTATGAATTGTGGTGTCTTGTTAGTACTATCTCTGTATGCTCAAAGTAAACTTTAAGGAGTGCTTATGCAGTCCTACGCGGTGAATTTGTGCTTGTTATCCAACCGGAGAGTGGTTAAGAGTAGCATAGTCAAGAGATAATATTTATGTATTCAATTATGATATCATTATTGAGAGTGTGCACTAGTAAAAGTATGATCCCGAGGCCTTGTTTCTAAGCATTGAAACATCATTTACAACTAGTATGCTACATGTTTGCTTACTACCATTTTTATTTCATATTTCAATTACTACTTATAATCATCCATATTACTTGTATTTCACTATCTCTTCACCGAACTAGTGCACCTATACACCTGACAAGTGTATTGGGTATGTTGGGGACACAAGAAACTTCTTGTATCGTAATTGCAGGGTTGCTTGAGAGGGATATCTTTGACCTCTACCTCCCTGAGTTCGATAAACCTTGAGTGATTCACTTAAGGAAAACTTGCTGCTGCTATAAAAACCTCTGCACTTAGAGGCCCAACACTGTCTACAAGAATAGAAGCATGCATAGACATTAAGATTTTTTCTGGCGCCGTTGCCGAGTGGTAAGGTAAAAGGCACTCACATCCTCTGGCTACTAAATCTTCTAGTTGCTGGTGAGTGCTCGAAGTTATTTCATTTAGCTTCTGCAATTATATCTTTTTGTTTCTTGTTTTTATTTTCACTAGTTAGGCTTAATGGAAAACAGCAAAAGATTTAGAGAGCTTTATAGTATTTATCTTGAGTTAGGACATGAGGTGTTTGAAGTGAAAATTTAAAAACCTATGGAACTTTATTTTCATGCCAATAGAAATGTTATTAGTCTGAATGCTTTAAACACCATTATTGCTAATACTATGGAAAAGTCTAAGATTGGGGAAGCTAGTTTTTATGATCTCTTTAATCCCCCAGCTTAATTTAGAGGAGAAAATTTGCATTGATGATATTTTATCTCCCATGTGGGATAATTATAATGATGCCTGTGATATCTTAAACCAACCTACCGAAAGTATTCCTTTTAAAATACCTATGAAAATTGTTGAAAAGATCATGGATGAACGTTATGCAGGGGATGGAACAGTCCATCCAAGTGATCACTTGTTGAAACTTAAAGAACTTTGTGAGGTGTTTAAGGTTGCAGGTTTATCAAGATAAAATTCCATGAAGAAATTATTTCCGTTGTCACTTAAGGACAAAGCAAAGGAGTGGTATCAGCTACTAGATGATCCTCATCATTCGGAGTAGAAGGAGCTTGAATATCTCTTTTACTTTAAACTTTATCCTCCTCATGAAATGCATTTAGATAGGAATTATATATATAATTTTCATCCTCATGATGGAGAAATTATTGCCCAAGCGTGGGGGAGATTGAAGTCACCAATGCTCAAATGTCCCATTCATGAGCTCCCGAGTAATATTATTATCAAATATTTTTATGCAAGTCTTTCAGGATAGTACAAGGACTATCTAGATGCTTGTTTAGAGGGATCTTTCACAAGTTAGGAAGTTGAAGCTAAGTGGGATCTTCTTGAAACAATCAAAGCAATACCAAAGATTGGGATAACGACTAAGGTAAAAAATATGGTATAAACTATGAGTATGATTTCATTAAGTCTTTCGCTGAAATTGCTAATTTTCAAGAGCTTAGTGCTAAATATGGTCTTGATCCCCAAATTATTGTTGATTGTTGTAGAGCCTTTGCTTCTCATATTAATTTTCCTAAAGGAAATTGGGACATATATCATGAACCTTTTAAAGACACTTGCATGAAGAATGAAGCTGTTATTAATGATTGCAATACACATGCTCAAACTTCAGAAAGTACTATTTCTTATAAGAATGTTAATTTTTGTGGAGCACTTAGACCTTTTGAAAAGAATCAGATCGTAGAAGAATATTGTATCCATCACAGAAATGAAAAAACTAGTTTGTGCCCTCTACCCTTTCGTTTGTGAACTTTGCTATAAAGTTGGTCATTTCAGTTTTCATTTCTCATGCTATGATAATATCCTTTCGAATCCAATGAGTATTACAAGTTTGTATTGTGATGACTGATACGTCTCCAACGTATCTATAATTTCTTATGTTCCATGCTAGTTTTATGACAATACTTACATGTTTTATATACACTTTATATCATTTTTATACATTTTCCGGGACTAACCTATTAACAAGATGCCGAAGCGCCCGTTCTTGTTTTCTGCTATTTTTGGTTTCAGAAATTCTACACAGGAAATATTCTCGGAATTGGACCCCACGAAGACAGAAGTCGATATTTTGCCGAGACGGACCCAGAGAGCCAGAGAAGGACCAGAGGGGGGGGCCAAGGGGTTCCCACACCATAGGGGGGCGCGGCCCCACCCCTGGCCGCGCCGCCATGTGGGGTGGGCCCCTCGGGACTCCTCCGACGCTGCCCTTCCGCCTATATATTCTCCCAGATGCGAAAACCCTAAGGAGATCAGTCATATTCCACGAAAAGTTACGTAGCCACCGCCATCGCGAAGCCAAGTTTGGGGGACAGAAGTCTCTGTTCCGGCACGCTGCCGGCACGGGGAAGTGCCCCCGGAATCCATCTCCATCGACTCCACCGCCATCTTCATCGCCGTTGCTGTCTCCCATGATGAGGAGGGAGTAGTTCTCCCCCGAGGCTGAGGGCTCTACTGGTAGCTATGTGGTTCATCTCTCTCTTCCATGGTGTGATCTTTATGTGATTATGAGCTTTGTAATTTAGTTGAATATGTAGATGTTACTCTTGTCTATTATGCACTCTAGAGGTTACTTTAATATGAACTCCGGAGTCACTCTCCACGGTGTGATGGTGACAATGTGCTCATCGTGTGTGATTCCTTTATGACGTTGTGGAGCTTGTTTACTCCGGCTTGAGGTTTGCTTTTGCAGCCCTACACAATGAATGGTGTTTGTTATCCAACAAGAGAGTGTTTGAGAGTAGCATTTATTTATTCAATTATGTGATCATTGTTGAGAGTGTCCACTAGTGAAAGTATGATCCCTAGGCCTTGTTTCTAAGCATTGAAACACCGTTTCCAACAAGTTCTGCTACATGTTCGCTTGCTGCCATTTTTGTTTCAGATTGCAATTACTACTTATAATCATCCATATTACTTGTATTTCACTATCTCTTCGCCGAACTAGTGCACCTATACATCTGACAATTGTATTAGGTGTGTTGGGGACACAAGAGACTTCTTGTATCTTAATTGTAGGGTTGCTTGAGAGGGATATCTTTGACCTCTACCTC
Source organism: Lolium rigidum (assembly GCF_022539505.1). NCBI lineage: Eukaryota > Viridiplantae > Streptophyta > Magnoliopsida > Poales > Poaceae > Lolium > Lolium rigidum. The sequence continues at coordinate 150,999,417 of NC_061510.1, forward strand.
CACCGAGTTCGATAAACCTTGGGTGATTCACTTAAGGAAACTTGCTGCTGTTCTACAAACCTCTGCTCTTGGAGGCCCAACACTGTCTACGGGAATAGAAGCGTGCATAGACATCAAGCTATTTTTACGGCGCCGTTGTCGGGGAGGTAAGGTAAAAGGTGTTCACATCCTCCGACTACTAAGCTATTTCCTAGCACTGTTGCCGGTGTGTGAGTGCTCGAAGTTATTTCCTTTAGATTCTGCAATTGCATCTTTTTGTTTCTTGTTTTTATTTTTCACTAGTTAGGCATCAAAAAATTTAGTGAGCTTTTTAATCTTTTGTTGCGGTCAGAAACCCACCGGCGGGCAGCGACGGGCAACATCGTAGAGCCGGGAATCTCCCAGGACTGCGGCTGGCCCTGGTCCCTCCGAGCGACGGCCCGCAAAGCCTCCGGCACGCACGCGTCCGATGCTGTCGCAAGGGCGTGCCACCTGACCTATACCGGGTCAGGAAGGTGTTGGATGATGCCTCGCTTAGTTTCCTGCATGGCATACACGTAAACGTTAAATACGAGCCTCGATCGGCTCTCGGGTTGTCCTGTGAATCGGCTCAAAGAGCCGATCCACCCATGATGCGTACGAGGTGTACGATCGGATGGTGGTCCTGCTTGATCAAGATAAAGCTGAAACGACCTACTACGATGCGGGGTTTTCACCGCACAATCGGAACATCCTACTCGTGATTGGGCCTCGCGCTCGCGTATGGTGATCGTAAGCCGATCCTAGACAGGGCCTAAAAACCAACACGAGGTTGATCCTCGGAACGTCCTGTCTAGGGCTAGCAAACGACACCCTACACGCCGCTGGATCCTCCAACCCTTTGTAAGGCCTAACAATGCAGATATTAAACTAATCCTTGAAGAACAAGGAGCAATCATAACGGATCGGATCTACTAAATAATGATCAAGCGGGGTGCCGCCCTTACACCCGTGACAGGCTTAAGGGCGGCTAGATGTCTAAGGGTTGCACGACGATAGCATATGATACGAAGAACGATGCTAACCCTAAAACACCTATGATAACTACGTTGCTCGCCATCAAAAAGGCTTCAGTACGAGCAACGCATGGATGACAAATAAACGCGTGTGCTGCCTAGATCGCAAGATGCGATCTAGGCAGCATGGTGCTTACCCGGAAGAAACCCTCGAGACGGGGAGTTGGCGATGCGCCGAGATTGGTTTGTGTTGAACGTTGGTTGTTGTTTATTTCATAAACCCTAGATACATATTTATAGTCCGGGGGACTTTCTAACGTGGGAATAATCCCAACCGTGCACGAGGCAAACTCTAACTAACCGACACGTAATCTACTATGTTACAGATACAAGGGCAAACTAGCCCAAACTTTGCATATAAGGCCGATTCACGTATCTTCTTCCGTATATAATCTTCAAGCCCATCTTGATCGCGGCCCACCTCCGATCCGGTCAAATTCTGGTGATAACACATGCCCCCCTGGTTTTGGAAATGACATTTCCAAAATCATTACGCTTTCTTTCATCGGGTCATGTCGTGGCAGAGCAGGACTGCCGCAGAATCTTCCATCATTTCGCCTCGCCTCCTGGGCTTCTCTGCACGAATTGATAATTTCGGCATCACGTCCTCGAGAACCGTCATGGCATTAAATCTCCACTACACCCCTTTATTTATCTGTGCCGAATGGTTCGCCACTTCATCCCCTTGCTACGTTACTGTCCACCAGCGCCCAAAAAACCCTCTTCCCCTGTAGCAATGTCTTCCTCTTCCTCTTCCCCCTCAGGCCTCCCCCTCCAATCTTCGCCGAAGAGCAAGAATGAAGACGACCTCAACTCCGGGGCGAACCCCATCCCCTCCAACAAGGAGGAGAAAGAAGGAGAAGTAGAGACAGAGGCCTCCCCCTCCGCCAGGCTCCCGCCGAAGAAGCGCTCCCGCATGTGGGCGGACAGCGAGGACGAGGATGATGATGAGGAAGGAGAAGAGGAGGAGGAGGAGGATGATTCCTCCTCTTCCGCTGGGTACCCGCCTACGAAGCGCTTCCGTGCTTGGGCGGACAGCGAGGATGATGATGATGACGAGGAAGAAGAAGCTCCGGCCGAAGGCTGGGGCATCAGCGACGAGGAATTCTCCGGCGGTAGCGCCGACAGCGACACCGATGATGATGCCAGCGAGGATTAGTAATGTAGGATTAGTAGCCCCTGAGCAACCGGCTCTTCTTTTGCTTGAGCAATCGGCTCTTCATTGTAAAAATCCTCTCTTATTAATGAAGAAGACTTTTCCTTAACTCGATTTTGCCGATTTCCCTTCGTGCTGATTCTGCCGATTGTTAGTTTGATCAACGCTCAATGAGCCGATGGCAACGCATCGACCTCTTACGATAAATTTCGAGATAGACCAATTTAGCCACCTCCTCAAATGGTAACCGGTGAACCTTGCTCAACCTCAGATCTCCAACTTCCAACCGAGCAGGTCCAAACCGCAGTCACTGAGCGTATTATTAACGGCAACCTTTGTCTTCGGGAGAGCTCTAGGACCATTGCTGAATCAACCCGGAGGCCGGAGCTGATACTTCTGCAGGACAGGCTCCTGCTCCGTTTTCCCGCAGCAACCATTCCTCAAAAAAGTTGAGATGCAGAGCTAGCCGATTTCAACCAAATCGGCTTCCTATAGCAAAGGGTCCTTCGAGGGCAAGCTGCCCCCGAGCCTCAGTTAAGGCGAGAAAAGTAGTGAGCCAGCCAAATGTGCCGCCATCGGCCCCCAAGTCATAATGCAGAGCCAGCCGATTTCAACAAAATCGGCTCCTCAGAGCAGAGAACCTTGTTATCACCAGAATTTGACCGAGTCAGAGGTGGGCCGCGATCAAGATGGACTTGAAGAATATATATGGAAGAAATACGTGAATCGGCCTTACATGCAAAGTTTGGGCTAGTTTGCCCTTGTATCTGTAACATATTAGATTACGTGTCGGTTAGGAGTTGGAGTTTTACCCGTGCACGGTTAGGTGCACGCTTGAGTTAGAAAGTCCCCTGGACTATAAATATGTATCTAGGGTTTATGGAATAAACAACAACCAACGTTCAACACAAACAAATCTCGGTGCATCGCCAACTCCTTCGTCTCGAGGGTTTCTCTGGTAAGCACCATGCTGCCTAGATCGCATCTCGCGATCTAGGCAGCACTAAGCTTATTACGTTGTTCATGCGTTGCTCGTGCTGAAGCCCTTTTGATGGCGAGCAACGTAGTTATCTTAGATGTGTTAGGGTTAGCATTGTTCTTCGTATCATATGCTGTTGTAGTGCAACCCTTATACATATAGCCGCCCTTACACCTATCTTAGGTGTAGGGGCGGCACCCCGCTTGATCATCGTTTAGTAGATCCGATCTGTTACGGTTGCTCCTTGTTCTTCAAGGATTAGTTTAATATCCGCAATAGTTAGGCCCTACAAAGGGTTGGAGGATCCAGCGGCGTGTAGGGTGGAGTTTGCTAGCCCTAGACGAGGATGTTCCGGGGATCAACCTCGTGTTGGTTTTAGGCCCTGTCTAGGATCGGCTTACGGTCACCGTACGCGAGCGCGAGGCCCAATCGTGAGTAGGATGATCCGATTATGCGGTGAAAACCCTAAATCGTCGTAGATCGCATTAGCTTTATCTTGATCAAGCGGGACCACCATATATTCGTGCACCTCGTACGAATCATGGGTGGATCGGCTCTTTGAGCCGATTCACGAGATAACCTGAGAGCCGATCGAGGCTCGTATTTAATGTTTACGTGTATGCCATGCGAGGAAACTAAGCGAGGCATCATCCAACACCTTCTACGACCAGGTATAGGTCGAGGTGGCACGCCCTTGCGATAGCATCGGACGTGTGACCGGAAGGCTTTGCGGGCCGTCGCTGCGAGGGACCGGGGCCAGCCGCAGCCCTAGTTGTTCCCGGATCTACGGTGTTGCCGATCGCTGCCCGCCGGTGGGTTTCGACCGCAACACATTCGGCACGCCCGGTGGGACAATCTTCGACATCCACCGCATCGCCATCTACATCCGAGATGGCGGAAAGCACTCCGGTCAAGTACGAGGATCTGGCGACGAGCTCAAGAAGAAGCATGACGAGATCAAGGCGGTCATCGAAGCCGAACTCATCGGCTCTTTCCACGAACCCGCTCCCATGGCGTCAGGTGGAAGGGGTTCTCACCTGAAGGCGCGCTCGATGGAGTGGACCTGTCCGTCCCGTCAGGAGAACGCACCAGGTCGCCGCGTCGGGAGGTCAACTTCATGATGGCTCATTCGCTGCACCGCCACTCTGAGAGCCTGGTGAACACTTTGGAGCGTGTCGCTCTGCGCGTGATCCAGGAAATCATGAGCCATCAGTACCCTCTGTCAGGACTAGCTCTCGGGACCCATCAAGGAGAGGTGCCGCTCCAGTCCCGTCCACCGTTGCCATGCGCATTGGCAGCACCGGAAGTGCCGAGTTCACCGGCATACGCCATTGACATGGTGGAGTACACTTACCATGGAGGGGGCCAGCCGCAGCCCTAGTTGTTCCCGGCTCTACGGTGTTGCCAGTCGCTGCCCGCCAGTGGGTTTCTGACCGCAACACATTCTGGCACGCCCGGTGGGACCATCTTCGACATCCACCGCATCGCCATCTACATCCGAGATGGCGGAAAGCACTCCGGTCAAGTACGAGGATCTGCCTGACGAGCTCAAGAAGAAGCATGACGAGATCAAGGCAGTCCTCGAAGCCGAACTCATCGGCTCTTTCCACAGAACCCGCTCCCATGGCGTCAGGTGGAAGGGGTTCTCACCTGAAGGCGCGCTCGATGGAGTGGATCTGTCCATCCCGTCAGGAGAACGCACCAGGTCGCCGCGTCGGGAGGTCAACTTCATGATGGCTCATTCGCTGCACCGCCACTCTGAGAGCCTGGTGAACACTTTGGAGCGTGTCGCTCTGCGCGTGATCCAGGAAATCATGAGCCATCAGTACCCTCTGTCAGGACCAGCTCTCGGGACCCATCAAGGAGAGGTGCCGCTCCAGTCCCTTCCACCGTTGCCATGCGCATTGGCAGCACCGGAAGTGCCGAGTTCACCGGCATACGCCATTGACATGGTGGAGTACACTTACCATGGAGGGTGCCAGCCAGATTTCCCGTGCAATATCAATATGGTGGGACTTGGGCACCACTCTGGTAAGGATGGAGATGAGGGCAGCTGCTCTCATAGCAAAGACACAGAGGAAGCCGCTCCACGCGATCGGCTCCGCCACGAAGGCAAGCGCTACGTCACAGAGGGAGAATTTAAGAACATAAGATATCAGCGACCTCTCTCTGATCACCTCCTCAACAAGTATGTGAGTCAGTACGACCAACGCCGGCGATACAACGACGATGATAAAGAAGATCGTCTGGCTAGGGACGACGAGGAGGCGTCGTCGGCGTGATCACGACGAGGAGCGATACGAGCGCCACGCCAAGGAAAAGTCGAGGGAGCAAGACGACGTGGATAGGCATCGGGACTGCCCCTTCTTCGGATACTTTGCTGGGATTCAGGAATGAGCCGATTGCCTACAATCGGCAGCGCCGAGAATGCAAACGAGAGGAAGAAGGATGCAGCTAACGTGTCCGTGTTCAAACGTCTAGGGCCTCTCCCGCCTCGGAACAAGCATCGTTGAGTCCGCTCGGGTGGAAGATCTCGAGGAACTAGAGGACGATGATGAAGAAGACAAGTATCATCGGCCAAGATGGTGCCCCGATGGGCTCGGCCGTTCCCGAAGCGAAGGGTTCAGCGTCTGCGTGGGTTGGAAGAAGGCTGAAAGATTATACCCGCACACGTTGAGGAAGGCACGGCCTGATCCGGCCGCCAAAATTCAGCGAACCACGGACGAAGAGGGTCGGCCACAAAGAAAAGAGTGGCGCCCCGGGCAAAGGAAAGCCGATGATGAGACATCGGCTGGCACAAACATGGTCTTCATCCTTCCAACGGAGTTTAGCGCTCCAAGATTATACGAAGCACCTGTAGCACAACTGGACTGCGGCCCACGGCCGGTCATCTTTGAGAAGCCACGAGAAAGAAGTTACAGGCATCTGAAGGCCCTGTACTTGCGAGGATACATCAATGGGCAGCCTGTTAACAAGATGTTGGTGGACACCGGAGCGGCAGTCAACATTATGCCATACTCCATGCTACGTCGGTTGGGACGCTCTAGCTCAGATCTGATCAAAACCAATGTGACACTGAGCGATTTCAACGGCCAAGCATCTACGCACAAGGTGTTACGAACGTGGATCCGACCGTAGGAAGGAAAACTATCCCTACGACGTTCTTTATTGTCGACGGCAAGAGCACCTATGCTGTCCTACTAGGGAGAGATTGGATCCACGCCAATCTGTTGCATTCCATCCACGATGCACCAATGCCTAATACGGTGGGATGGAGATGAAGTAGAAGTCGTCCACGCGAGATGATTCAGCCGAGATTTCAACGGCTGGCATGGACGTTTGGGAGACATCAGGCCAAGAGCCACTCTCAGGGATCAATTTGGACGACTGCGAGCGCATCGACGTGACAAGAAACGGGGTTAGGCTGGTTTTATCCACCGGCCTGACCGTGTAACAAAAGCGAACATCGATGGACGAACGTGGCGATGCCGATCCAGGTGATCGGCCCCAAGGATCTATGGAGGAACATTACAAAACCTTCATCGAACAAGCAACGTGGAGGCCGATTCCAGAAATCGGCCAAAATTATCCTCACCATCCATTCTGCCTGGGTTCAACATCTGATCCAACAGAGCCGATACCATCAAATCCCTTGAAAGAATCGGCTCGGGGGGCACCCAGGTGGATAAAACACGAGGAAAGCGTCTTACAAATGCCCATCAGCCTAAGATATCCTTTGATGATGGGTATTGAAGTATGGGGGCCGATACATAAATTGGCCGTAAAAAATTCAAAAAAAATTTAAGCACAGCTGATGTAGCAGACATCGACTTAAGGATATAAAGCCGATGCATGGCCATCGACTCAGGAGGTATAACTGTCATAATCAGAGGGGCAATGGAGCAGGAAGTGGGCCACGAAGAGAGACTCTAATGGAAGAACTCCTCAATGGAGTGGTTTAATGGCTCAGAGTCCTCTCCTCAAGAACCCCGGATTCTTTTGCGAGTATTCGAGTCCGCGGTTTCAGCTGGGGCAAGTTTGCATCAGATCCACCGAAGGAAAGGAGCCGATCTGACCTGCAAAGACGAGGAAGTGGACTGAAGAAGCTCGGGGGGCAGCTCACCCTGAAGGTTCTCTGCTCTGGGAAGCCGATTTTGTTGAAATCGGCTGGCTCTGCGTTATGATTTGAGGCCAATGGCGGCACATTGGGCTGACTCACTACCTTTCCCGCCTTGACTGAGGCTCGGGGGGCAGCTTGCCCTGAAGGACCCTTTGCTATAAGGAGCCGATGTTTGTTGGAATCGGTTGGTTTTACATCTTAGTTTGAGTTAGCAATAGTCTCAGAGAGCCCCTGAAAGCGAAGGGGATTTGGAAGAGAAGGGTCTGGAAGGAAAATGTCTGGAAACCTGAGGTTAATGATGAGGCCAGGCATTTATTTCAGGGGTTTTTACCGTTGAATCCAACATTACGCTCAGTGACTGCGGATTGGACCTGTTCGGTTGGAAGTTTAGGGATCTGAATTTGAGCAAGGTTCGCAGATTACCGATGTGTTGCCATCGGCTTGTTGAGCGGTGATCAATTTAGCAATCGGCCAAATCGGTATGAAAAGAAATCGGCGAAATCAAGTTAAGGGAAATTCTTCATTAATATTAGGATTTCTTACAATGAAGAGCCGACTGCTCAAAGAAGAAAGGAAGAACAAAAGAAGAGCCGATTGCTCAAAGGACTACTAATCCTACGTAACTACTCCTCGCTAGCATCATCGTCGGCGTCGCCATTGGCGCTACTGCCGGAGAATTCCTCGCCGCTGCTGCCCCAGCCGTCGGCTGGAGCTTCCTCCTCCTCGTCATCATCATCATCCTCACTGTCCGCCCAAGTGCGGAAGCGCTTCGTCGGCGGGTACCCCGCGGAAGAGGAGGAATCATCTTCCTCCTCCTCCTCTTCTCCTTCCTCGTCGTCATCGCCGTCCTCGCTGTCTGCCCACATGCGGGAGCGTTTCTTCGGCGGGAGCCTGTTGGAGGGGGAGGCCTTGGTCTTCTCTACTTCTCCTTCTTTCTTCTCCTTGTCAGAGGAGATGGGGTTTGCCCCGGAGTGGAGGTCGTCCTCTTTCTTGTTCTTCGGCGACGGTTGGAGGGGGGGGCCTGAGGGGGAAGAGGAAGAGGAAGACATTGCTACAGGGGGAGAGGGTTTTTTAGCGCTGGTGCACAGAACAGAGCAAGGGGATGGAGTGGTGAACCGTTTGGCACAGATAAATAAAGGGAGTGTAGTGGAGATTTAATGCCATGACGGTTCTCGAGGACGTTATGCCGAAATTATCAATTCGTGCAGAGAAGCCCAGGAGGCGAGGCGGAATGATGGAAGATTCTGCGGCAGCTACTGCTCTGCCACGACATGACCCGACGAAAGAAAAGCGTAATGATTTTGGAAATGTCATTTCCAAAACCAGGGGGGCATGTGTTATCACCGGAATTTGACCGAGTCGAGAGGTGGGCCGCGATCAAGATGGACTTGAAGAATATATATGGAAGAAATACGTGAATCGGCCTTACATGCAAAGTTTGGGCTAGTTTGCCCTTGTATCTGTAACATATTAGATTACGTGTCGGTTAGGAGTTGGAGTTTTACCCGTGCACGGTTAGGTGCACGCCTGAGTTAGAAAGTCCCTTGGACTATAAATATGTATCTAGGGTTTATGGAATAAACAACAACCAACGTTCAACAGAAACAAATCTCGGCGCATCGCCAACTCCTTCGTCTCGAGGGTTTCTCCTGGTAAGCACCATGCTGCCTAGATCGCATCTCGCGATCTAGGCAGCACAAGCTTATTACGTTGTTCATGCGTTGCTCGTGCTGAAGCCCTTTTGATGGCGAGCAACGTAGTTATCTTACATGTGTTAGGGTTAGCATTGTTCTTCGTATCATATGATGTTGTAGTGCAACCCTTATACATCTAGCCGCCCTTACACCTATCTTAGGTATAGGGGCGGCACCCCGCTTGATCATCGTTTAGTAGATCCGATCTGTTACGGTTGCTCCTTGTTCTTCAAGGATTAGTTTAATATCCGCAATAGTTAGGCCCTACAAAGGGTTGGAGGATCCAGCGGCGTGTAGGGTGGAGTTTGCTAGCCCTAGACAGGATGTTCCGGGGATCAACCTCGTGTTGGTTTTTAGGCCCCTGTCTAGGATCGGCTTACGGTCACCATACGCGAGCGCGAGGCCCAATCGTGAGTAGGATGATCCGATTATGCGGTGAAAACCCTAAATCGTCGTAGATCGCATTAGCTTTATCTTGATCAAGCAGGACCACCATATATTCGTGCACCTCGTACGAATCATGGGTGGATCGGCTCTTTGAGCCGATTCACAGGATAACCGAGAGCCGATCGAGGCTCGTATTTAATGTTTACGTGTATGCCATGCGAGGAAACTAAGCGAGGCATCATCCAACACCTTCCGACCGAGGTATAGGTCAGGTGGCACGCCCTTGCGATAGCATCGGACGTGTGACCAGAAGGCTTTGCGGGCCGTCGCTCTGAGGGACTGGGGCCAGCCGCAGCCCTAGTTGTTCCCGGCTCTACGGTGTTGCCAGTCGCTGCCCGCCGGTGGGTTTCTGACCGCAACAAACCTTCAGGGTGAGCTGCCCCCCGAGCTTCTTCAATCCACTTCTTGCGCCTTGTTGGTCAGATCGGCTCCTTTCCTTTAGCGGATTTGATGTAACCCATCCTTAACCTGATCTGCACGTCCATGCTGCTCTTGGCATTGGTCAGGGTCATGACCCCTCAAACTTGCCCCAGCTGATACTGCGGACTCGAATACTTGCAAAAAGAATCTGGAGGTTCTTGAAGAGAGGATCTAAGCCACCAAACCACTCCATTGAGGAGTTCTTCCATTAGAGTCTCTCTTCGTGACCCACTTCCTGCTCCATTGAGCCTCTGCTTATAACAGTTGTATCTCTTGAGTCGATGGCCATGCATCGGCTTTCAAATTTTTTTTTACGGCCGATTTATGTATCGGCCCCCCCAATGTTTCATCGCACATGTATCGCACATGTATCATCAGATTAGGTGCCCCCCGAGCCGATTCTGCCAGGTAACTGCTGATATCGGCTCTATGGTTAGCCAAGGCACTACGATGTGAACGTCGGCTCTGTTAGGGACAATGTGGATTTCTTCCAGTGCATCAGCCGACGCAAACCCATTGTCCATTGGATCAACGTTGAACCCAGGCCGAATGAATGGTGAGGATAATTTTGGCCGATTGCTGGAATCGGCCTCCATGTTGCTTGCTCGATGAAGGTTTTTGCAATGTTCCTCCATAAATCCTTGGGGCCGATCACCTGGATCGGCATCACCACGTTTGTCCATAGATGTTGCTTTTGTTACACGGATAGGCCGGTGGATAAAACCAGCCTCACCCCGTTCTTTGTCACGTCGATGCGCTCGCAATCGTCCAAATTGATGCCTGAGAGTGGCTCTTGGCCTGATGTCTCCCAAACGTTCATGCCAGCCGTTGAAATCTCGGCTGAATCATCTGCGTGGACGACTTCTACTTCATCTCCATCCTACTGTATTAGGCATTGGTGCATCGTGGATGGAATGCAACAGTTGGCGTGGATCCAATCTCCCCCTAGTAGGACAGCATAGGAGCTTTTGTTGTCGACAATAAAGAACGTCGTAGGGACAGTTTTCCTTCCTACGGTCAGATCCATGTTCAGAACACCTTGTGCGTCAGATGCTTGGCCGTTGAAATCGCTCAGTGTCACATTGGTCTTGATCAGATCCGAGCTGGAGCGTCCCAACCGACGTAGCATGGAGTATGGCATAATGTTAACTCGCCGCTCCGGTGTCCACCAACATCTTGTTGACAAGGCTGCCCATTGATGTAACCTCGCAAGTACAGGGCCTTCGGATGCTCGTAGCTTCTTTCTCGTGGCTTCTCGAAGATGACCGGCCGTGGGCCGCGATCAAGTTGTGCCACGAGTGCTTCGTCTAATCTCGGAGCACTAAACTCCGTTGGAAGGATGAAGACCATGTTTGTGCCGCCCGATGTCTCATCATCGGCTTTCTTTTGTCCGGGGCGCCACTCTTTCCTTTGTGGCCGACCTTCTTCGTCCGGGGTTCGCTGAATTTTGGCGGCCGGATCAGGCCGCGCCTTCCTCAACGTGTGCAGTATAACCTTTCAGCCTTCCTCCAACCCACGTAGACGCCGAACCCTTCGCTTTTGGGAACGGCCGAGCCCATCGGGGCACCACCTTGGCCGATGATACTTGTCTTCTTCTTCATCATCGTCCTCTAGTTCCTCGAGATCTTCCACCCGAGCGGACCCAGCATGCTTGTTCCGAGGCGGGAGAGGCCCTAGACGTTTGAACACGGACACGTTAGCTGCATCCTTCTTCTTTTGTTTGAATCCCAGCAGTGTCTGAAGAAGGGGCAGTCCCAGTGCCTATCCACGTCATCTTGCTCTCTCGACTTTTCCTTGGCGTGGCGCTCATATCGCTCCTCGTCGCGATCATGCCGGCGACGTCTCCTGTCGTCCTTAGCCAGACGATCTTTTTCATCATCGTCGTTGTATCGCCGGCGTTGGTCGTATTGATCCACATACTTGTTGAGGAGGTGATCGAGAGAGGTCGCCGATATCTTACGTTCCTCACTTCTCCCTCCGTGATGTAGCGCTTGCCGTCGTGGCGGAGCCGATCGCGTGGAGCGGCTTCCTCTGTGTCTTTGCTATGAGAGCAGCTGCCCTCATCTCCGTCCTTACCGGAGTGGTGCCCGTGTCCTACCATGTTGATATTGCACGAGAAATCTGGCTGGCACCCTCCATGGTAAGTATACTCCACCATGTTAACGGCGGGGAAGGGGTGTGTGTCGACCTTCATGGCGTATTGGTTGAAAATTAGCCGCCCTTGTTCTATCGCCATTTGGACCTGCTGACGCCACACCCTGCAGTCGTTAGTGGCGTGGGTGAACGTGTTATGCCACTTGCAGTATGGCTTTCCGTTCAGCTCCTGCACCGTGGGGATCTTGTGGCCTCCGGGTACCTTTAGTCGCTTCTCCTTGAGTAAGAGGTCGAAAATCTGCTCAGCTTTGGTCACGTCGAAGTCGAACCCTTTTGGAGGACCTTGTGGCCTAACCCACTTACAGGACACGGGGCTTGCCCCCCGAGTCCATTCAGCCATCGCTACCTCTTGATCTCCCGCAGCACCTTCATCCTCGTCTCGCCTCAACCAGGACCACCGCACGCTTGAATTTGTCTCGGTAAACATCTCGGGTGGCGCTGTTCATATGCCGACGCGCTTCGCACCATGTGTGCCAATGAAGGGTAGTCTCGCTTGGGAGGCCACGTCCTTGATCGATGATGAGAGACCCACCACCGCCAACTCGATCGCTTCTTTTTCACTTACGTGAACCGAATAGCATCGGTTCCTAACGGTCCCGAAGCTGCTGGATGTATTCCCGACACTGTTTCCCGCGCTCTCGTCGTACTTGTGCTAGATCGGCAATACCAGCCTCGGAAGCCTCCGAGTGATACCGTATGTGGAACTCGCTCTTCCAACCGCTTCCAAGTCCGGATTGAGTTCGGTGGCAGCGATGTGTACCACCCGAAAGCCGATCCTGTGAGGGATCGTGCGAAGAACCTCACATGCAGCTCGTTCGATGCCGAGATCGTGCCCAGCTGTGCCAAATATCGGCTCACATGCTCGATGGAGCTGGAACCATCCGATCCACTAAACTTTGTGAAGTCGGGAGCCGATACTTGGGTGGTAGCGGGATCAATTCGTACTCGTTGGGGTACGGCTTGGTATAGCCGATTGTCCTCCTTTTCGGCATCATGCCGAATTGGTCTTTCAGAATTGTACAAATCTGATCCGCGGTGATGGCTGAAGGTGTCGAACCCTGAAGATTCGCCGGGTGGCATACTTAGCCAGCCATGCTTGCTTTTCCGAGTCTCGAGCCAACCGCAGGAGCTGAGCTCCGGAGGTTTGTCGGAGTGGCGTACTTAGCTAGCCACGTCCGCTTCTCAAGATCTGTTGCCGACGTTCCTCCCTGCTGTTCCGAAGTCCCCGCCGTCGCAGCCTCGGTTCGAGAGTGCCCGAGCTTGCCGCAGTCTCGCACGTATGCGCACGTGTATCCGTGCGGGATCTCCTTGGGCGCCTCATGTAGGAATTGGTAGTCACTAGGGTCACCACCAATCTTGTAGACGACGTATGCCGATGAGTTCGGCACTTCTGGTGCTGCCAACGCGAACGGCAGCGGCGGACAGGACTGGAGTGGCATCTCTCCTTGGTAAGTCCCCAGAGCTGGTCCTGACGGAGAATACCGATGGCTCATGATTTCCTGGATCACGCGCAGAGCGACACGCTCCAATGTGTTCACCAGGCGCTCATAGTGGCGGTGCAGCGAATGAGCCACCATGAAGTTGATCTCCTGACGCAGCGACCTGGTGCGTTCTTCTGACGGGGAGGACAGGTCCACTCCATCGAGCGCGCCTCGGTGAGAACCCCTTCCACCCGATGCCATGGGAGCGGGTTCTCGTGGAAAGAGCCGATGAGGTCGGCTTCGAGGCCTCGCTTGATCTCGTCATGCTTCTTCTTGAGCTCCTCAGTCAGATCCTCGTACTTGACCGGAGTGCCTTCCGCCATCTCGGATGTAGATGGCGTTGCGGTGGATGTCGAAGATTGTCCCACCGGGCGTGTGATACGTCCCCGACGTATCCATAATTTATGTCATTCCATGCTTGTTTTATGACAATACTTACATGTTTTGCTTGCACTTTATGATGATTTCATGCATTTTCCGGAACTAACCTATTAACAAGATGCCACAGTGCCGCGTTCTCGTTTTCTCGCTGTTTTTGGTTCCGAGAAAGGCTGTTCGGGCAATATTCTCGGAATTCGACGAAACGAAGACCAAACCTCCTATTTTTCCCGGAAGCGTCCGTAACACCGAAGAAGAGTCGGAGAGGGGCCGCAGGGCCACCACACCATAGGGCGGCGCGGCC
>NC_061510.1:151013683-151082506 GCF_022539505.1 Lolium rigidum
TCTCCTGTAACCCCTTTTTGATTGTTGTTGAAATGGGGGTCACCTTTAGCCTTCTTGTTCCATTGATACACCTTTATACCTCTTTGGCTAATACCTGGGAATCATCTAGTAGTCATGTATTAGTCCAAATACACTAGCACGGTGTCATTGTTACCAAAATAATGGATAAGGGTAAAATACCCTTACAGGCAGGGACATAGCTAGCTGAGAGCGAGAATCTGTTGCACCGCTGACTCTCGTGGGTCGACCTTGCCTTCCTCGGCACTGAGATCCAATCTGCTAGGTAGTTTTTGTCCTACATGTTCTCAAGCTGGCCGATATGACGGCTTTCCTCGGTGTATGGAGCATACTGTTAGAGGCCATCGTGGGGGTGGCGGTGCTCAGCCGGTCCTTGACCTCGTACCTCGTTGAGCTCCTCGGGCGCCACTTGCCCACTTACTCTGCATCCATGTCCATGTGCTCGCCAAGGGCTTTAATCTTCTTGACCATGATATTGTCGTCGTCCTCATCTCATCTATATCAGATCGAGGAAGAATATGTAGAGATACTTCACTTTGGGAACGAGTCGCATATGTCATTTTGGCTGTCGACATATATAGGCTGTACCGATGACCACCGTCGGCACAACCAATTTGGTCCTCGGCATAGCAACTATCGTTGGCATAGCCCCTAGGTGCGCTCGGCGGAGGACTAACGCCCATTAGCCCATGAAAGGTCATGTGCAAACGGCAATGCCATCGGCGCAGGTGCATGATTTTTCAATTTTTTTAATTTTTTTCAAATTTATTTTAAAAAAATTATTTCAGTTTTTTGAATTGTTTGACATTTTAATATCTAAGCATGTTTAATATTAGGTTGAGTTATTAATAGTCAAACTTCCCAATCGGTCACCAATTCTCAAACTATTCTCATCTCGACACGTTTAACTTCTTCGTTCCTTTCGGATGAACTTTCGGCATAGGACTTATCCGTTATTGATAATAGTACATATCAATCCTATTAACCCTTGGGATATGACATCACACTTCTTTATTCTTTAAATTCCAAATAATTATTTGACTAAAGAACAATGAATACATTATCGTGTTTAATAATAAATCTAGAAACAACAAAATAATTTTTTTCATCAAAATCTAAAACTTGAAAAAACTCGTATTTCCTTGTTGATTTTGCAGATCAAAAAAATTGGTAAACGCGACCGTTGAACTAAGATGTAACTTTTTCTGTAGATACATTTTCATATAAAAAAGGTTTTTGTCGTATGCAACCAGAAAAACCGTTTTACCGAAACATGGCGCCATTTTGCATAATATATCAAAATTCGTGTTTGTTAATTTTCCTAACAACTAGAACACATAATACATGGTTATCTCAAATGATTTTATTTTTTGAAATCTCTAATTTTTTCTTATATTTTTTTTTAAAAAAAACTGAAAAGGCGATTCCTGGGGGGGGGGGGGGGTGCGTGGAGCAAAAGAATAAAGGTGTGCCGAAGGCTAGGGCCTAGTCCTAACGCTGTTCCCTCGCTGTCACGGTGGAGATCCCTGTGCCGAGTGCCGACGGCCAAACCGGGCATGTGCGGCCTTTTTTTGTGCCGACGGTGGCCGCCGACGCCTTTCATGTGCCGGCGGCCTTCTTCGCGGCCTGCCCTGTTCGTACATGTGCCGACAAACCTGATAAAAAAACGTCGGCGGGGGTTTTGGCCGTCGGCACCTTGTGGCTTTACTGTAGTTTTTCAAGTGGGAACACTTCGTTTTAGGTGTCAAATTAAGATATAAGTTAGGTCTGACCGCCTGTTAGACGTGTAAAATTTCAGTCCATCATTTATTTCTATAGAGATGCCCTAATTGACACATTTCTTTGCTCGTCTCCGAGGTCAAAAGTAAGCCCATTGTCGTTAGGTCTGCGCGACCGGCCGGAACATCCTCTTTGTTTTCTATAAGACCACGCGCACGCGCCACGCATAAACGCAGCCACCTGGAAAAAGCACACCGATCGATCCAGCGACATACTTATATTGATGCAGTGTCGAGTTGACGGTGGCGACTGGCGAGTGGCGACGACCTAAGAATGTCGTCGGAGCGTAGCGGCCGTCCAGCACGCGTGTTGCGTTCCTCGTCGTTGCCATTTGCAGCTAGCAGCTAGTCACCTCCCAAAAGTACGTATACGTGGGAGGAGCACCAGTGTCAGCTCCGGCGTTAAGCTCGTAGAAAAAATGAAGAGATTAAGGGATAGAAAGGAGATGGAGATCGAAGCGATAGAAAGACAGGTACAGGTAGCAGCAAGTTAGCGCGAAATGTAATGGGAGGTGACTAGAATTTGTGACTGGGCGATGTGGAAAGGAAGGACGATTTGTTGGCAAAGCCCGTGCGCTTTATATCCTCTTTATCTTTTGTCACTTGATCTGTTTGCGTGATCTCATAGGCTTGTATGGGAGATGCACCATCCCAGTTAAGGTGTTGCTAGATTGTGCAGAGCTGTCTAATTGACCATTTGTTGAGATGAAAAGCATACCGAATTACCGCTTAATGGCATTTTCTGGCTCACACAAATTAGAAAATGTATAATACTCCTAGAAAACTTACGGGGATATGTTACTAATTGGGAGTTATGTATTTAAACGTACTACTCCATCCATTCAATATTAGTTGTTCCTGATTTGAATTTATCTAATATCTAAATAGGAGCAACCCACTAAGTTGATTTCTCTCAACATGCAAGCATGCCACATCATCTCTCCTATTTTGCAGCCCATGCAGCTATAACTCATCATCACTTTATTTTTATTACACTCAGTTTTAAATTATTTTTCTACGGAATCATCTTCTCCATGATCAGTTAATAACCTCAGAAGCAGCTCTATAGGCTTCCACTTCGAGTGTCCACCTCTTTGCCTCCCTTCTTTAATTTACAGTTCTCTCTACTAACTGGTGAGTAGTGACCCACATGAATATTTGATCACCTCCCAAATGGCAATAAATTAATTCTCATCCGCATGGGAACTCCTCAGCTTCCAATTCCCTATTTATTCCGGTAAGCAAGATAACAGTCGATAAATCCAACATCCTGCTATAAATCTTCACATTCCCTAAGCATGTGTATGTAACTCTCTCTCATCCTACTTCTCACGGATCCTCACATGCACATGAAGGTACAGAAAGAGTAGGTGGTGACCAAGAGACTGCATATATAGAACCTGGCGGCATTTGCTCTGGGCAGATGTCCAAAATCTATTGGCTAGAGGTGGAGGGCCCAAAGGATAGTTGGTACGTAGCAGTAGTATTCCTTTCCAGCAGCACCAAATACAGATTCAGTCCCTCGCACATGCGTGGGCCCAAACGCGTCCTGACACCTACCCAAACAGTTGTCTCATTTATCTGTATGACTGTACCACGCTAGACTTGAGCGCGACTGCGGAAGCAAGAAGCATGGCGGTGGCCGGCGACAGCCGGAGAAGCACCTGAGCAAGAGTGAACAGGGGCACACGCCGCGCGCCTGTGCTGTGCCGCCGCCGGAGTTGGAGGAAAATCACAGGGAGGCGGCGCCGAGCGCACATGCCTATCTGGAGAGCACAGCAGTACCACGCCTCTGTCCTCGCCGGTTGCGTCGAGGTGGGCGTCGTCCGCCCCATGAACCGGTCCTGCTGCTCTTTCTCATCCCCATGGGAGGCGGACAGCGCCGCCTCAACCACGCCGGCGTCGACGAGCCTCCCGATGTTCTCCACCTCGCCCGCCAACGATAGCAGCGCGGCGAGGCACGGGAGCAGGCTGGCCTCGCTGGTGTGGCACACCACGGCGGGCAGGCGCAGGCATTGCTTATACACTCATACGCCTCCTAAGCAGTGATGTCCTGCACCTTGAGGGCCACCGACGATGATCCACAGATGGTGCTTATGAAATGGGGCGGGAAACTGTGTGCAAAATCATCAAGAGATCAATAATTACTTAAATATGTGTGCATAGTCTGTGTGCAAAACCAATAGCACGGCAGGAGACCAAACAACTCTTTGCAAAACCAATAACACAACAGGATCTATATTCCATAGGTAGCAAACAATTCAGCGAACCACATAGGAGTAAAAGAGAAAGCAAAAGAAGAACGGGAAACTAGATCCTGCAGCAGCTCAATTTCATCAGATCGTGCCGGACACCATGCGCCGCCGCCGTCAAGATGTGGTACGAAGCAGCGCGGAATGTGATACAGAGCAGCGCGGCGCCCGGGAAAAATGTTTCCTCGCGGCAGAGGACTAGCGCGGCGAGGCGGTAGAGGAGCAGCGCGGCGCGGCGGCGCGCCGCGCGCCGTCCGCGTTGGCGTTAGTGCAGCGCTTGGCGACCACCATGGCGCCGCGTCGAAGCCCCGCGTGGCGGCGCTGACCACCATGGTCGCCGCTGACGCCAGGTTGTTGCGCTTGGTGGCCTTGGCGCGTGGCGCGAGCGCCGACAGCACGAACCCGGGCAGCGCTGCGGCTGGTTCCATCGATTTCTCTCTCTCTCCATGTTATGATGTCTGGTATTAATTACGGGTCAACACGAGGTAACTCATTCGTATTCTCAGATGTATCAGAAAAATGCATGTTTCCCTTGTGGGTCGCGTAGAGCACAATGACCAATAAAAGCCTGCCATTTGCCCGGAGCAGGTGCCGCGCGGTTCATCCACGCTTTTCCGTGGTGACCAAGCAGTCTATAGGATGATACAACCGACTACATGTATCTTTGTCTAGCTCAGAGAAGATGTTTGGCAACGAGGCTGCACGTGAAGAATTATGAAGTGTGGCGAGGCATTGGTTAACTTTTTGTAGTCTTTTTTGTCGTTGTGTCCGTTTTTCTTTATCAGTGTGGAGGCTCTCTCTCTCTGTAATTTCCTGGTTATACATGATCAAGTGTGGATTTATTTTCCTATTTTCAGATTCTACTTTGTAGCTGATAGTTCTAGCAAAGACCAATTAGCTTTTCAACATAACAGCTGGGCTGTTGGCATTTTTGTTAACCAAAGAGAAACGATTCGGCGCTGACATTCTCAATTCCCATGTTCTCCCCAAGTGTCCCGCTGCTTTGGAGGGACGACTGAGGGCACAACCATGCGAGCGATCAGAAGGAGGCATTGAACCAAGTCGCGCTGTGAGACTCGATATTGAAAGTTTATTTGAAGTATTCATCTTTCGCCGACTGAATAGCTAAGCGTCCTTGCTTATAAAAATTCTAAATTTTGCAAAGTTGTTTCAAACTTCCAATCCTATGTTGTGCTTGCCACTCGTGAGATGCTGAATATATAAATGAGATGATCTGACTCCTGGATATGTACTTACCGGAGGGCTACTCCGGTGCTCCCCCCTAAACTAAGTTGAAGGATCATAGTTGATTTTTTTTCTATGTTGGATCCGCCGAAATTCATATCTAGTCCATGTATACCTGTCTATATTGATACGATATGTATACGTCGCGCAAGGAAAAAGAAGAGGTCACATGAGCAAGATCTTTATAGCATTTTTCTATTTCGGCACACGCACCTGATTGTAGATACGTATAAAACGAGGTACAACACAACGCTGACCATACGGGTCTGTACATGGCTGTACGGACGGTGGACCTACACTCAAAATTACGATCGTGAACCCTCTTACGAACATCTATGAGAAGATCTCAACCGTTATTGTATTTTACGCGTCCATATTTTTTTCCAGGGGAGGAGCACCGGAGCAGAAGCGGTACTTACCGACAGAACCTTGCTTCCCATCTTATACGTATAATAATTCTAGGGGATTTATTCTAATTTTATTTACTAATTTTTTTCTACAAGTTTCCGCAGCAACGCGCGGGGCATTATCTAGTATATGGAACACATGGAGTATTAATGAGGCCGGTGCCATATAGGAAACGACCATGTGGAAAAAAGTAGAACACTACGGTAGCCTGAGAATGCGTTCAAGTTCTTTAAAAAAAATACATGTACACATCACATATATATGTAAATCTTCGCATGCAAAAGGTCCAACATATGCTTGTTTTAGAAGTGTGCTTCGAACCCAAAAGTTTAGATATCCTAAGTATGTATGGTAAGTCTTCAATATTGTAATGATTTTCATTGATCTAGCAGGAAAATAAAGCAATGCAAGCATTAGTAGGGAAAACGCAATATGAAACGCTCATTGGCCACTCTAAAAGAACGCGACCAGTATTAGTAGCTGCGAGCTGAAAATGCGCACGCGATTGGTATGAACGTAATGGTAGCGTAGCGCACGCGACTACTAGGTGGGGTCCAGTTGTACTCTGATCCAGAAAATATCCGTAGCGAACGACAATGGGGACACGCGACTGCTATGTATATACCGGTCGCGTGTCACTTTGCCCGCCCGCTTCCCAATATATTGCGCAATATCAACCAAAATACTAGCACGTGCCTAATTTTAGGCACCCTTCCACTCATCAGCTTAGTAGAAGCGTGCCCTATTTTGGATACTGTACTACTAGTTTCCAGGATTTGCATCCACTCTCCATGAATCGATATCACCTTTTCAGTTTTGAAAGAATAAATAAAAATGATAGGAAATTTAAAAATCAAATTCTTTGAGATGGTCATGTGTTATGTCATCTAGTTCAAATAAAATTAACAAACATGAATTTTGATGTATTATGAGAAATGGGGTTATGTGTCACCAAAACAACTTTTTAGTTGCATATGAACCTCCGATGAAAAAGTATTTATATGAATATGTATCTATGCAAAATTTTACATCTGGTTTTAATCGCCTTCGACCACCTAGAGATTTTTTAGATTTCCAAACATCAAAAAGGAAAAAAAGAGTTTTTTCAAGTTCAAGATTTCGATGCAAAAAAAATTCAATCCTGAAAAATTCTAAAAAAAATATTCACTCTCTACTTTCAAACTTTTTTCTCCTCTCTTTCTCTTCTCCAACTTCTCCCCTCCTACTCTTTCAGTTCTCCACCTTCTCCCCTCCTACTGTTCCACTTCTCCACCTTATTTTCTCCTCCTCTTCCACTTCTCTACCTTCTCCTCTCCTCCTCTTCTACCTTCTCATCTCCTCCTCTTTCACTTCTCCTCTTTCTCCCCAAAGATGAGCACCGCCTCCGGCGACCACCTCCTCTCCGACGAAGGCAACTTCCTCTTCTCCAATGACGGTGAGCACCTCCGACGCCCTGGTCCTTTGCGTACATCCAACGCCCTGCTCCTCCACCCACATCTAGCACCATGCTCCGCCTCCACTCACAGCCTGCTCCGATGATGTGTTCCGCCACCGCCGACACCTGCTCCGACGACCCCCTACTGGCCATCTCCTCTCGTCAACACCACAAGGAGCCAACATGGACTCGATTGCTTTCTTTTATTTTTAGGGTTTTTTGTGTAAAATCGTGTGGACAGCTGGGCAACGGTCCCATCTTTTCTTAAATTGCAAAAAAAAAACATACTACCTGACCGACACACGCGACTAATACTTTATTGACAGCGTGCCATGCCCTCACGCGACTAGTACCTGCCATACTAGTCGCGTGTCGAGTGCACACGTGATAGTAAGACTTACCACCGGTGAGGTACCAGTGGAGGGCCAGGTCCCACGATAGGTAGCCAAAAATGACATACGAATGGTAGGCCATTATGTATTAGTGAAGGTAGGACCATATGCGAGACTGTTGCGTCATTTGATTCTTGATACAAACAGCCGTAAAGTGTCGATTATAGCACGCTTCGGTAGGTAGTTTGGATCAAACGCATTAGGACATGAAGGAATTTTATGTAGGGTTGGCGATGAATAAATACAAATGCTGAAGCGCTTGAAAAGTAGAAAGTGTTTTGGGGTTTCAGTGCTAAGTAAGGATGAAAAATAATCAGGTTCAGAAATAACCGAATCCACTAAGTGTCAAGGGTGCAAGAGGACACCACTAAGGTTGTACTATAGAAAACACACACATTTCCAAGAAAGACAAGAATTAATTCTAGTCTTGCACTTCCATATTCAACTTGTTAAGTAAGATATCATTTCTTAATCATTTTCGGCCAATCCATATGCTAGGTGCCTATATATCCATGAGGAATACGTCTGCATTAACTGATTATCAGACCATATCGATGTGCAATGAAAAAATTATTAAGGAATAAACATCCAACCACTGCATTGGGTTCTAGGGTCTGTGTGACGTCCCCTATTAAAATTCCAAGAATCGGGAAATCGTTTATGACATCTCCGGCCATCCCTTGGTTTTACTTGCTCTAAGGTTTAACCCTGAGTCCATAAATGGTACACAAATTGTGAGGGAAACGTAGTCGATGATGAATGTGATGATGGTGCGGTTGGTGGAGATTCTGGAGGTGGTGCTCGAAGCTTTGGTGTCAACAAACTTACCCATTTTCCCTTTGGGGGTTGGGGGTTCGGGGGGGGGGGGGATCCATCGCCACCATGTGTAGGAGAAGAGTTTCAGGTTCACGGCCGCCTCCGGAATACTCATGATAATTGGGACTTATGTCTTCTATCAAGAGGCATCAGTACCTAAAAGACTGGTGCTGACGACGTGGGCTTAGCTCAGTGGTTGGGATCGCAGTGGCGCACCCCAACGACCGGAGTTCTACTCCTGTCAAGGACGAATTTCGGAATTTTCACGCCAAGTCCCGCTTCTACTATATCAAAATGTGTCTAGATCCTCCTAGACACGGTTTCATTTTTTTAAAGAGTGGTGCTAGCATAGGCGCGCTGACTTGTCTGCTAGTCCACCGGTAGCTCGTGTAGCATTCTCCAATTTGGCCCATGTCTTCTATCCGGCAAAAACTGCCCCAACACTTTTGGTGGATTTTTCCTCGCGCAAAAAATATGCAGTTAATTTTTTTCTTCTCGGAGCAGAACCAGCCATTGGATTTCTAGTGGAAAAACTAAGTAAATATACATATATTTTTTTACTCCTTAAATACTTGATACAAAATAAATCTTGCACAATTATCGAATAAAGTATTTTCTCAAATAGTTTGTGTCCAAATAGTAGTCTGTTTGGATCTATGGATACCTAGCTTAGATTATAGACTTTTATTGAGATAAAGTTGAATTATTTTTACAAAAATAGCTAAAGATTGAGGACCAATAAGGCGTTGGGCGGCTAATGAAGGTGGTCGTAGCTGGCTCAACTAGGAACAAACCTTTTGTTTGATGTCCTATGTGTCTCACCCATTGATATTCTATCCGTGGTGGACGATGTGTTATCAATGAACATAAACTTATACTAGATCCACTAGTACATGTATTTTATTAATACGCAAGGATCTTTGTTCTTGACAAAAGCTAGGAATTTTTACAGTATGTATGTTGCAATTTGCATATATATGATTATTTGTATTTACGTGTTTATGAGGGAGCATATATGCTACCTAATAGCACACTGATCCCTGCAAGGGAATACCTGGAACAAATACATCATGTGCATTTGGGAATAAATCTATATTGTCCAAGGCATGTTCTTAACACACTAAAGGGATGCTACGCAAACAAGCCTTTGCCCATGTTGGAGCATCATAATGTAAATAGCTTTCTAGGCAAAAAATAATATCTTAATTAATTCAATTAGTTTGTTCTTTGTGTCATGTCATTCATATATGATTTACTTTTGGCATTATATATCGACCAAATCTTATGATTACATCTTCATTTTTGTGATAGCTCATACAATGGTATCCGTCGTAAAAGTCGAGGGTCGCCATTCAAGTATAAGGACAAAATAAAAGGTCGACTTTAAGTTTGTATAGGGAACTGATCCTATTATTCAACAATACATGAGTAGAATATAGTTGTTCACATTGTACACTTGAATGAAGTGTTAGTTCACATAGATTACTCAAGTTTTAAATCGTAATAAAATATTTTCTCCAACTCCCCTAAGAGAATAAATCGTTAGGTCCAAATGCATGAATACAAAACTTCGTCAATTTTTCATTTTAATTTTCATTTAATAATTGAATTAGATCATTTTGAAATATGTTAGTACGATAGATCAACTAAGGAACTTCACTCTCACCTGTTTCGATTCTTCTTAAGAAACTATTTAATTCTACACAAAAGGTAGCTTTCGATCGTTAAATTATACACCATAAGAATGAGTTTATGCTACTTTATTTTTTTATAAAGACAATGTTGATGCCTATATTCTTCCTCATTTTCCATCTACATGCATCATAAAGCTACCATTAGGATGCTTGCAACAATTTGCAAACTTTTTGTGGCACTATGCTCTGTCACTCGATATCGTCATTAGATTCATCCATTGGCTGTAATATAGTTGGGTAAATTTAATAATGTTAGCAGTACATCATGGACCTAGCAAATAACCATTGGTACAAATGCAGTTTGTATTACACTTTTGAGTAGGACAAAGACTACCCAGTCAGTTCGATCATTAATCCCTGGTCCAATGATAATTTTGTGATGCTTATGAATAACAAAGCTAATATTGTAGTTTGCGTAGGGTAATTCTAAACAAAATGGCATAAACCTGCTGCGCAGATAAATGACTTTCTGTTTTCACAGGAAAATGTATGATAAAAGCATATATATATGTGCAATGTGCAGAAAAGGAAAATTCACATAGTTAGCTTGGTGGTCGGTAGACCCAACCATCTATAAGTCCGGGCACGCGTCCAGGCGTCTAGTTGGCGGCGTAACCGGGCTTATAGTGCGCCTGGGCTTGGTAAATTATTGGATCCGCCATGGCTGGTAACAAATAGAGCAAAAACCTTTTTCTTTTTCTTTTGGTGCAACACGTACTCAACGTTAACAATGAAATGATTATGATTTTTCATGTTCTATCAAGCCTGATGCATACAACTAATCTCTCTCCTTTTCGTCACATTTCGTCAACAAGCTAGATTTTTCCCTCAAAATTTGCTTAGCACATTGCGTGCGGTGAATAGTTTCATGCACACCACATGCTACTCAATCCAGTAAATAAACAACAGCACGCATGTGAGGAATGGAGGGTGTGTGAAGCTAGTACATCTCCCGTTTCAAAAAAATATTTGCTACACCGTCAAAATGGTCCCGAGTCTAGCTACCTACTGTAATAAACATAACGCTGGCGTGAGCATGATCCTGATCTAAAACTTTTGACCATGGATTATACGAGAACTTACAATGCAGTGTAGATAAACAACTTCAAAGAGAACCCTGACTCTCTCTAGAAACACTGTCATTACAGTAGCATATTAGATGTACATGGTAGCGTTCATATTGATCTGTCCCTAGAAAGCTGTGACAACAAACCTACAACCACAATACACCTGTTCTCTTCACCAAATAACTAGACATATTAGCATTTGAAATTCAGACCAGGAACTAATCAGAGGTTAGTGAATGGTTGATCTAAACCAGCAAAACGTTTTCCTGATGTCAATTAGGATCGATCTGAATCAGCAAAACTGTATAATAACAAAAGAAGGAGGCGACAGGTATACCGGAGCAGAAAGTTATGGGAAAACAGCGAGATCCTTCACACGGACGATCGATCGTTAGAACCTTGATGGGAAGAAAACTAATGGTCGCGTGATTCAGTCGGGAGTATTTCATTAGGCATGGCTCCATTCAGTATGACTGGCTGATAGCAACATCAACTGTTTGTCGATGTAAGACCATCTTCACCGATGCTCTCCAAATAGATGCAAACAGGCGCGCCATTAGCGCGCTACGGAGAGTTCTGGCACCTTGGTCCTAATTTGGGAAGAAGCGACAACCCCAAACCGGCGCTTCCAATAGTAACTAAAATAATTTTAAATTTAAAACTCAGTGGATTTCAGTAGAGTTTGTATAAAGCTTGCCAACGATGAGAGCGTAGAGCGCCTCGTCCTCCGGCGCCGACGGGACAGCGTAGCCGGCGTTGAACTGGTGCCAGCCGTGTGGCAGCCTGTATTTCGGTGGCACCAGCAGGCAAGAACGAAAGAGCACCTCCACCTCGTCGAGGGTGAAGTTGTGCGATAGTTAGATGCGTTTTATCAGATTTTGTTATAGTTAGATGCGTTTTAGTGTATAGGTTTGATCATTTAAAAAAAATTCATGCCATTTAATTTGGAACTCGGAGGGAATAGACCGGAGAAGCAACAAGCTGTACAATAAGGCAGTTCCTTGCTAAGCTAGCCCAGGCTAGCTTCGAATCTTTGGCATGCACGCAGTCGTAGATGCAGCCGCATGACGAAAGTAGCATGCTTGCATGCAGAAAATAACCCTTTTCTAAAAAAAGGAAGAATAGACTGACACTTTGGTCAAATTATTTCACCGGACTAACCTTTTTGTGTGGCGCCTTTTCCATCGACGCCACATCTCCCTGTGTGGCGTCCATGCGAGCGGCGCCACACATCCATGCCAACATGGCATGGTCGACGCTGCCGTTGATCAGCCGACGTGGCAGGGATGTGTGGCGCCGTTCGCATGGGCGCCACACATGTGTGGCGCCGTTCCGAAGGGCACCACACATCCACTTATTTGTGGCGCCCGCACCCGCCCCAGCCCGACACAGGCACTTCTTCCTCTCTGTTTCTTGAAGACCAGCGACAGGCCCGACGGTTCCTCCTCCGCCCCCTCTCCCCCACTAAATCCACCACCAAATCTTCATATCTGTCCGGCCAATCTCTTCCCAATCCCTTCCTCAAGGTATTCTCCCTCGATCCCCTTCGTTTCATCCATGATTTTCTCGGATTTAATTCGATTTAGACATGTAACCCTAGAGATGAAAATCTTAGAACTTGAATCCATGTGCTCATGTATGTGTTGAAATCCATATTCTCATGTATCTATGTGTTGAAACCCTAGATTTGTTGAAACCCTATACATCAAATTTCAATGAATGTATATGTGTAGGAACCCTAGATATGTATGTATCCATATTCTTAGGTCTGTATATGTATGTATGTGTGTGTTGACACCCTCGATTTCTTGGAACCCTAGATAAATTCTCATGTATGTGTGGCTCATATTTGTTAGTGGAACCAAAATTTAGAACATGTATGGTCACAAATAATGGTAGTTCTTATTGTGTGTATTTGTGTAAACATGTAGGATGGTGTGGTTCATTGATCATGAGTATGACAAAGATCACCGGGCATATCATATGACGGAAAAGGGGAAGGTACTAATATTTATATTTGTTAACACCTCTTATTTTATTCCATTGGATATGGCATAATATTATGTGTCTGGATGTGCTTGTAGGTTCTTCATCCCTTGAAGATTCGTTACCACGGTACAATAAGTGACATGCCATATGACGAGCGGTACACAGAGTTCTTCCAGCCTACTGGTCTTCTCCCGTTCATCACGCTTGTAAGCCGGGGGGCACCGAACATGAACGCCGTGGCACTCACCGCCCTTGTCGACCGGTGGAAGCCGGAGACGCACACCTTCCACTTGAGGGACGGCGAGATGAACCCTACTCTTCAGGATGTTTCCATGATCCTTGGTCTTCCTATTCAGGGCGAGCCACTGTGTATGAACACAGCTTCTGATGGGTGGTGCCAGCAGATGGAGGCGCTTATTGGCATGGCTCCTCCGGAGCCAGAAGATAAAAAGGATAGAGCTCCCGCCGGCGCACCTTTCCTTTGGATCAGGACTAACTTTGGTACATGCCAGGAAGGGGTCAACCGTGACACTATCAAGACATACACCCGAGTGTACTTGTGGTATATGCTTTCGGGGACTCTCTTTGCTAATAGTGGTGGGAAGTTGGCCCATTGGTGTTGGCTCAAGGCGCTTACGGTGTTGGAGCACTAGTGGAGTTGGGGAAGCGCGACACTTGCCTACCTCTACCGACAGGTGATGATTGGCTATCTTTACAATTCGTCTATATATAGTAGTCTGCTAGACAAAGTACTAACCAAATGTCTTGTGTACGCAGTTGGACGAAGGTTGTCGCAGGATTGAGAGTGGCGGTATTGGTGGATGTTTGCTCCTACTTTCCGTATGGAGCTGGGACTGCCTATCAGTTGGGCGGCCCAAGAGACCCAACCAGAGGCCATGGGCTCATTACGGGAACAACCTTGATCGGGAGCCCACTTGGGCATACTTGTGGGACAATGTCTCGGAGAAGACGAACGATCCAATTGTCATGTACAAGCACTACACTGAGGAGTGACACTCTTACCGCTGAGCAGGTAACCTTTCTGAAGCCATCACTCTTTTGCTATCCTATTTCATAAATTTCATTGGCGTGTTGTAAATTTTGAAATATTTGTATGCTGCAGGTGGATTGGGAGCCATATGGTAGCTTTTACCATATTGTCGCGGCGATGACTGACCTCAACCCCAAGTGCACGGAGGAGTCGGGTTTCTGGCGTATGCGCTGTCCACTCATATGCATGTGGGCGGTTGAATACCACCACCCGCACAGAGTGATGAGACAGTTTGCGTTGTATCAGGATAGCCCACCTTAGTGGCAAGACACGGACCACACGCTCCATAGTTCAACTTCTTGATTCATGCGATGGAAACTTGTTGATTCAAGCGATAGAATCTTACTTTATCCATTGTATTCCAATGTCTTGCAGGCTTGATAGAAGGCAGCAGCGGAAGATCCAGAATTGGCCTGTCCATCATAGGATTCACGTGACAGCGTTCCAACACTGTTTGGAGGCGATACGACTTGGCGGACCTTTCGAGGTTGTACCGTACGACGCGGAAGCTTTCAACAACTATCTCCATTGGTTTCAGCAAAGCACGCGTATCGAGTTAGTGAACCACGCGTATGATGAAGAAATGTTGGACGAGCCCATCGCATTCGATGAGGTTGCGCAAAGCCAGTACAACAGGATTGTTCGAGCAGGGAGATCGACTTCTATTGCTTCCTCCCTGAACTTTTTGTTAATGTATTCTCTTATTAGCTAGTACATCATCTATATTGGCATGTGCTCGCTCAAATTGTGTATACTATGTTTGCCACAGCGGTCCGAGATCCAAAAAACAGCTGACCAGTGTGAGGTTGTTTGGGATCAGAGCCTTCGATATGAAAAGCCTATCGGAGCGATGCGGTATTTCATTAAGGTATGGTCACCAACTTTGAATGTAAGCTATTGCGTTTGGCAGCTTTGTAACCAAGAGTTCCATGACGCAGCGCACTACACAGAAGTTGCGGCGGTTAGGCGACTTGCTAGGTTGCCGCGAGGGCGAAATTTCTACATCCTCTTCTGAAGACGAACATCGCGGTTCGGAGGTATGGACTCTTTTGTTGCAATGAGAGATTGGACAATGGGAGATTCGTTGGCTTTTTCTTGGCTCATGGGTGGTGGACTCCTACCTTCAACGGGGGAGGAGCGCCGGATAAGGTCAAGCTCGATATGAGAATCAAGCGTCTTGGTTGCAAACGACTCCAAAGCCTTGTCTTGTGACTCGGCCACCGTCTCCTTGTAAACGGACCAACGTTGCTCCGAGTTGATACGCATTGTCTTCCAACGGGTGTGCATTTCAAACCCCATATTATGTCTTCCCTCTAGCTCAACACCATCATTTGACTCATTCCAATTCAACTCAATCCTCACTTGTGCTACCACCTCGGCAAAGCTAGGGCTACGATCCAACACCAAGTCAACCTCTTCCGGGTCCAGCTCTAGGTTTCCCTTCAAAAAAGCATCCTTGTCCACATGATGAACATGAACAATTCTTTCCATCCCCCTAGCACAATGTGAACAAAACATACATACATGTGTTCATTAGTTACCATACTCAACACAAATCAACCTAGGGTTTCTAGCCATACAACCTAGCCCTACAATTTCTCCTACTTCAACAAACCCTAAAATTCAACCAAATCTACATCCACCCTCAAATCAACCTAGGGTTTCACATGGAGATCCAACCAAATCCATCAATTCATTGGATGGAAAGAAGGGGAACAGAGGAGATTACCTCAAGGAATGGGTTGGGAATGATCTCCATGGACAGATCTTGGGAAATAAAAGGGATTTGGATAGGGATTTGAGGGGGGAGAGAGAGCCGGCAGCCTTGTTCTTGAGCGAGTGAAGCAGAGAGAGGAGTGTGGTTGGGTGATACGTCTCAAACGTATCTATAATTTCTTATGTTCCATGCTACTTTTATGATGATACTCACATGTTTTATACACACTTTATGTCATTATTATGCATTTTCCGGCACTAACCTATTGACGAGATGCTGAAGAGCCAGTTGCTGTTTTCTGCTGTTTTTGGTTCCAGAAATCCTACAAAGGAAATATTCTCGGAATTGGACGAAATCAACGACCAGAATCTTATTTTTGCACGAAGCTTCCAGAACACCGGAGAGAGACCAGAGGGGAGCCAGGGGGCCCCACACGCCAGGGCGGCACGGCCAAGGGGTGGGGCGCGCCCCCCTATTGTGTGGCCCCACCACGGGCCCCTCCGAGGCTGCCCTTCCGCCTACTTAAGGACTCCGTCGCGAAAACCCTAGACGGAAAAACCACGATACGAGAAAAGTTCCAGAGCCGCCGCCATCGCGAAGCCAAGATTCGGGGGACAGAAGTCTCTGTTCCGGCACCCTGCCGGGACGGGGAATTGCCCCCGGAAGGCATCTCCATCAACACCACCGCCATCTTCATCAACACTACTGTCTCCTATGATGAGGAGGGAGTAGTTCTCCCCCGAGGCTAAGGGCTGTACCGGTAGCTATGTGGTTAATCTCTCTCCCATGTACTTCAATACAATGATCTCATGAGCTGCCTTACATGATTGAGATCCATATGACGAGCTTTGTATTCTAGATGTCGTTATGCTATTCAAGTGGATTTTACTTATGTGATCTCCGGAGACTCCTTGTCCCACGTGTGTAAAGGTGACAAGTGTGTGCACCGTGTGGGTCTCTTAGGCTATATTTCACAGAATACTTATTCACTGAGTTATGATTTGAGTTGGATGTCTCTATGAAATTGTGGTGTGTTAGTACCTCCTATGAATGCTCACAGTGACAGAATGGGGTGTTTATTAGTACTTGGGAATACATCTTTAAGGTTTGCCTACATGATGAATTAGTGTTCGTTATCTTGCCAGAGAGTAATTCAGAATCACATAGTGAAGTGCTTATTTATATTCCTTTATGATTGCAATGTTGAGAGTGTCCACTAGTGAAAGTATGATCCCTAGGCCTTGTTTCCTAATAGAAAAGTTACACCACAAAGAATTGCCTCCCACGCCAGCAAGCTATTTTCTGGCACCGTTTGTTTACTGTTTTACTGCATCTTTACTTCCTGCAATATTATCACCATCTATACCACCTGTGTTTTACTATCGCTTCGCCGAACTAGTGCACCTATACATCTGACAAGTGTATTGGGTGTGTTGGGGACACAAGAGACTTCTTGTATCGTGATTGCAGGGTTGCTTGAGAGGGATATCTTTGACCTCTACCTCCCTGAGTTCGATAAACCTTGGGTGATTCACTTAAGGGAAACTTGCTGCTGTTATACAAACCTCTGCTCTTGGAGGACCAACACTGTCTACATGAATAGAAGCGTGCGTAGACATCATTGGGTCGGGCTCGGATGGGCGTGGGCGATTCACTTAAGTGGATGTGTGGCGCCCTTCCCATCGGCGCCACACTTTCAATGTGTGGCGCCCATGCGAGCGGCGCCAAACATCCTGCCACGTCGGCTAGTCAACGACGTGCATCGTCGACCACGCCATGTCAGCATGGATGTGTGGCGCCGTTCGCATGGGCGCTACAAAGTGATATGTGGCGCCGATGGGGAGGGCGCCACACAAAAGGGTTTATACCGGTGAAATAGTTTGTCCAGAGGGTTAGTCTATGCTTTTCTTTCACTTTTAGGTTATTTTTGTCAAAATCGCCTGCAGCATCTCCCTTCCAAGCGTCCACGGATCGCCTACATGCTCGCTTGCTTGCTTTCACCATCAACTCGATGATCGATCCCTCGCTCTTGGTGACATAGGCATCCCCAATGGGCCTGCCGAAGATGGTACCCGGGGTTTACTGAAGGCCCACGACCCGAAGTTTATAAAGCCTAGAGGCCCAGTTAAGAGATAGTTTGGAAAGATAGAGTTGTATTAGGAATAATGACTTGTAACTATTATGGGACGAACTCAAAGAGACTCCCGGTCTTTGTAACTTGTACATCACGAAACTCTTGGCTCCTCCTCCTATATAAGGGGGAGTCGAGGGAGAAAGAAATGATCGATTTCTTTGCCAACACAACCCTAGTTTTCTAGCAATCGAGTACTTTTCCGGCTGAACCCTCGAGATCTACTTGCCCTCTACTTCCTACGAAAACCCTAGTCTACAATCCGTAGGCATTGACAAGTCGATACCTTGTCAATTGGCGCCGTCTGTGGGGATTAGAGGCGACAAGGAGCTGATCTCGATGGCACGCTCAACATCATCGACATCTTCGGTGGCAAGCAACGCGTTGGACAGAGGTAAACAGATCGAAATTGGTCTAGTCGATTTTGTTCCTCACCCGCCCTCCCGTGTGGATGCATATGCGTATCTGGAGGAGCCTATGGAGATGACGTTCGGGAAGTTCCACTTCCGCGTCGGAAAAGAGGGATCACATCGTTTCAAGGTTCAGGTTTCGTCGGGATCGTTGGCGGCCGACTCCGATCTTTCGGATTCATCGTCATCGTTCGAGACGGGCGTCGAGGAGATCTCGCCGCCACGCTTCGTCAAAACTGCGACAAGCGGAAAACTCGTTAAGATCTTCGGCAGCATGTCCTTCGAGTCGTCTACGGAATCCAATATAAGCATCGACTCAGACAGCGTCGACAACTTTGATTTCATCGACAAATCTACTTCTGTTAGGGAGGTCTTCACCGATCTATGCGACGGTGTCACCAACCCCGACGAAAGTCAAACTCTAAAATATCATCAAGTCTATGTAATTGGAGAAACAAGTCGCCCACAGGAGGAGACATCAGAGGCTTTCGATGATGCGGGAAATCCATACATCGATCCCGCTGATCTTATGCGAGGTTTAGGCACCAAGTATGTCGGACCTGCAACGCGACAGATGGTGCAACTTCCGCAAGCGGCTTGGGATAGAGCTGCAAATGCCATCGATGGCACGGAGCCGATGACTATAACTGCCACAGCAGAAGAGTTGCAAGCATACCAATATAGACTCGCCCGTGCTGGATGAGAACTCGAAAAACAGAAATCCGAGCTTGATAGGAGGAAAGACGCAGCTTCCGCGTCAAGCCGAAAAAGGGCAGAGGTCAGCCGACATTCAGGAACTTCGGAATCTAATCATGGAGCAGCCCGTAATAGAGGAAGATCGAGGCTGCAGAACATACCTGAAGCCGAGAGGGGGAACCTGATCCAAAATCTCGACATGTCCTTTATGTCAATAGATACAAGGGGAAACATTATTCGCAAAACACCGGAAGCTAGGTATATGGCGACTCAAGCTTTTATACTAGCAAACATGCCACCTCCCGGAGATCCAAGAGAAGCATTGTACAACATGGCTCTGGTAGGAGTTGGAGTCATGGGAACATCGTTCGCAAGCACAAGTACACCTCCCGAAGGTACCCCAAGGCGGAATAGTCCACGACCCACAGTGGTAGTACAGGACCCTCCAAGAATGAGTGCAGCAAGAGACACATTGACGCAGGCGCGAGTCGACAGGGCGCGACAACAAAGGAGAGAACGTCGGCATTCACCAGAGGTCGACGAGGAGGACATGTGCGGGCTCCCTTGCTTCACCCGAAGAGTTCGCAAAACACGGGTCCCATCTGGTTTCAAGTTGTCTGACAATTATAAAAAGTTCGATGGACTGCAAGATCCCGAGGATTGGCTAGTCGACTATCTGGAGACAGTAAAATTGACGGGTGGAACCAAAGCAACAGCCATGCAGAGCATCCAGGTGCACCTAAGTGGAGCAGCGCGATCATGGATTAAAAAGTTACCGCCTGGATCTATCGACAGTTGGGAAACTTTCGAGGACATGTTCGTAAAAAATTTCTTATCTACATGCAAGAAACCTGCATCAATAGAGCAGCTAAGGGCCTGCAGGCAGAAGTATGATGAATCAACGAGGACGTACATACAGAGGTGGAACATTATCAAATATTCGGCAGAGAACATATCTGACGAAAGAGCGATAGACGCGTTTGTTGCTGGGATCCGAAGGAAGAACTTAGTCGAGGATTTGGGAAGAACTAACCCGAAAACAATAGCAACACTCATGGAAATAGCAAATCGCTGGGCAGATGGAGAAGATGATGTTAACAACAAACGGCATAGGTCGCCTGAAGATGAGCGCAATCAAAACATTCAAAATAGACGACGATTCTCTCGCCAGTTCTCAGATTATGATGCTCCCGGCCAAATATCGGCTGGTTTCTGAGGAAACAGCGGAAGTAGTAGTCGGGATAATTATCAAAACAGTGGGGAGCAGCGCAACGATTACAGGGACGTTCCCCGTCCCAACAGGCAAAATAACGGACCAAGGTTCCAAAGGTCGTATGTGTCACCCGAAGATCTCTTGAACGGACCATGCCAAATGCACTTCTTTCTCGACAACAACGGAAAGAGGCAGTCGGGGCATCTGCAGAAGGATTGCCGAACTTTCCAAGCACTACATAGATACGCAGGGCATGCCAACGCACAGGCAGCAAACAGGAATCCTCAAGGGCCGAGGAGTGAAATCCATCTTCCACCTCCACCCGCAAGTACGGACGAAAATCGACACCAGTTGCAATTTGCGGTACCTCCAAGCAACGGTCCTTATATCGACACCAATGGTGCGGTCTCGATGATCCAGAAGGGCAGGCCCTCCAATAGAGCTCAGAAAGTGATTTCGCGACAAGTCTTTATGGCAGAGAAGATGCCTCCACCAACAATCGAGTACCTGAATTGGTCGGAACAGGACACCGGTTTCACCATAGCGGAGCACCCGCAGCAAGTCCCTCGACCAGGGCAATCAATTTTGATCCTACCAGCGGTGATTGCAG
The DNA here is from genome assembly GCF_022539505.1 of Lolium rigidum. Classification (NCBI taxonomy): domain Eukaryota; kingdom Viridiplantae; phylum Streptophyta; class Magnoliopsida; order Poales; family Poaceae; genus Lolium; species Lolium rigidum. The sequence goes on from NC_061510.1 coordinate 151,034,606, forward strand.
GATTCGGTGTTTCACGGGTGTTCATAGATGGAGGCAGCAGTTTAAACCTCATATATGCAGATACATTGAGGAAGATGAATATATCCTTGGCAAACTTAACACCAACCGACACGCGTTTCCATGGGATAACACCAGAGAAGCCAAGTTATCCATTGGGGAAGATCAACCTCGACGTTCAGTTTGGAACCCGAGAGAATTACAGGAGAGAGAACCTGGAGTTTGAAGTCGTGGATTTCCCTTCACAGTACCATGCTTTGCTGGGACGACCCGCGTATGCCAGGTTTATGGCGGTACCACATTACACATACTTGTTGTGGAGACTTCCTGGACCCAATGGCCCAATCACAGTAAAAGGTAGTTTCGCGCTAGCGGATAAGTGCGACAAGGATTTCCATCGGCTGTCAGAAACTTTCGGGATGCAAGCAGAGTATATGGTGTCAAGGCTAACAACTGATTACGACGTGCTATCAGGCGGAGGGAGGCCGCTAAAGGAGCCAACCTTTGATACCACTAAAAACTTAAAGGACGTGCAGATTCACCCGACAGATCCCAAGAAGACGACAGCTATCGCAACAAACATGGATCTCGCATAGGAAAGCGCGCTCGTCGAGTTCCTCCGTGAGCGCTGGGAAATCTTCGCATGGTGTCCAGCAGACATACCAGGAGTACCCAGGGAACTTGCTGAGCACCCTCTTAACTTGGATCCAATGGCTATACCAATCAAACAACTTTGCGGCTTTTTTCGGAACCCAACCGCAAAGCTATGCTGTCAGAAATTAATCGACTCAGAGAAGCAGGATTTATCAAAGAGTTTCACACAGAAGCCACGTGGGTAGCTAACCCAGTGCTGGTCCCGAAGAAAACTACAGAGGTCCTTCGCATGTGCGTCGACTTCATGTGTCTCAATAAACATTGTCAAAAGGATCACTTCCCCCTCCCGAGGATCGATCAAATTATCGACTCCATGGCAGGCTGTGAACGTCTTTCCTTCCTAGACACATATTCTGGCTACAAACAAATCCGTCTAAAAGAAGAAGATGAGGTCAAAATAGCTTTCATAACACCCTATGGTGTGTCTTGCTACAGAACAATGCCTTTCGGGTTAAAAAACGCGGGAGCAACATATCAGCGGATGATGCAGAAATGTCTCGCCACACAGATCGGCAAGAATGTTCAAGTGTATGTCGACGATGTCGTCATAACAACAAAGAAAGGATCAACCTTGATCGAGGATCTGAAGGAAACTTTCGATAACCTCGACAAATTCTGCCTCAAGCTGAACCCGACGAAGTGCTCTTTTGGCGTCCCTGCAGGAGAACTTCTTGGGTTTCTAGTGTCAGCAAGAGGAATCGAGGCTAATCCAGAGAAAATTCAAGCCATTGTAACAATGCGGAAGCCAACCAAGCTAAAGGAAATACAACAGCTAACTGGGCGAGTCGCGGCTTTAAGCAGATTCGTCGCTAGGTTGGGAGAAAAGGCGTTGCCATTTTACGCCTTGATCAAGCAAGGAGAAAAGTTCGAGTGGAACGAAGAAGCAGACAGAGCCTTTGAGGACCTGAAGTGCACAATTTCAACACCTCAGATATTAGTGGCGCCTAAGGAAAAGGAACCTCTACTGTTATATATTGCAGCCACGCCTCAAGTGGTTAGCACGGTACTTGTCGTAGAAAGAGAAGAAGAAGGAAAACTCCACGGAGTTCAGAGGCCGGTATACTTCATCAGTGAAGTTTTATCGCCTTCAAAACAGTGGTACCCGCAGTATCAGAAGTTGGCATATGGAGTGTTTACGACAGCAAGAAAATTGCGACACTATTTCTCAACGCATCCGATAGTAGTGGTCAACGAGGCGCCTTTATCAAATATATTAAACAACCCAGAAGCTACGGGTCGTGTCTCCCTTTGGGGAATAGAGCTTTCCCCTCGGGACATCACGTATGAGAAAAGAAAAGCAATAAAGTCGCAGATTTTACCAGACTTTGTCGCAGAGTGGATGGAGCTGCAAAATACAGGACCCCCAGATTTGTCGAGAACCTGGACTATGAACTTTGACGGGTCCAAAAGACTAGAAGGAGCTGGAGCAGGTGTGATCCATAAAAATAAATAACATGTTGGTTCAAAAAATTACAGCTGGCCAATTGATAGAATAAAGACCATACATAACAAGATGATTACTATGAGATTCATTTGGGCATTACAACATAATACATAGACCGTAATCCAACTGCGTCTATGACTAATAATCCACCTTCCGGTTAGTGTCCGCACCCCTTTCAGTATTAAGTTCCAAGCAACAGATTATCGCATTAAGAAAAGTGTGTAAAGTAAACAATAGAATTATCCTTAGAAGTTATTGTCACTCTTTCAGATTACTAGAGGCATGAACCCACCATCGAGCATAAATACTCCCTCTTGGATTCACAAGCACATACTTGGCCAGAGCATCTACTAGCAACAGAGAGCATGCAAGATCAAAAATAACATATGACAAGTATATAATCAATCTCAACCGTAGTATTCAATATTCATCGGATCTACACAACATGTAGCATTACATAAAGATGATCTTGATCATGATAGGCAGCTCACAAGACCTAAGCATGAAGCATAAACTGGAGAAGACAACCATCTAGCTACTGCTATGGACCCATAGTCCAGAGATGAACTACTCACACATCACTTCAGAGACGGGCATGGCGATTTAGAGGCCTCTAGTGACGATCTCCTCTCCAGCAGGGTGCCGAGAAGAGCTTCAGAACCCTCCCGAGCTAGGGTCGGCGATGGCGGCCGCGACGGAACTTTTCATGGATGGAGGCTCAGGTATTTATGTTTTGCCAGAACAGGTGAATATATAGGCGGAAGGGCGAGGTCGGTGGGTGACTGAGGGGGCCACACCACCCCTAGGCGCGGCCAAGGGATGGTCGCACCTAGGGCAGGTGTGGCCACCTCCTGGCACATCTTCGTCTCTCCTCCGGACTCCGTATTTGTTACCGTAAAATAGGAACTTCGACTTTTGTTTCATACAATTTCGAGAATATTTCCTGTACAAGTTTTCTGAAATATAAAACAGCAGAAAAAGGGAACTAACATTACGACATCTTGTCAATAGGTTAGTTCCAAAAAATGCATAAAAGTGCAGCGAAGTGTAAACAAAATATATAGAAATTGGTGTAAAACAAGCATGGAGCATCAAAAATTATAGATACGTTTGCAACGTATCAATAATAAACTCCAAAGTCCATGTTAGTTTTATCACCTTTATATATGCTCGGGACGAACATATGTCAAGCTTGGGGATGTTGATGAATGTAAATGCATACATGAACTTTGTACTTTATCATATTGAATTCTCACATATTTGCAACGTATATGATGATACTACTATGTTTTACATTAAATTATGGGGATTTACTAACGATCCCCTTTATTTGGTTTATAACTCCGTAGAACAGGAAAACCATGTTTTGTGTATTTTTTCACTTTTAGAGACCTATACGGAGTCAATTTGATCTGGGATTTTTGGAGCATAATTTTTCATCGGGAAAAGCACCTTGGGACCAAAGTACTCTAAACATAGGCATGATAGATATAATTCTAACAATAGAACTTGGAAACTATGTTACAACATCAGTAACTCAAACAAAAGATCATGAAAAATAGTGCACTGAAAGCAACTATTTGTTTTTTTTAGCATAGATAAAACATAGCAAAGCGGTATTCAGCTTGTCGTTCATGGAATAGCAAAATATAAATTCCAGGACACCTTTAAAGTTCAAAAGTGTGACTAGATACAAGTAATTTGAGAACAAGCAATAACATAATCATGAATCAATCAATAATAAATTTTCGGACTATGCACATTATACTCAGAATGACAACTATGCTCTCTTAATTGGTGCATAAAGTAAGAAGATGAAGACTCAACATAAAACTAAAATAAAGACCCTGCACAGAGGGAAGCAAGATTACTCATGTGCTAGAGCTTTTTATTTTTAATGCAATAGAGGTATTGAAAATATATTTTGAGGGGTATGTATGTCTATGTCAACGAATGGCATCAAATGATCTATCATCCTTTCATGTTGAATAGCCTCAAGAGCGGCTCCCATAGAGAGAAACATAAAGTTCCTCTTCTCCTTTGTTTAAACAAGCTAAGTTCATGATTTCTCAAGTACATAGTGTTAGGAGATTTAGATTATTGGTTCAATTTATATTTAGTGGGTGGGCACCCGCGCCTGCTTTTTTGCAAAATTAAGGACCAACACATTGTGCATGCTAGTAAAAGTGTGAAGCCATAATAAACATGAAGAGATGATAAAGCATTCAACACTTCCTCATGAGCTAAAACAAAACACAAAACAGGTAATAAGTTTTTGAAGGTTTAAAGGTAGCACACAAGAAATTCACTTTGGAGTGGCGGTGAAATACCAAATATTGGTTGGTATGGTGGACACAATTGGCCAACTTTGGCTTTTGGAAGTTGGATGCACGAGTAGAGCTCATACTCAGTACAGGTGAAGGCTATCAAAAGACTGGGAGCGACCAACTAAGAGAGCAATAATGACCATAATCATGCATGGAGACAAAACATTATTAATCAAAGCATAAAGTGATATTACAAGTCAAAAACTAAATGATCCTAGAGGCTTTAGGTGACTGTTTTGTAGTCATAACATGATGTAAGCATGTGCCAAGTCAACCCAATAAAGCATCAAAGGAGAATACCACAATATTATGCTTTTTATGATGGAAACAACACATGATTCTTTCAATGGCACATTAAGCAGTCTCAGCTATTTGAGAAAAGTCATGCTACAACAATAATTACTAAGAATATAATTAAAATAACATCCAACATAACATGCCAAAGTCTATGCCACAGTCTAAACAAGCTTCCTTTTGCACCACTATAAGCATGAAACATTTTACTCGTCTCCAACACCAATCAATTTATTTGAAACAACTATCATAGATAATAATCAATAAAGACCAGAGAGATAATCATACCTAACTAAATAAAACTAACAAGCTCTGTACAAAATACGAGTGGAAAACCAGATCTAAACGCAGTACTAACAAAAGAGAACACTCACAGAACAATAAGAGTGAAAACTAGAGTGTTCTATGCAATGAAAAAATGGAGCGTGTCTCTATCCAACACAAGAATGCAAGGATCCAACCAAGTTGATTACAGCAAACAAACAAAATAAAATTAAAACCAAAAATAGAGATGCTCCAGGAACAACACATAGGATATGAAGCAATAAAAATATAGTGTCTTGAAAGATGACCTGATATTTTTGTTGATGAAGAAGGGGATGCCTTGGGCATCCCCAAGCTTTAACGCTTGTACCTCTTGGATATTTTTTGGTGTGACATGGGCATCCCCAAGCTTGAGCTTTTGTCCATCCTTCATCTCATCATATCATTCTTCTCTTCCTACACTTGAAAACTTCCCTCATACAAAACTTCACACAATTTTCATTAGTAGAATTAGTGCAATCAAAATAACAAATCCACTTTGTTTCAGTTCTAACATATGTCAAACATCCATTAAAACACTACTGTAGCAACTTCTTCAAAAATCTCTTTCTCTCAAAAGAACTCAAAAAGAAAGAAAGAGGCAAATGCAAATAGTGGCAGAAATTTGTCAAAACAGAACAACAAGTAAAGATCGATTTTTTTTGAAAATCCTCTTTTGCTCAAATCGAAAAGTGCAAAATAATGAAAGTTAGATAATAACCTGGGGCATATGCTAAAAAAATTATCAGATCAATATGACGTTCTGGCCGGGAATACCAATTTGTTTGGTGACAGCACAGAATCCGTTTCAGGACATCAACTTCCCCATCTTACCTTCTTCCTATTAGAGGCTATTCTTTGCCCAAAAACGAAATAAAAAGGATAATGATAGGTTGTTACAGAGGTAACAACTTCCAATACTCAACCGAAGAAAAATTACAGAAATAAAACATGGGTTATCTCCCAAGAGTGCTTTTCTTTAACGCCTTTCAGCTAGGCTCAGTAGTTTGAGAAGATCCTCACATAAGAAATATGAATTGAAGTAAAAGAGAGTATCAAGAAGCAAATATAAAACAAAATTAAATATATCCCACTTCTTATGAAAAATAATCTTGTAAAGAAACAAGACATGGAAGCACAAAGCAACAAGCATAGGAAAGCAAAACAAGTGCAACTTCAAAATTTTCAACATAGAGAGGTGAAACTTAATATTGTTGAGATACATCAAATCATATTTCCGTTTCTCATAATAACTTTAGTAGCATCATGAATAAAATTAACAATAAAACTATCACATAAAAATTCTTATCATGAGCCATATGCATGAAATTATTACTCCCCGCATAAGCATAGTCATTCTTAGTAATTGTAGTGGGAGCAAATTCAATAAAATAGCTATCATTATTATTCTCATCACCATAATCATCAAATATAGGAGGCATATTATAATCATAATTAATTTTCTCCTCAATAGTAGGTGGACTAAAAATATCATCTTCATCATTGTAATCGTCATATATTGGAGGTATAGTATCATCATAAGCAACAAAATAGTTATCTTCCAAAGTGTGTTCATTTGTAAATATAGCATCACTGGAAGGAACAAGGATAGTACTAATAGTACAAAAATTATTAACATCATCATTTTCAGAATTGGTAGCCAAGAGATTTTCAATATCAAAAGTAGTGTGTTTTTCCCAATCATGATCACTACTATAGGTAACAGGCATAGGCTCATCATCGAGTTTAGACTCATCAACAAAAACTATAATAGGAGCAATATGTTTAGGGAAAAATACCGTTTGCTCTATCCTTTTACTCCTCATCCTCCTCTTCTTTTTCTTCTTCTTATTCTTCGTCTTCTTCTCTTTAGGAGGGAGAGGCTTAAAAGGAAGCTTCTCCCACATTCCGTGGTTTATTGTCAGAAACAATAGAAGAAACTTTGGAGGATTCCTCCTTTTCATTAATAAGAACAAAACACATATTAGTCATGTCATATTTTGGTAAAGTTTCATCTTTTACAATATTTTGTATATAAGTATTTGCATGGCAATTATCCACACAATAAAGATTACATCCATGTAGGACGCTATTCATATCAAAAGCACTCATATCTACCAAACAAGTTTTCGTTGATAACTCTTCATACCCCAAAAATAATGTAAGTTCATCATCCTGATTAGGAGTGATCATGTCATTGATGTCTACGCACGCTTCTATTCATGTAGACAGTGTTGGGCCTCCAAGAGCAGAGGTTTGTAGAACAGCAGCAAGTTTCCCTTAAGTGAATCACCCAAGGTTTATCGAACTCAGGGAGGTAGAGGTCAAAGATACCCCTCTCAAGCAACCCTGCAATTAAGATACAAGAAGTCTCTTGTGTCCCCAACACACCTAATACACTTGTCAGATGTATAGGTGCACTAGTTCGGCGAAGAGATAGTGAAATACAAGTAATATGGATGATTATAAGTAGTAATTGCAATCTGAAATAAAAATGGCAGCAAGCGAACTTGTAGCAGAACTTGTTGGAAACGGTGTTTCAATGCTTAGAAACAAGGTCTAGGGATCATACTTTCACTAGTGGACACTCTCAACAATGATCACATAATTGAATAAATAAAAGCTACTCTCAAACACTCTCTTGTTCGATAACAAACACCATTCATTGTGTAGGGCTGCAAAAGCACACCTCAAGCCGGAGTAAACAAGCTCCACAACGTCATAAAGGAATCACACACGATGAGCACACTGTCACCATCACACCGTGGAGAGTGACTCCGGAGTTCATATTAAAGTAACCTCCAGAGTGCATAATAGACAAGAGTAACATCTACATATTCAACTAGATTACAAAGCTCATGATCACATAAAGATCACACCATGGGAGAGAGAGATGAACCACATAGCTACCGGTAGAGCCCTCAGCCTCGGGGGAGAACTACTCCCTCCTCATCATGGGAGACAGCAACGGCAATGAAGATGGCGGTGGAGTCGATGGAGATGGATTCCGGGGGCACTTCCCCATCCCGGCGGCGTGCCGGAACAGTCCCCCGAACTTGGATTCGCGATGGCGGCGGCTACGTAACTTTTCGTGGAATATGACTGATCTCCTTAGGGTTTTCGCATCTGGGAGAATATATAGGTGGAAGGGCAGCGTCGGAGGAGTCCCGAGGGGCCCACCCCACATGGCGGCGCGGCCAGGGGTGGGGCCACGCCCCCCTATGGTGTGGGAGCCCCTTGGCCCCCCTCTGGCCCTTCTCTGGCTCTCCGGGTCCGTCTCGGCAAAATATCGACTTCTGTCTTCGTGGGGTCCAATTCCGAGAATATTTCCTGTGTAGGATTTCGAAACTAAAAACAGCAGAAAACGAGAACCGGCGCTTCGGCATCTTGTTAATAGGTTAGTCCCGGAAAATGCATAAAAATGATATAAAGTGTATATAAAACATGTAAGTATTGTCATAAAACTAGCATGGAACATAAGAAATTATAGATACGTTGGAGACGTATCAAGCATCCCCAAGCTTAGTTCCTACTCGCCCTCGAGTAGGTAAACGATAAATAGAATAATTTCTGAAGTGACATGCTACCAACATAATCTTGATCAATACTATTGTAAAGCATATGAGATGAATGAAGTGACTCAAAGCAATGGTCTATAGTTTACTAACAAATAGATAATGACTAAACAACTGAATCATATAGCAAAGACTTTTCATGAATAGTACATTCAAGACAAGCATCAAAAAGTCTTGCATAAGAGTTAACTCATAAAGCAATAGATTCTTAATAGAAGGTTTTGAAGCAACACAAAGGAAGATTTAAGTTTCAGCAATTGCTTTCAACTTTCAACATGTATATCTCATGGATAATTGTCAACACAAAGTAATATGATGAGTGCAATAAGCAAGCATGTAAGAATCAATGCACACAGTTGACATAAGTGTTTGCTTCTAACATAGAAAGAAGTAGGTAAACTGACTCAACATAAAGTAAAAGAAAGGCCCTTCGCAGAGGGAAGCAGGGATTAAATCATGTGCTAGAGCATTTCAAGTTTTGAAATCATATAGAGAGCATAAAAGTAAAGTTTTGAGAGGTGTTTGTTGTTGTCAACGAATGGTAGTGGGTGATGACCCACAAGTATAGGGGATCGCAACAGTCTTCGCGGGAAGTAAAACCCAATTTATTGATTCGACACAAGGGGAGCCAAAGAATATTTGTAAGCCTTAACAGCGGAGTTGTCAATTCAGCTGCACTGGAAACGGACTTGCTCGCAAGAGTTTATCAAGTAGTAACAGCTTTATAGCGATAGCAGTGGTGAAATATCAGCAGCAGTGTAACAAAGACAACAGTAGTGATTATAGTAAACAGCAGGATTAAAATACTGTAGGCACAGGGATGGATGAGCGGGCTTTGCATGGATGAGAGAAACTCATGTAACAATCAAGGTAGGGCATTTGCAGATAATAATAAAACGGTATCCAAGTACTAATCAATCAATAGGCATGTGTTCCATATTTAGTCGTACGTGCTCGCAATGAGAAACTTTCACAACATCTTTTGTCCTACCAGCCGGTGGCAGCCGGGCCTCTAGGGAATCTACTGGAAATTAAGGTACTCCTTTTAATAGAGCACCGGAGCAAAGCATTAACACTCCGTGAACACATGTGATCCTCATATCACCGCCTTCCCTTCGGTTCTCCCAATTTCTGTCACTTTGGGGCCTCGGGTTCCGGACAACAATACGTGTATACAACTTGCAGGTAAGATCATAAAGCAATGAATATCATCATGAATTGATAACATGTTCAGATCTGAGATCATGGCACTCGGGCCCTAGTGACAAGCATTAAGCATAACAAGTTGCAACAATATCATCAAAGTACCAATTACGGACACTAGGCACTATGCCCTAACAATCTTATGCTATTACATGACCAATCTCAGCAGGATTGCAATGTTCATAAAAGGATATGATAAAGTGGTATCTCGCTTGCCCGTATTTGTACAGCAAAACATAAATGCTCGGGCACCTTCGAAGTTCATGGAAAGACTGGAAGTAGAGATTATCAAAGATAAAAGCATCAAAGTTATACCACAGTTAATCACATTTTGGGACAATCATATTATACTAAGAATGACAGTTGTGCTCTCAAGAAGGTGCTCAAAGAAATGATGGAGACACAATGTAAACGTAAAAGATTGACTCTTCGCAGAGGGAAGCAGGGATTAACATGTGCTAGAGCTTTTCATTTGTAAAACAGGAGTAAAATTATTTTGAGAGGTGTTTGTTGTTGTCAACGAATGATAGCGGGTACTCTAACTACCTCGTCAACCGGACTTTCAAGAGCGGCTCCCATGAAGGACGTTATCTCTACCAGCAAGGTAAATCATCCATCTTCTCTTTTGTTTACACACGTACTTTATTTTTATTATGGATGACACTCCCCCCAACCTTTGCTTACACAAGCCATGGCTAACCGAATCCTCGGGTGCCTTCCATCAATCACATACCATGGAGGAGTGTCTATTTGCAATTTAAGTTGCTTACTGATAAATCAGGGCTAAACATGTGAAGAGAATTATTAATGAAAGTTGATTAATTGGGGCTGGGAACCCCGTTGCCAGCTCTTTTTGCAAAATTATTGGATAAGCGGATGTGCCACTAGTTGTCAACACCCGGATTTTTAGGTCCAGATGCCTATTATGTCATTCATCGCAATCCCAGGATAATGTTGTTGCGAGGCATAATAGTCGAATATCACAGTCATTATTTATTACAAGCCATAATGTCTTACAATCTTGAATCACATGATTCATATTACACAAATAGTTGATCTCACAATCAACAACATACATAAGTTCATACATAGCGGAAGCGTAATAGTAACGAGACTCTCTAGTCCACAGGCCAACATTTGACGTCAGAAACCCCTAGTTGTCGTAGGCGTCCTGCTGGTCATCCTCATGATAGTTCTGTTCCTCCTCGTACTCTGGCCATTTGAATAGCCAGGGACAAAGCCGTAAGTACTTCAAGTACTTGCAAACTAATACTATTGTAAAATGCCCATTAAAGAAACTAAGCTCTAATTTAACTTGCATAAGCCAAATTTTAGTTCACAAGCTTGGATCATGTACTAACTAACTTAAGTGGGAACATTAGTGTCATTCCCACATCATTGGTTCAAAACCCAAAGAGTCACCAAGTCACCATTCATATTTACTAAAGCTTTCAAAAAAATCTGACACCGGAAACTGTATGGCCTTTCCAACCGTCCGTAACCGTGGACACGGCTATTCGAATAGGTTTACACTCTGCAGAGGTTGCACACTTGTGCCACAACATTTGATTTCATCCGTCGGAATAGCTCCGAGTCACCGTAACACAGTACGCGGATCATCAACCATAACCTTTCACTTACACATCCTAGTATGAGCACCTCTCCCCATGAGCTTGGCCTCCCGAGTGAAAACCAACCGTTAACCCGGGAACCGCACGAGGCTTGGCCGTACAATTTCACCTCAATTCACATCCTTTCTCAACAACGGAGGCAGCCTCGGCATAACCCCTATGATGTGTGTTCGGAGGGAACTCATACTAAAATCTATAAACTTCCAGTTAAGCCCTACCCATAATCAGGTATTGTGGGGGTACTCAAAAATTGGAAAGGTATCGCATTCAAACCAATATCAGGTTTTTATCAAAAATCACCATCTTCTCTTGTTCACACTCAACTTCAAACTCTTCAATGGAATGATTCATCATTCCAAGGTTTCAAATTCAACCATTCACATGCTCCCATCTAATGTAGTCAAATTTTAGTATTTTAGCACTAGCACTAATCATGAGGGGTGCTACTTTGCTTTGCTATCTCTACTCATCTAGTAATCTTGTTCTCTATCCCAATTTTAATTCCTCTTTGGAAAACACAACAAGTAGAACTTGTATGGTGTACACATAAGATAGGCTTGTATAAAGAGAAGTAAGAATCATGGTGCCTTGCTCAAGGTGAGCTTTGCACTTTGCAAGAGTATTATCTTGCCTTGGTAGTTCTCTAGGTTTTCTCCTTCTTCTTCAGGGTAGAATTCTCCTTCCTCTTGATAATCTCCGGTGCTAGCGTCTAAATTTGAATACGAAGTATAATCACCAAACAAGCTCAAAAGCTATTCTACACACATTATTACTTCACACAAACTATACTAGGCACACACATAACATAAGTAAGTGTATTGGTGGGTGACTTGAGGAAAATGATTTCCTCTTATTCATATGTGATAAGTAATGTTCATATAGTGTTTGAGGAATAAATTCCTCTCATTGAACTCTTCTTAAGATTTAATTTCTCAATAGCAATACATGAATCCTATGTTGACCCAAGTCAACCATTCATCATCCTTATTGAAGAAAATGATTTAAATGAGGTGGATCACCTCATACTATTTAAATAACACTACATTTGATTTAAATCTCAAGTAATTCATATAAGAGAGTTTGAGACCAGGGGTCCAAACATCCCATGAATTCATGTGAGACAAGTTTAAATGAAGTATACAACTTCACGAGATTTACTTAAATAGTTTTGGACAATATCAACTAGTTAAACTAGCCAAATGATCCATTAATTAAACTAGGGCATGATCATGCAAAGTGACCACACCATTTTCTTGCAGAAACAATTAGTGTAAGTCATATGTGAGCTACTAGAGTTGGAATTAACTTAATATCTATTTTGGTTGATTTTTAATAATTATTTGAATAAGTAAAAGTCCCTGTCTTGTTATTTTTATCACATTTATTCTCACAAGAATCTGACCAAGGGACCAGTGGCATTAGTTAGATCTTTTTCTTAGCTTTCCAACAACATAAAGTTCATCAAATTTGGTTTAGCCAAATTCAATCTATTGAATTTCAAAGTTGGAACCAGTATTGAAATTAAATGGATTTGGATAAATCGAATTTGAATTACTGGGCTACGCGGGAAAGCTAACTGGGCCGAAACGTTTGAAAACGTCCCAAGGCCAGCCCACCACGCATCTGTGCACGCGCGGGCTGCCTGACAGTGGGCTCCACCCGTCAGCGACTCATAATAGCCGAAACGGTATGTTTTAAAGTGGATCGTTGGATTAGAATGAGATCGGACGGCGATCGGGCCATCGTCGTCTCCGGCGAGATGGGTTCACCGGCACGGCGGCGGTAGGGGGTCGGAGGCTCACCGTGGCTCCGGCTAGGGTTTGGCAGTGTGCTCGACGAGGTTGTAGACGACGGCGAGGCAGCCTGTAGCAGCGGCGTCGTCAGGGGCGGCCTCCTTCTCCGGCGATTGCTGCAGGGCTTCCGCGGCAGTGAGGCGTCGATTGGGCGGCGGCGGTGGCTAATCGATCATGGCGAGGTGTTGGGGAGGTCGAGGAAGAAGAGGGGAAGGTGGTGGTGTGCTTGGATCATCAAGGGGAGGTCTCCTTTTATAGGGCGTGAGAGGTGCCGTGGGTGCTGCGGCAAGTCGATAAGGGCGCGGCGTCTCCGGTGAGCTAGAGGGCTAAGCGACGACGGGGTCGTGTTCACCACGTCAAGGCGGTACTGCGAGCGTCAATGGCGCGGTAAATGGGGGCGTACGACGGTCGGGCGCGTCCGTGTACTGCCGCGGCCGTGGCGGAAGGAAGCTTCCTCTCCGGCGGCGGTAGACGCTAGGGGGTGACGCGAGCGTGTCCGGCGAGCTCCGCGTGGCGAGAGAAGTACTACGGCGCGCGGATATGGTCGGGTACGGCGAGATCTGGCGAGCGCCGCGTGGACGTGTCCGTGCACTGGGTGACGTCGCCATGCCGTTGGCGGCGTACCTGGGGCGTCCTGGGCGCGCGTCGTCCGGGGCTTGTCGGCGTCTCCTCGACCAACGGCGGGTACAGGCGATCTCCTGGGATCATGAGCGATCTCCTGGACATGGTGGCCGTGGCGATGGTGAAGAGCAATAGAGGGAGGCGTGTCGTGGGCGACGTGGCCGGCATGGACATGGCTAGGCCATGTTTGGTCGTGTCCAGGGGGTGCCAAGGCATGGGTTTGGTGTAGGAGGGTCTTGTGGTCAATGCTAGGTCAAGTGGTGAGCAAGTGGTGGCCTGGTTTGATCACATTTCAAAAATGGAGATTGTTACACTTGTTTCAATGTCTCATCTTGGCAGGCTTCTATCTCTTGATCCATGATGAATTTGATATGGTGATCTTTACAGAAGTTGTTCACCTTGTTGAGTACTTGGATGACATGCCAAGAGTTGGATTTGTTTGGTTTGGAAAAATTGAAATAGAGAGGCTCAAAGTAGGTACCGGACTATAAAAGTCGAAATGACCATGATCATATGTGATCATGTTTTCAATTTTGAAAATGGTTTGAAAAGTAAATCCTTGATCCTCAAAGTTGTATTCACTCTTTAATATCATAACACAATTATTGGTGAAGATCAAATGGGTCTAAGATCAAATTTACCAAAAATGACATAGACCTCATATTAGGGTTTTTAGGGTTTTTGTGATATTTGAAATCTTTCTCTTTTTGAGATATTTAATTTATGATGATCACTTGATCACTCTAGGGTTTTAGAGTTCATCACAAACACAAGTAACAAACATCATGGCATAGCACTCAAAATGCACAAGTCCTATGCAGGGTACTATATGCAAGTAAAAGTTTTTGTTGGTTCTAAAATTTGGATAATTGAAATTGTTCTTCTTCCTTTATTTAAAAATTGGGATGTTACAAACCCTTCCCCCTTACAAAAGATCTCGTCCCGAGATCTTAAAGAAAACTTAGGTACTAAAGAGATCTGGGTACTCCTTCTTCATATCTTCCTCTCGCTCCCAAGTGGCTTCATCTTCGGTATGGTTGCTCCACTGTATCTTCAGAAACTTGATGCTTCGGGTGCGGGTGGTTCGGTATGCTTCTTCCAAGATGCGAATCGGCACTTCGCGGTATGTCAGGTCTTGGTTGATATCCACCGAACGGTGATCGATGTTCTTGAACACTTCCGTCTTCTCGGGGACTTCCAGGCACTTCCGAAGGAGTGAGATGTGAAACACATCGTGCACCGCCGACATTTCTTCGGGTAACTCCAATTGATAGGACACTTCGCCTCGGCGACTGAGAACTTTGAAGGGTCCGACATATCGGGGTGCAAGCTTTCCTTTAAGCTGAAATCTCTGCATTCCTTTCAGGGGGGATACCTTGAGATAGACAAAATCTCCGATTTCGAAGGTCATCTCTCGGCGTCTCTTGTCAGCATAACTCTTCTGTCGGGACTGAGCGGTCTTGAGGTACTCTCGGATCTTGTGCACCTTCTCTTCGGCTTCACGAAGAACATCAGGTCCAAAGACTTGGCTTTCTCCGACTTCCGACCAGTTCAGGGGGGTACGGCACTTCCTTCCGTACAAAGCTTCAAAGGGGGCCATTTGTAGGCTGGCTTGGTAACTGTTGTTGTAGGAGAATTCTGCGTAAGGCAGGCAATCTTCCCACTTGGATCCGTACTCCAGTACACATGCTCTCAACATGTCCTCTAGTATCTGGTTGACTCTCTCGGTCTGTCCATCGGTCGCGGGTGATAGGCGGTGCTGAAATTCGGACGGGTTCCTAGTCCTTCATGCACTTTCTGCCAGAATCTTGAGGTGAACTGTGATCCTCTATCTGACACTATCGACTTCGGGGTTCCGTGCAGGGCGACTATTCTAGAGATGTACAGCTCAGCTAACTTTGGTCCTTGGTAGGTGGTCTTGACAGCGATGAAATGGGCTACTTTGGTCAATCTATCCACCACTACCCATATAGAATCGTTGCCTTTGCTTGGATTTGGGCAAACCGAGTGATAAAGTCCATTCCTACCGAGTCCCACTTCCATTCCGGAATACGCAAGGGTTGCGGCGAGTCCTGCGGGTCGCCGATGTTCGCCTTGACTCGGCCGACAGATATCACACTTGGCGATGTAGCTTCCGATCTCCCTCTTCATTCCATGCCACCAAAATTGTTCCTTCAAATCCTGGTACATCTTGGTACCTCCGGGGTGAATAGAGTATAGGGTGTCATGGGCTTCCTTCAGAATGACTTGCTTCAGGTCTGAATCCGATGGTACGCAGAGACGTCCTTTGTACCAAAGAACTCCGGCTTCATCAACGGTGAATCCTGGGGCTTTTCCTGCGACTATCTGGGTCTTGATCCCGTCAATGCTGGCATTTCCCATCTGAGCTTCCTTGATCTGACCAATCAAGGTGGGTTGTAGCTCCATGCTGGCTAGGAATCCTTCACTGACTAACTCCATTCTAAACTGTTCAAACTCCTGATACAAACTAGGTTGTTCTTCTGCTATCATTGAGTTTAACTGACACGACAGTCTACTCAACGCATCCGCTACCACATTGGCCTTGCCGGGGTGGTAGTGGATCTCCATATCATAATCCTTAATCAGTTCTAACCATCTTATTTGTCTCATGTTCAGTTCCTTCTGGGTAAAGATATACTTCAGGCTCTTGTGATCCGAATAGATCTCGCAGCGATTACCCATGAGGTAATGACGCCACACCTTCAGTGCTAAAACTACGGCTGCGAGCTCGAGGTCATGGGTGGGGTAGTTCTGCTCATGCTTGCTTCCAGTTGCCGGGACAAATAAGAGATCACTTTGCCTTCTTGCATAAGCACACATCCGAGACCAATCTTGGATGCATCACAGTAAACATCAAAGGGTTTGGTGATGTCCGACATGATCAGAATTGGGGCTGTGGTCAGTCTAAGCTTGAGTTGTTGGAAACTCTCCTCACATTTGTCCGTCCATTCGAACTTCTTATCCTTCTTCAACAATTGGGTCATTGGTCGAGCGATACTCGAAAAGCCTTCTACAAATCTGCGGTAATATCCGGCTAATCCAAGAAAAGCGCGGACCTCGGTGCAGGTGGTTGGGGCTTTCCATTCGGCAACAGTCTTGATCTTGGCGGGATCTACAGCAATTCCTCCTGCAGACAAGATATGTCCCAGGAATCCAACTTCCTTTAACCAAAACTCACATTTGCTGAACTTAGCATACAGCTTATGTTCTCTCAGGGTCTCTAGGACAGCTTCTAGGTGTTGCTCATGCTCTTCCTCAGACTTGGAATAGATGAGGATGTCATCGATGAAAACGACAACAAACTTATCCAAAAAGTTCATGAAGATCTTATTCATGAGATTCATGAAATAAGCGGGGGCATTGGTCAATCCAAATGACATGACATTGTACTCGTACAATCCATATCTGGTGGTAAAGGCAGTTTTGGGAATGTCCGACGCTCGAATCTTCAGCTGGTGGTATCCAGTCCTGAGGTCAATCTTTGAGAACACTATGGCTCCGGTCAGCTGATCAAACAGGTCTTCTATCTTTGGCAACGGATATTTGTTCTTGATGGTGACATCGTTAAGTTTACGATAGTCCGTACATAGACGACTGGCACCATCCTTCTTATCCACAAACAAAACAGGTGATCTCCAAGGTGACGCACTTGGTCTAATCAGACCTTTGGCTAACAGTTCATCCAGTTGCTTCTTCAGCTCTACCAGCTCTGCTGGGTTCATGCTTGTAGGCTCTACGGGCTATAGGTCCGGTTCCGGGAATTAACTCTATGATAAACTCGATATCCCGGTCTGGGGGCATACCGGGTAAACCATCCGGGAACACATCAGGATATCGACAAACGACCCTGATTTGATCCAGAGTTGGCTTGGCTACGCTTTTGTTGCAGGTAAACTTTCTAGGTAGCAGTTCAGAGACATGTTCCACTAAGATACCGGTGCTACTGGTCATGGTGATGGCTTTCTTGGCACAGTCAATCATTCCATGGTGTTTTGCCATCCAATCCATTCCCAGTACTACTTCCAAACCTTTGGTTCCCAAAATTATCAAATTGGCATAGAACTCTACTTCATGAATTCTGATGGATACATTTTTACAAAATTTTCTCGGCTTTAGTGGTTGATCCGGGGATTTGAACTATCATGACATGTTTCAAACTGAGGGGTTGAATTTTACTTGTTGATGCAAAATCTTCGGTGACAAAAGAATGAGATGCTCCGGAATCAAACAACACTCTGGCAGGTACTGAGTTGACAGGAAACATACCTAGTACAACATCTGGTGCTTCCTGGGCTTCTTCGGCATTCATGTGGAAGAGACGGCCGTTGCGGTTATTGGGGTTGTTGGGGGCGAACTTCTTTCCGGTGGAAACGCGGCGTTGCTGCTGAGCAGGTGCAGCGGTGTTGCCGGCGAGCTTGGCGAGTCTCTTGGGACACTCGTTGGAGTAGTGTCCCACCACTCCGCACTCATAGCAAGTGATAGTGGACATGTCCTTGGTTGCGACCGGAATGGCGTTGCTTCCAGTCCTTGGAGCGGTGTTGGTGTTGTTGTTGTTGTTGGGAGCTCTGGGCGGAGCGCGGTTGAAGTTGTTATTGTTGTTGTAGTGGTTGGTGTTGCCTCCTGGCTTGGAGTTTCCTCCACTCCGGTTCTGATAACCGGGGCGCGAGTTCTGCATAGGGGGCTTGTTGTTGTTCCTCGGAGTGAAACCTCCGCTTGAGCTGGGGCGATACTTCGGGGCATTGCTAGGCCCACTGCGGTGCATCATGCGACGCTTACGGTTCTCATTGGCTTGGTTCAGCTTGCCTTCCATCTGGATGGCGGAGTCAACAAGGGCTTCGAGGTCGGCGAAGGGGATGTTGACGAGAACGATCTCGCATCTCATCATGCGATCCGTTCGGGAATCTCTCCTGCCTCTTCTCAGTGGTGTCGGTCTCATCGGGGGCGTACCTTGACAGGGTAAGGAACCTGTCGCGGTATTCTACCACCGTCATGCGACCTTGCTTCAGTTCACGGAACTCATCCCTCATCTTCTTGATAAGACCCGGGGGTACATGGTACTTGCTGAACTTGAGCTTGAAGTCTGCCCAAGTCATGAACGGACCTCCATTCATGGCACGTGTGCTTATCCACCGAGCTCGGGCAGGTCCTGCGAGGTAATGAGTGGCAAACGGGACCATCTCGTTGGGTTCCACTCCCGCTACCTCCAGATTGTTTTCCATGGTTTGAAGCCGGTCATCGGCATCGAGGGGTTCCTCCGTCTTGCTCGAACACCGGAGGGTTGGTATTACGAAAGTTCTTGAGCTTGGATCCGGGATGATCATGGTTTCCATGGCCTTGGTTGGCGAGGTTTTGCGGTGCTGTGATGTTGGCTTGACGTTCAGCCCTTTCGGTCTCTCGTCCGCCGGCGGGGTTTGCGACGGTTGCATCATGGCATCGTTGTTGTTGCGATTGGGAGGGGCCATCTGAATGTACATAAGATTATAAGATAAGAGGGAAATTTTATGGTTTATTTTGAATAAGTTCAAAAACTTGTAAAAACTTGAATGCTTTGGATGACACACACAAACATTCATTCATTCATACCACATAACACATTACAAACTAACACTTCAACACTCCAATGGTTTTAAGAACCATTTCACATGCTACGATACAAAGGTCGGGATACAACTCATGCCTACATCCGTGCTCAAGTGCAGCTACCCTCGTCCTCCACATCGATAGGAACGACGTCATCAGGACCTGGCTCCAGAAAAGCGTAGTCCTCCTCCTCGGTGAACTCGTCCTCCTCGAAGTCGTCATCGTCACTCAGGAAGGCTCCTCCTCCCTGAATATCGATACCCGCTTCGTCTTCTTCCATCTCCTGGATCTGCTCCTCCTGAGCCTTCACCGTGGCCTCAAGTGACGCTATCTGAGCGCGAAGGCGTGTGATGGTGGCATCCTTCTTCGCGCACCTTAGGCGAAGCTTGTTGCGGTCCCTGGACGAGCATCTTGATAGCATCGCCATGGGTGGCCGGGCGATGTGCGTCCGGTTCGCGTACACCCGAGCGTTGTCTAGATCCTGCTGTGTATGATACGAGCATAAAGTCTAGGTGCTCGGCGTGGTGTCGCAGCTGCGGGTGCGGCTGCAGAGTCATGGGTGCTCTACGAGGCATCACGCCTCACTAGGTGAGCGAAGCGGGACGCAAGCGGGCGTACCACATTCTGTCCGCGAGGCGTGCCAATGCCTCCGAAGAGCTCTCGCTAGTCCGTCGAGCCGGTTGCTCTCACGGAATGAGAACGGAATCCTCTCCTCGGTTAGGAGACTCCATCGTGCCTCGCACATCCGCGGTGATAATCCACCGGAGTTCTCCACCGGGCTGATCGTTCACCTGAATTCCGTGGAACTCGGGAGGAAGTCGACCAAGGAAAGCGACGACGGCGGTGAGGTCATGTTCAAACACGAGGCTCCCACCGTTCCCGAGCGATAGAACTTCGCGTTGATGGGTTCATTGGGCTCCATCTGAAAGCGAAAAGGTTGAGTAAGTTAGAGAGTGAACAAGTGGGGCAAAATTTTAAGTAGATTCAATTTAGAAGAGCACATTATTCATCAAATTTCGAAATAGTCTCAAAGGCAAGAATGCGAGTAAATTTTCATAAATATTTACTTCATTTGATTTCAAAGTTAAGTTTTCATGAACGTCCATTCTAACTAGGGTCTTCTAAGGTCAAACAATGGCTCTGATACCAACATGTCAACACCCGGATTTTTAGGTCCAGATGCCTATTATGTCATTCATCGCAATCCCAGGATAATGTTGTTGCGAGGCATAATAGTCGAATATCACAAGTCATTATTTATTACAAGCCATAATGTCTTACAATCTTGAATCACATGATTCATATTACACAAATAGTTGATCTCACAATCAACAACATACATAAGTTCATACATAGCGGAAGCGTAATAGTAACGGGACTCTCTAGTCCACGGGCCAACATTTGACGTCGAAACCCCTAGTTGTCGTAGGCGTCCTGCTGGTCATCCTCGTGATAGTTCCGTTCCTCCTCGTACTCCGGCCATTTGAATAGCCAGGGACAAAGCCGTAAGTACTTCAAGTACTTGCAAACTAATACTATTGTAAAATGCCCATTAAAGAAACTAAGCTCTAATTTAACTTGCATAAGCCAAATTTTAGTTCACAAGCTTGGATCATGTACTAACTAACTTAAGTGGGAACATTAGTGTCATTCCCACATCATTGGTTCAAAACCCAAAGAGTCACCAAGTCACCATTCATATTTACTAAAGCTTTCAAAAAAATCTGACACCGGAAACTGTATGGCCTTTCCAACCGTCCGTAACCGTGGACACGGCTATTCGAATAGGTTTACACTCGCGAGAGGTTGCACACTTGTGCCACAACATTTGATTTCATCCGTCGGAATAGCTCCGAGTCACCGTAACACGATACGCGGATCATCAACCATAACCTTTCACTTACACATCCTAGTATGAGCACCTCTCCCCATGAGCTTGGCCTCCCGGTGAAAACCAACTCGTTAACCCGGGAACCGCACGGGGCTTGGCCGTACAATTTCACCTCAATTCACATCCTTTCTCAACAACGGAGGCAGCCTCGGCATAACCCCTATGATGTGTGTTCGGAGGGAACTCATACTAAAATCTATAAACTTCCGAGTTAAGCCCTACCCATAATCAGGTATTGTGGGGGTACTCAAAAATTGGAAAGGTATCGCATTCAAACCAATATCAGGTTTTTATCAAAAATCACCATCTTCTCTTGTTCACACTCAACTTCAAACTCTTCAATGGAATGATTCATCATTCCAAGGTTTCAAATTCAACCATTCACATGCTCCCATCTAATGTAGTCAAATTTTAGTATTTTAGCACTAGCACTAATCATGAGGGGTGCTACTTTGCTTTGCTATCTCTACTCATCTAGTAATCTTGTTCTCTATCCCAATTTTAATTCCTCTTTGGAAAACACAACAAGTAGAACTTGTATGGTGTACACATAAGATAGGCTTGTATAAAGAGAAGTAAGAATCATGGTGCCTTGCTCAAGGTGAGCTTTGCACTTTGCAAGAGTATTATCTTGCCTTGGTAGTTCTCTAGGTTTTCTCCTTCTTCTTCAGGTAGAATTCTCCTTCCTCTTGATAATCTCCGGTGCTAGCGTCTAAATTTGAATACGAAGTATAATCACCAAACAAGCTCAAAAGCTATTCTACACACATTATTACTTCACACAAACTATACTAGGCACACACATAACATAAGTAAGTGTATTGGTGGGTGACTTGAGGAAAATGATTTCCTCTTATTCATATGTGATAAGTAATGTTCATATAGTGTTTGAGGAATAAATTCCTCTCATTGAACTCTTCTTAAGATTTAATTTCTCAATAGCAATACATGAATCCTATGTTGACCCAAGTCAACCATTCATCATCCTTATTGAAGAAAATGATTTAAATGAGGTGGATCACCTCATACTATTTAAATAACACTACATTTGATTTAAATCTCAAGTAATTCATATAAGAGAGTTTGAGACCAGGGGTCCAAACATCCCATGAATTCATGTGAGACAAGTTTAAATGAAGTATACAACTTCACGAGATTTACTTAAATAGTTTTGGACAATATCAACTAGTTAAACTAGCCAAATGATCCATTAATTAAACTAGGGCATGATCATGCAAAGTGACCACACCATTTTCTTGCAGAAACAATTAGTGTAAGTCATATGTGAGCTACTAGAGTTGGAATTAACTTAATATCTATTTTGGTTGATTTTTAATAATTATTTGAATAAGTAAAAGTCCCTGTCTTGTTATTTTTATCACATTTATTCTCACAAGAATCTGACCAAGGGACCAGTGGCATTAGTTAGATCTTTTTCTTAGCTTTCCAACAACATAAAGTTCATCAAATTTGGTTTTGCCAAATTCAATCTATTGAATTTCAAAGTTGGAACCAGTATTGAAATTAAATGGATTTGGATAAATCGAATTTGAATTACTGGGCTACGCGGGAAAGCTAACTGGGCCGAAACGTTTGAAAACGGCCCAAGGCCAGCCCACCACGCATCCGTGCACGCGCGGGCTGCCCGACGGTGGGCTCCACCCGTCGGCGACTCATAATAGCCGAAACGGTATGTTTTAAAGTGGATCGTTGGATTAGAATGAGATCGGACGGCACTGGGCCATCGTCGTCTCCGGCGAGATGGGTTCACTGGCACGGCGGCGGTAGGGGGTCGGAGGCTCACCGTGGCTCCAGCTAGGGTTTGGCAGTGTGCTCGACGAGGTTGTAGACGACGGCGAGGCAGCCTGTAGCAGCGGCGTCGTCAGGGGCGGCCTCCTTCTCCGGCGATTGCTGCAGGGCTTCCGCGGCAGTGAGGCGTCGATTGGGCGGCGGCGGTGGCTAATCGGTCATGGCGAGGTGTTGGGGAGGTCGAGGAAGAAGAGGGGAAGGTGGTGGTGTGCTTGGATCATCAAGGGGAGGTCTCCTTTTATAGGGCGTGAGGGGTGCCGTGGGTGCTGCGGCAAGTCGATAAGGGCGCGGCGTCTCCGGTGAGCTAGAGGGCTAGCGACGACGGGGTCGTGTTCACCACGTCAAGGCGGTACTGCGAGCGTCAATGGCGCGGTAAATGGGGGCGTACGACGGTCGGGCGCGTCCGTGTGTCTGCCGCGGCCGTGGCGGAAGGAAGCTTCCTCTCCGGCGGCGGTAGACGCTAGGGGGTGACGCGAGCGTGTCCGGCGAGCTCCGCGTGGCGAGAGAAGTACTACGGCGCGCGGATATGGTCGGGTACGGCGAGATCGCGGCGGCGCCGCGTGGACGTGTCCGTGCACTGCGGGTGACGTCGCCATGCCGTTGGCGGCGTACACGGGGCGTCCTGGGCGCGCGTCGTCCGGGGCTTGTCGGCGTCTCCTCGACCAACGGCGGGTACAGGCGATCTCCTGGGATCATGAGCGATCTCCTGGACATGGTGGCCGTGGCGATGGTGAATAGAAATAGAGGGAGGCGTGTCGTGGGCGACGTGGCCGGCATGGCCATGGCTAGGCCATGTTTGGTCGTGTCCAGGGGGTGCCAAGGCATGGGTTTGGTGTAGGAGGGTCTTGTGGTCAATGCTAGGTCAAGTGGTGAGCAAGTGGTGGCCTGGTTTGATCACATTTCAAAAATGGAGATTGTTACACTTGTTTCAATGTCTCATCTTGGCAGGCTTCTATCTCTTGATCCATGATGAATTTGATATGGTGATCTTTACAGAAGTTGTTCACCTTGTTGAGTACTTGGATGACATGCCAAGAGTTGGATTTGTTTGGTTTGGAAAAATTGAAATAGAGAGGCTCAAAGTAGGTACCAGACTATAAAAGTCAGAAATGACCATGATCATATGTGATCATGTTTTCAATTTTGAAAATGGTTTGAAAAGTAAATCCTTGATCCTCAAAGTTGTATTCACTCTTTAATATCATAACACAATTATTGGTGAAGATCAAATGGGTCTAAGATCAAATTTACCAAAAATGACATAGACCTCATATTAGGGTTTTTAGGGTTTTTGTGATATTTGAAATCTTTCTCTTTTTGAGATATTTAATTTATGATGATCACTTGATCACTCTAGGGTTTTAGAGTTCATCACAAACACAAGTAACAAACATCATGGCATAGCACTCAAAATGCACAAGTCCTATGCAGGGTACTATATGCAAGTAAAAGTTTTTGTTGGTTCTAAAATTTGGATAATTGAAATTGTTCTTCTTCCTTTATTTAAAAATTGGGATGTTACACTAGTCCATTATGAAAGTATGTCAGGAGTAAATGACAAGATTGAAAGATAAACACCACATATTTCCTCATGAGCTATAAAACATCGACACAAATTGAGAAGTATTTTGAAGGTTTAAAGGTAGCACATGAGAATTTACTTGGAATGGTTTGAAATGCCATGCATAGGTATTTATGGTGGACACTTTGGAATAACTTGGTTTTCAGGGGTTTGGAAGCACGAGCAGCGTTCCCGCTCAGTACAAGTGAAGGCTAGCAATAGACTGGGAAGCGACAATCAAGAGAACAGTAACTGTCTTAATCATGCTTGGGACAAAATAAATTAACGGAGGCATAAAAGTGATACAAGAACTCTGAGGTAAAGTAAATCATCGAGGCTTAATTGACTTTTGTTCAGTCATATGCATGCGTGAGCATGTGCCAAGTTGATTCAAGTGAATTATTCGGAGGAGGATACCACAATGTCATATCTATGAATAAAACAATGCAAGCAAATATTTATGACATGCTACTCATATTAATAAATTGGATCTAAACATGAGAGATCATGAACTACTAGACTTTCTTAAATGACATATACCTCACATGAACCAACTAAGAATGCTCACATGGATGAGTATATGTACAAAAATGAAAACAAATAGAGTTCATACCAGCCTCTCACCACAGTCGAATTGTCGTAGATCGTCATTATTGCCTTTTCACTTGTGTAGCTTGAATAATATGAAATGAAAACCAAACTCCTGCCACCGAAGACCACTGAACTCCATAATTAACTTTACAAAACCAAAGAAGACCAGCAAATATTTTTGGTGTTTTCGAATTGGAAACAAGAACAAAAGGAAACAAGCAAACAAAGCAAAATCTTTTTGGATTTTCTTATAGCAAACCAACGATAGCAAATAAAGCAAAATAAAAGCAAGAAACCAAAATAAACAAATGGTAAAGAGAAAAACAGAAATATTTTTGGTCTTTTTGTGTTTTAGGAAAGAAACAAAGCAAAAACAAGAAAATGAAAACTAAAAGAATCACATAAACACAAAGCAGCGGAAATTCGTCAAACTTGACAGCAGTACAGTAATCGATTTTTAAGAAATTCTTCCGCTAATCAGCTCGAAAAGTGTTCAACTAATGAAAGTTAGATAACAACCTGGGGAACATGCAAAAAAATTGGCTTCGCAAAATAACGTTCTGGCTGTTTTTGAGAATTTTTTTGGTATCAGTCCAGAATCTGTTTTCAATCAGCACTTCCCCAAATATCATCTCCCTCTTATTAGAAAACCACTTTAAGAAGCTAAACAAGTATGTACAGGTATCCAGCAACTATAATATGCAATGAATGAGTGATGCCGGTATACCTCCCCTCAAGCTTAGGCTTTTGGCCTAAGTGGAGATCAATCTAAAGCATCTTGCAAAACAAGTAGTACTACAGCAAGTAAAACAAGTGGAGGAAGAAAGAAATATTGTTTAGCTCTTTTATGCATATAAAATGTACTTGTTAACAAGGTTGATCAAGTCTTGCCACCAAATAAATTTTACATGACATAAGAAGAAATAAACCTCAAATCAATCATGTTACCTTGTATTGAATTGATATGGATCCAATCATAATACTTTGATATCCTTGCTTAGGATCATATATAGGACAATCAATAGTTCCCACTTTGATAGTTCTCACATTAGAAATTGTATTAACTCCACATACTTTATCAATCCTCTTGGGAAAATAAACGGTATGCTCCTTGTCATCGACATTGAAAGTAACTTTTCCTTTATTGCAATCAATAACAGCCCCTGCGGTGTTAAGAAAAGGTCTCCCAAGAATAATAGACATATTATCATCTTCAGGCATTTCCAACACAACAAAATCAGTTAATATTAAGCAATTATTAGTAAATTGAACAGGAACATCCTCACATATACCAACAGGAATAGCAGTAGATTTATCGACCATTTGCAAAGATATATCGGTTGGTATCAACTTATCTAAATAAAGTCTCTTGTAAAGAGAAAAAGGCATAACACTAACACCTGCTCCCAAATCACATAGAGCGAGTTCTAACATAATTATTCTTGATGGAACAAGGAATAGTCGGTATACCTGGGTCGCCCAGCTTCTTTGGAACTTTTCCATTGAAAGAGTAATTAGCAAGCATAGTGGAAATCTCCTCATTAGGAATTTTCCTTTTGTTAGAAACTATATCTTTCATATACTTTAAATAAGGAGGCAATTTAATAGCATCAGTCAAAGGGATTTGCAGGAACAAAGGTTTCATCCAATCACAAAATTTATTATAGTGTTCTTCTTCCTTTGATTTTAGTTTCTTAGCAGGAAAAGGCATTTGCTTTTGAACCCAAGGTTCTCTTTCATTACCATGTTTCTTAGCAATAAAATCTTCTTTAGTATACTTTTTATTTTTAGCATGCTTTTCGGGTTCATCTTCAACCTCTTCTTTATCGAAGCATCATTCTTATCATTATCTTTATCATGTTCATTACCACTTTCAGTTTCAGCATCGAAATAGAAATACTATTAGGATCATTAACGGGCTCGGAGGATTCTACAACAATTTTATGTTTCCTTTTCTTTTTCTTAGAAGGAGCACTAGTTTCAGTTCGTTGAGAATCTTGTTCAACTCTTTTGGGATGCCCTTCAGGATATAGAGGATCCTGGGTAGAAACACCGCCTCTAGTTGTTACTTCATAAGCGTGTTTTTCTTTAGAATTATTTTTTAACAAGTCATTTTGCACTTTAGTGAGTTGATCAATTTGAGTTTGAACCATATGAAAATGTTTAACAAGCATCTTAACATCATTGGAGGTTCTCTCCACAATACCATGCAATTCACTAATAGCTCGAGAATTTTCCATTAAATGATTCTCTACTCTCATATTAAAATTATTTTGCTTAACAATATAATTATCAAACTCATCTAAGCATTGATCGGGAGGTTTTGAGTACGGAATATCTTCCCTAGTAAAGCGTTGAAGAGAGTGTACCTCAATCATGGATGAAGGGGGAGTTATCTTGCATAAATCTTCTATGGGAGGTAAATTCTTCACATCTTCGGATTTAATACCCTTCTCTTTAAGAGATTTCTTGGCTTCCCTCATATCTTCATCATTTAATTTAATCATACCCCTCTTCTTCAATATTGGTGTCGGGGTTGGTTCAGGTGTGACCAATCATCATGATTCCGGCCTATTCTAGCCAATAATTCTTCAGCGTCGTCTGGAGTTCTTTTCCTGAAAACACAACCAGCACAACTATCCAGGTATGCCCTAGACTCAATGGTTAATCCACTATAAAATATATAAAGTAAATCATGCTTTTCAAAATCATGTCCAGGCCGAGCTCTAATAAGAGAGCAAAATCTCGCCCAAGCCTCAGGCAATTTCTCTCCATCTTCCTGGTCAAAATTATAAATTCTCTGCAAAGCAATATGTTGAGCACTAGCAGGAAAGTATTTCCGAAAGAAAACAACGAGCAATTCACTTGGACTATCAATAGAATCAGGTGGCAAACAATTATACCAAGTTTTAGCATCATCCTTTAATGAGAAAGGAAAAAAATTTAGCAACGAAATAAGTACGCTTCTTAACATTATCAGAAAACAAGCTACTCAGAGTAGACAGCTCAATCATGTGTTCTACAACACTTTCTTTTTCAGTACCACAAAAAGGTATTTTCTCAACAATAGATATATGAGATAAATCAAGAGAAAAATCATAATCCTTATCCTTAATGTTTATAGGAGATGTGGCAAATTTAGGATCAGGAGACAGTTTATATCTAACAAAGACGTTGTGCAAGAAGCTTTTTAATATTACTTGTACCAGTAGTAGCATTGCATTTATCAATGAAATCATCATCAAGTTTACATAATCTTCATCAAGATCATCACTAGAGTATTCAACGAGACTCGGTGAATTAACGAGTGTAGCAGCATTTTCATTAGGAGTTTCGGTACTTTCAATTTGTCTAGACCTAGCAATTGTAGCATCTAGAAAAGATCCTAATGAACCATCATTATCAAGCACAGCAGAAGCATCATCAAAATTGTAAGAGGAACTTTCAGATCTAGGAGAAGTACCAGCATGTGAAGCTTGTGGTGGTGAAACAAGTTTATCTATCACAGATGGTGAATCAAGAGCAGCAGAGGTACTCAGAGTTGTACCTTTTTTTTGTAGTGGATGGTAATATGGCGACTTTAGTATCGCGAGGTTTACCCATGATGGAGAATTTTTGCAGCGAACAATATCAATCCAAGTGAACTTGCATATAAATCTATGCTCCCCGGCAACGGCGCCAGAAAATAGTCTTGATGACCCACAAGTATAGGGGATCGCAACAGTCTTCGCGGGAAGTAAAACCCAATTTATTGATTCGACACAAGGGGAGCCAAAGAATATTTGTAAGCCTTAACAGCGGAGTTGTCAATTCAGCTGCACCTGGAAACAGACTTGCTCACAAGAGTTTATCAGTAGTAACAGTTTTATAGTAGTAGCAGTGGTGAAATATCAGCAGCAGTGTAATAAAGACAACAGTAGTGATTATAGTAAACAACATGATTAAAATACTGTAGGCACAGGGATGAATGAGCGGGCGTTGCATGGATGAGAGAAACTCATGTAACAATCAAGGTAGGGCATTTGCAGATAATAATAAAACGGTATCCAAGTACTAATCAATCAATAGGCATGTGTTCCATATTTAGTCGTACGTGCTCGCAATGAGAAACTTGCACAACATCTTTTGTCCTACCAGCAGGTGGCGATCGGGCCTCTAGGGAATCTATCGGAAATTAAGGTACTCCTTTTAATAGAGCACCGGAGCAAAGCATTAACACTCCGTGAACACATGTGATCCTCATATCACCGCCTTCCCTTCGGTTGTCCCAATTTCTGTCACTTTGGGGCCTCGGGTTCCGGACAACAATACGTGTATACAACTTGCAGGTAAGATCATAAAGCAATGAATATCATCATGAATTGATAACATGTTCAGATCTGAAATCATGGTACTCTGTAACATCCCAAATTTTACAATTAAGGATGTTAATAGTTGCATCATATCATCATGGCATACTATTTTAAAATTTGCATATTTGATTTCCAAATTATTCCAAAATTATGCTTAGGGCTAAAATCTAAATAAATGATTTACTTTCACAGATTTTTATATGGTTTTTGTTTTACTATTTTCAAAGTTGTAAAGCTCGTATAAGATAAGAAACAAAAGAAAAAAAAAGAAAAAAAAGGGAATGACCTGATCAGACTTACCAAACGAAGCACCGTCCTCCGCGCGTGCGCGTGCGCGACCGATCGGCCAGGCCGGCCAGCTAGGCAGCGGAGACCAGCTCTCTATCTCTTCCTTTTTTTCTTTTTCCTCCAACGCTGACAGCTGGGCCCGCGTATCATCTTCAACCTCCTGCACGAGTTCAACATCAATACGAGACTCTCAAACTGACTCGAAAATCTCCAAATTTTCGTCCCGATTCCGTTCGAATCCGTGTCCCCTATTCCACGAAAACTCCTCTATATAATCCCCCGCATCAGCCCCTCTCCGTTTTTCCAAAAATCGCAAACCGTAGATCACCAGAGGGCTCGTTCCGATCTCGCCGGAGTTCGTCGTTGCGAACTTGAAGTCGAGGTTCCAGGACCTCCCTGCCACTGCTTTTCTCTCCAAGCTTCCTAGATCGTCGATCGCATCCTTCTCATGTCTTTTTCCCTCACGCAGGACCACGGAAACGACCAGACAACGACGCCGGAGTTTCGCCGAACTTCATCGTTTTCAGCCGGAGTTAGGCGCCGTTCGGAAGTAGGAGAGCCGCTGACGAGGACGGAGAAGGAGATCTCTCGTCAAGCCACACCTCGCCGTCACCTTCGTCGAGCCGGGAGACCACCACACCATCTCCATCCACGCCCGGCCGCCGCGTCTGTTCTCATCCACCACCGGTAACGCTCCAGCATCGTGTGTAGAAAGTAGTACATATGAATCAAGGGAAAATCTACACATAAGCGCCGCACTGCGAGGCTTCCCGTGCGGCGGAAAAAACACATCGCTCTCCTTAGGAAGCGATTACATCTTATCCTCACGATGCTAAACTGCTAGTCACCTAGTCACCTTATCCTCTACCACCCCATTGCTTTTCTGTGGAACCCCGACGGGAAGCAGCACCAAGAGGGGAGAGGAGTAGCAGCCTGCCATCGCCGTCGAGCACGAAGCTGCCCGGGAGGGGGCCCGTCGCTGCTGAGGACGGAGCCGCGCGGGGAGGCCGCCGTTGCCGACGCAGCGGTGGAGGGCGTTGCCGCCGCCGAAGACGGAGCCGCGCGGGGAGGCCGCCGTCACCGACGCAGCGGTGGAGGTCGTTGCCGCCGCCGAGGACGAAGCCGCACGGGGAGGCACCCGTCGCCGACGCAGCGGTGGAGGTCATCGCCGCCGCCGAGCACGGTGCCGCGCGGGAGGCCATTGTTGCCGACGCAGCAGGGGAGGTCGTCTCAGCCGCCGAGCACGGACCGCGCGGGGAGGCCGCCGCGGCCGAGCACGAAGCAGCGCTGGAGGATGCCCAGAGGGGCGCCGAGCACGCCGCTGAGCACGCTCCGGAGGGCCGCCGTCCAGCACGGATCAGAGAAGGCCACCGAAGCCGAGCACGCAGCAGAGAATCTGTTGTCGACGAGGGCGGGCAGACAGGACAGGGGTCTTCCGTTGTCCACGAGCTCAGGATGGGAGTCTCAGGTCGACGAGAAGATGGAGCTACCAGCGCTGTCCATGTGCGCCATTGAGCAACATGAGCGAGGAGACGAATCTGATCATCTCCCATCTTTGCTTGTGTAATAGTAGTAATTGACAGATTAATTTGTGGTAATTGCCCGATTAGTTTGTGGTAGTTGCCATTTTTTTACTAACAGGAGTGGTAAGAATCCTAATTGCCTGATTAATTTCGAGCGACTGCCAAATTAAATTAGTCTAATTTCCTGATTAATTAGAAGCCTGGTGAATTTATCCCGGTGACTTCATCCTGGTTAAAACATGGCAACTAAGTGAAATTTATCTGGCAGGGGCAGTTTTGCTTCTTTTGACTAGTCCGTGCTAGTTCATGGCATAGAAAAAGGTTGTTTGGCTTTTTAGGATTATACCTCATGTCAGCCACAGCAATGAACGCAACAAACGTGCAGTGTTTTCTATCCTACGACTGCAACGCGTACGGGCCGCTCAAAGCGAAATAAAGGGTCAGCCGAGTTACCAGCGGGGCGTCGCACGGGATGGAAAATATGCGGCGCCGCCGCGTAGTCCAATCCATGAATCAATACACCAGTATCAGTTTATCATGTTTTGCCACGTGGGCTGTTCAGTCCCACTACGCGCTAAATTAGATCGATTCCAATGCTTACTAGCTCACGGCAAAACTTTGAAAAATCATAACATTAAATTTAGATCTTCGTTTTAGTTAATTTCTTTTACGTTAGTTTCGTGGTTAAATTCTCTATCTGCTATTGTAAAATTTTCTAATTATAGAGTTTTCAAATCTGTCCCTTCGCCCCCCCCCCCCGAGTTTTCAAATCTGTCACTTTTTTTTTAAATAAAATAATTAAATTCGGTCGCGCATGTGATCGATCGGATCAGAAAACTGCTAGCTCATGCTACATGTTAGACTTCAAAAATTTGTAACTTTAAATCTGCAACTTCGTTTTAGATTTTGCTTTTACGTTGAATTCGTAATCAAATCCCCTATCCATTGATACTAATTTTACAAATTATAGAATTTTTAATTTATCAGTTAAAAATTGAATTTTAGTACATTAGTACGTTGAATTGTTCACGTGTCGCCGGAGCCGAGCTGAAGCCGAGCCAAGCCGTCAGCCAAGCCGCGAGCCGAAGCCGGAGCCGAGGAGCGCCACAACCGTCAGATCAAGATCGGATGTCCCGAGACGCGCCACGTCCGTGCGAAAAAAACAACGAAATCTGAATACTTCCGAAAATTATAATTAAATAACCGTAACTCCGTTTTAATCGATTCTTTTTGCGTTAGTTTCAGAATTTCATTATCTACACATTAAAGCTGGAATTTTCGAATTATAAGTAACTAATTTTCACGTTTTCAATTAATACATGTTGTAAATCCATGCGTACATGTTAGATATCAATGCATGGGATGCTCCCTGCATGTTAGACTTAATGCGTAATATTTTTGGTCGAAATTAAAGTATTTTATCATTATATATAATTGCATGCATGCATATAGTGTGAAACCTTATTGTTGCATTGGTTATTCATTGAAATTATTTTTCACCTTTGCGATAGATTGTGCGGAGTGCGCGAGTGCTCCTGAGGAGGAATTTTGTTTGGAGTGCTGTTCGGATCAAGGCAAGTTACACATTTGTTCAAGTTGTCCCAAGTTTTCTACTATGCATGTCTTTTTCCTTCAAATGATTAGTATGCATGTGTAGGTTGTTTTGGTAGATTTTACTTGGTGGATATTTTGCAAGTCGCGTGCTATTTTGTAGATTGCCATGAGTAGAATTATACTTAGAAATAATTCCACTTGATATCATGGCCATAGGAATCCTAAATTTTTCTAAGTGCTATGCTTATGCTATATAAATATCGAAAGGGTTCGAAACAAGAAAATTTTCTAAGTACTTGAGCTCTGTTTATGAGCGCAACTTTTCTCCCAAAAGTCTTCTTCAAAATAAAACTAAGTTTTCTTCTGGGCGGAATGATTTTGAGTTTTTGACGGGACAACGAGTGTGGAGATTGGTGGAGGACTGCCGCCCAGGATCAAAGAAGTCTGCCATATTCCAGATGTCAGAAGCTTCCAGTGCAACCACAATACAATATGGGCTCTGTCTTGGCTAAGTACTTAGTGGGAAACCTCGCCCGGGTACCGCCATTGGGAGGAATTTTGGGCACGGGCGGATCCGGAAGGTGGAGGGGCTACTAAGGAAAAGTTTCGTCGTGACCTCGTCCTGGCCTTAATGAAGATGAAGAATTTTGGCAAAAAGGCTTGGTTGTGAATTGTGGGTAAAGAGCGCAACCTCTCGAGAGTGTTAACCTGACCGATCAGCCGTGTCCACGGTAACAGGACAATTGTGAGCATCTGAAGGATGGAGCCTCTGAATGATTTCCTCTCTTTTTCTAAGTAAATGTTCTCAAAACCCTATGGCGTGTGTAATATCGTTCATAGGTGGGTTTTTGGGGTCTTGGTGTGTAATATCCAAGTGCTCGGTACTTGGTGTGTCATATCCAAGTGTTAGGTTGATTTGGACACTTGGTGTGTAATATCCATGTGATCCACTCAGCCAATTTTATTTATCAAAATTTTGCAAAGTAGGGTAAAAGATTTTCTCTCTTTACTAAGTAAAAATTGGCTTTACGCAAATAAACCTCAAGCCTCCTCTTGTCTGCCTTGCATGTAGATTTAGTCATTTTCCCTTCTTGGTGTAATTTGCCATACATTCAAAGTATTGACCAATTCATTGGCTGCACTCATGTGCAGAATACGAAGGTTGAAGAAAGGTGCGCTAGGATCGCGGGTCTACACTCAATGAGCCTGTGGCGTTGATGGACTCAATTTATATTTTCCGTTGCTTTTATTTGAGCTAGCCTTGAGCTATGCAAAGTTGTAATAATTTAAACTCTGGATTTATTCGATTCGTGTAATAATGACATTGTGTTTTACATGGTATTTCATCGACTGTGAGTGCTAGCTTATGATCCAGGGACTAGCATGTTAATCACAGGGACTAAGGATCCTACCCGATCCAAGGTCATTACATACTCGGGCCCTAATGACAAGCATTAAGCATAACAAGTTGCAACAATATCATCAAAGTACCAATTACGGACACTAGGCACTATGCCCTAACAATCTTATGCTATTACATGACCAATCTCATCCAATCCCTACCATCCCTTCAGCCTACAGCGGGGGAATTACTCACACATGGACGGGGGAAACATGGCTGGTCGATGGAGAGGCGTCGGTGGTGATGATGGCGATGATCTCCTCCAATTCCCCGACCCGACGGAGTGCCAGAACGGAGTTTCTGGTCCCGAGATGGAGTTTCGCGATGGCGGCGGTGTTCTGGATGTCTTCTGGCGATTTCTTCTAACCCCCCGTGCGTTTTTAGGTCGAAGACGCTAAGTAGTCGAAAAGGGGGCGTCGGAGGCTGGCCGAGGGGGCTCACCATAGGGCGGCGCGCCCCCCTCCTAGGCCGCGCCGGCCCATGGTGTGGGGGCCGTGGGCCCCCCTAGCTTGTCCTTCTGGCTCCGTGAATCTTCTGAAAAAATAAGCCCTTGGGCATTAATTCCGGGGATTTTCCTGAAAGTTGGATTTCTGCACAAAAACGAGACACCAAATCAATTCTGCTGAAAACAGCGTTAGTCCGTGTTAGTTGTATCCAAAATACACAAATTTGAGGCAAAACAATAGCAAAAGTGTTCGGGAAAGTAGATACGTTTTGGACGTATCAGTGGGCACTCTAACCCCCTCGTCAAACAGACTTTCAAAGAGCGGCTCCCATGAAGGACGTTATCTCTACCAGCAAGGTAGATCATCCCTCTTCTCTTTTGTTTACACATGTACTTTTGTTTTATTTATGGATGACACTCCTCCCAACCTTTTGCTTTCACAAGCCATGGCTAACCGAATCCTCGGGTGCCTTCCAACATTTCACATACAATGGACGAGTGTCTATTGAAAAATTAAGTTGCTTACTGATGAATCAGGGCAAAACATGTGAAGAGAATTATTAATGAAAGTTAATTAATTGGGGCTGGGAACCCTGTTGCCAGCTCTTTTTGCAAAATTATTGGATAAGCGGATGTGCCACTAGTCCATTGGTGAAAGTTAGCCCAACAAGATTGAAAGATAAAACACCACATACTTCCTCATGAGTGATACGTCTCCAACGTATCGATAATTTCTTGTGTTCCATGCCACATTATTGATGTTATCTACATGTTATATGCACACTTTATGTCATATTCGTGCATTTTCTGGAACTAACCTACTAACAAGATGCCGAAGTGCCGGTTCTCGTTTTCTGCTGTTTTTGGTTTCGAAATCCTAGTAACGAAATATTCTCGGAATCGGACGAAATCAAAGCCAAAGATCTTAGAATCCCGGAAGCATTCGGAACACACCGGAGAAGTCGAGGGGGGCCACAGGCCCACCAAACTACAGGCTGGCGCGGCCGAGAGGGGGCCGCGCCGCCCTATGGTGTGGCCCCCCGTCAGCCCTCCGCGCCGCCTCTTCGCCTATATAAAGCCCCCGGATCGAAAACCCCGATGCGAAGAACCACGATACGGAAAACCTTCCGGAGCCGCCGCCATCGCGAAGCCAAGATCCGGGGGACAGGAGTCTCTGTTCCGGCACCCTGCCGGAGCGGGGAAGTGCCCCCGGAAGGCTTCTCCATCGACACCGCTGCCATCTCCACCGCCATCTTCATCACCGCTCGCTGCTCCCATGAGGAGGGAGTAGTTCTCCATCGAGGCTCGGGGTCTGTACCGGTAGCTATGTGGTTCATCTCTCTCCTATGTGTTTCAAAACAATAATCTCATGAGCTGCCTTACATGATTGAGATTCATATGATGATGCTTGTAATCTAGATGTCATTATGCTAGTCAAGTGAGTTTTACTTATGTGATCTCCGGAGACTCCTTGTCCCACGTGTGTAAAGGTGACAAGTGTGTGCACCGTGTGGGTCTCTTAGGCCATATTTCACAGAATACTTACTCAATGTTGAATGGCATAGTGAGGTGCTTATTTATATCTCTTTAAGATTGCAACATGTTTTGTATCACAATTTATCTATGTGCTACTCTAGTGATTTGTTATTAAAGTAGTTTATTCCTCCCGCATGTGTGCAAAGGTGACGAGTGCGTGCACCGTGTTAGTACTTGGTTTATGCTATGATCATGATCTCTTGTAGATTGCGAAGTTAACTATTGCTATGATAATATTGATGTGATCTATTCCTCCTACATATGCATGAAGGTGACAAGTGTGCATGCTATGCTAGTACTTGGTTTAGTCTCGTTGATCTATCTTACACTAAAGGTTACTAAAATATGAGCATTATTGTGGAGCTTGTTAACTCCGGCATTGAGGGTTCGTGTAATCCTACGCAATGTGTTCATCATCCAACAAAAGTGTAGAGTATGCATTTATCTGTTCTGTTATGTGATCAATGTTGAGAGTGTCCACTAGTGAAAGTCTAATCCCTAGGCCTTGTTCCTAAATACTGCTATCGCTGCTTGTTTACTGTTTCACTGCGTTACTACTGCTGCATTACTACTGCTTGTTTACTGTCATGGGCAAAGCACTTCTCTGGTGTCGTTGCCGTTGCTACTACTTATTCATACCACCTGTATTTCACTATCTCTTCGCCGAACTAGTGCACCTATTAGGTGTGTTGGGGACACAAGAGACTTCTTGCTTTGTGGTTGCGGGGTTGCATGAGAGGGATATCTTTGACCTCTTCCTCCCCGAGTTCGATAAACCTTGGGTATCCACTTAAGGGAAACTTGCTGCTGTTCTACAAACCTCTCGCTCTTGGAGGCCCAACACTGTCTACAAGAATAGAAGCTCCCGTAGACATCAAGCACTTTTCTCGGCGCCGTTGCCGGGGAGGAAAGGTAAAAGGCACTCATACTACGGTCCCGGGTAAAGTATTTTTCCGGCGCCGTCGTGTGTGTGCTCGAAGCTATTTCCTTTAGATCCTGCAATTGCATCTTGTTGTTTCTTGTTTACACTAGTTTGGCATAATGTACAAGAGTGAGCTTCTTATTCTATTTCCTGATTTAAAACATGGATTGTTTGATGCGAAAATTAAAAAACCTATGAAATCTTATTTGCATGCTGGTAGTAATATTAGTATGAACGCTTTGACCACCATTGTTGATAATGATATAGAAAGTTCTAAGCTTGGGGAAGCTGGTTTGCATGATATTTTTAGTCCCCCAAGCATTGAGGAGAAAATTTTCTTTGATGATACTTTGCCTCCTATTTGTGATGATTATAATAGTGGTCTTTTGGCGCCACCTACTATGGAGAGTAAATTTTGTTGTGATTATACTATGCCTCCTACACTTGATGAAAATAATAATGATAGCTACTTTGTTGAATTTGCTCCCACTAGAACTAATAAGAATGACTATGCTTATGTTGGGAGTAGTAATAATTTTATGCATGAGACTCATGATAAGAATGCTTTATGTGATAGTTATATTGTTGAGTTTGCTCATGATGCTACTGAAAGTTATTATGAGAGAGGAAAATATGGTTGTAAAAATTTTCATGTTACTAAAATGCCTCTCTATGTGCTGAAATTTTTGAAGCTACACTTGTTTTATCTTCCTATGCTTGTTACTTTGCTCTTCATGAACTTGTTTATTTACAAGATTCCTATGCATAGGAAGCATGTTAGACTTAAATGTGTTTTGAATTTGCCTCTTGATGCTCTCTTTTGCTTCAAATACTATTTCTTGCGAGTGCATCATTAAAACTGCTGAGCCCATCTTAATGGCTAAAAAGAAAGAACTTCTTGGGAGATAACCCATGTGTTATTTTGCTACAGTACTTTGCTTTATATTTGTGACTTGGAAGTTTTTTACTACTGTAGCAACCTCTCCTTATCTTAGTTTTGTGTTTTGTTGTGCCAAGTAAAGTCTTTGATAGTAAAGTAAGTACTAGATTTGGATTACTCACGCAGAAACAGATTTCTTTGCTGTCACGAATCTGGGTCTAATTCTCTGTAGGTAACTCAGAAAATTATGCCAATTTACGTGAGTGATCCTCAGATATGTAAGCAACTTTCATTCAATTTGAGCATTTTCGTTTGAGCAAGTCTGGTGGCCTAATAAAATCCATCTTTACGGATCTGTTCTGTTTTGACAGATTCTGCCTTTTATTTCGCATTGCCTCTTTTGCTATGTTGGATGAATTTCTTTGATCCATTAATGTCCAGTAGCTTTATGCAATGTCCAGAAGTGTTAAGAATGATTGTGTCACCTCTGAACATGTGAATTTTTATTGTCCACTAACCCTCTAATGAGTTGTTTCGAGTTTGGTGTGGAGGAAGTTTTCAAGGGTCAAGAGAGGAGGATGATATACTATGATCAAGAAGAGTGAAAGCTCTAAGCTTGGGGATGCCCCGGTGGTTCATCCCTGCATATATCAAGAAGACTCAAGCGACTAAGCTTGGGGATGCCCAAGGCATCCCCTTCTTCATCGATAAATTATCAGGTTCCTTCTCTTGAAACTATATTTTTATTCGGTCACATCTTATGTGCTTTACTTGGAGCGTCTGTGTGCTTTTGTTTTTGTTTTTGTTTGAATAAATTTGATTACATCATGCTTGTGTGGGAGAGAGACACGCTCCGCTGGTTCATATGAACACATGTGTTCTTAGCTCATAATATTCATGGCGAAGTTTCCTCTTCGTTAAATTGTTATATGGTTGGAATTGGAAAATGATACATGTAGTAATTGCTATAATGTCTTGGGTAATGTGATACTTGGCAATTGTTGTGCTCATGTTTAAGCTCTTGCATCATATACTTTGCACCTATTAGTGAAGAAATACATAGAACATGCTAAAATTTGGTTTGCATAATTGGTCTCTCTAAGGTCTAGATAATTTATAGTAAGGTGTTTGAACAACAAGGAAGACAATGTATAGTTTTATAATGCTTGTAATATGTCTTTTATGTGAGTTTTGCTGTACTAGTTCATACTTGTGTTTGTTTCAAACAACCTTGCTAGCCTAAACCTTGTATCGAGAGGGAATACTTCTCATGCATCCAAATACTTGAGCCAACCACTATGCCATTTGTGTCCACCATACCTACCCACTACATGGTATTTTCCCGCCATTCCAAAGTAAATTGCTTGAGTGCTACCTTTAAACAATTCAAAATTTATCACCTCTGATTTGTGTCAATGTTTTATAGCTCATGAGGAAGTATGTGGTGTTTATCTTTCAATCTTGTTGGGCAACTTTCACCAATGGACTAGTGGCTTCATCCGCTTATCCAATAATTTTGCAAAAAGAGCTGGTAATGGGATTCCCAGTCCCAAATTAATTAACAAAAATAGACACTCCTCCATGGTATGTGATTGTTGGACGGCACCCGAAGGATTCGGTTAGCCATGGCTTGTGTAAGCAAAGGTTGGGAGGAGTGTCATCATAATAAAACTAAAATAAAAAGGCACTCCTTCATGGTATGAGATTGTTGGCGGGCACCCGAGGATTCGGTTAGCCATGGTTTGTGAAAGAAAGGTTGGAAGGAGTGCCACCCAAAAATAAAATAAAATGGGAGCCGCTCTTTGAAGGTTTGTCCGGCAAGGGGGTTAGAGTACCCGCTACCATTCGTTGACAACAACATACACCTCTCAAAACTTTATTTTTATGCTCTCTTTATGTTTTCAAAATAAAAGCTCTAGCACAAATATAGCAATCGATGCTTTCCTCTTCGAAGGACCATTCTTTTACTTTCATTGTTGAGTCAGTTCACCTATTTCTCTCCATCTCAAGAAGCAAACACTTGTGTGAACTGTGCATTGATTCTTACATATTTGCATATTGCATTTGTTATATTGCTTTGCATTGACAATTATCCATGAGATATACATGTTATGAGTTGAAAGCAACCGCTGAAACTTCATCTTCCTTTGTGTTGCTTCAATACCTTTACTTTGAATTATTACTTTATGAGTTAACTCTTATGCAAGACTTATTGATGCTTGTCTTGAAGTACTATTCATGAAAGGTCTTTGCTTTATGATTCAGTTGTTTACCCATGTCATATACATTGTTTTGATCGCTGCATTCACTACATATGCTTTACAAATAGTATGATCAAGGTTATGATGGCATGTCACTCCATAAATTATCTTTGTTATCGTTTTACCTGCTCGGGACGAGCGGAACTAAGCTTGGGGATGCTGATACGTCTCCAACGTATCGATAATTTCTTGTGTTCCATGCCACATTATTGATGTTATCTACATGTTATATGCACACTTTATGTCATATTCGTGCATTTTCTCGGAACTAACCTATTAACAAGATTCCGAAGTGCCGGTTCTCGTTTTCTGCTGTTTTTGGTTTCGAAATCCTAGTAACGAAATATTCTCGGAATTGGACGAAATCAAAGCCAAAGATCTTAGAATCCCCGGAAGCATCCGGAACACACCGGAGAAGTCGGAGGGGGCCACAGGCCCACCAAACTACGAGCTGGCGCGGCCGGAGGGGGGCCGCGCCGCCCTATGGTGTGGCCCCCCGTCAGCCCTCCTGCGCCGCCTCTTCGCCTATATAAAGCCCATGGATCGAAAACCCTGATGCGAAGAACCACGATACGGAAAACCTTCCAGAGCCGCCGCCATCGCGAAGCCAAGATCTGGGGGACAGGAGTCTCTGTTCCGGCACCCTGCCGGAGCGGGGAAGTGCCCCGGAAGGCTTCTCCATCGACACCGCTGCCATCTCCACCGCCATCTTCATCACCGCCGCTGCTCCCATGAGGAGGGAGTAGTTCTCCATCGAGGCTCGGGGCTGTACCGGTAGCTATGTGGTTCATCTCTCTCCTATGTGTTTCAATACAATAATCTCATGAGCTGCCTTACATGATTGAGATTCATATGATGATGCTTGTAATCTAGATGTCATTATGCTAGTCAAGTGAGTTTTACTTATGTGATCTCCGGAGACTCCTTGTCCCACGTGTGTAAAGGTGACGAGTGTGTGCACCGTGTGGGTCTCTTAGGCCATATTTCACGAATACTTACTCAATGTTGAATGGCATAGTGAGGTGCTTATTTATATCTCTTTAAGATTGCAACATGTTTTGTATCACAATTTATCTATGTGCTACTCTAGTGATTTGTTATTAAAGTAGTTTATTCCTCCTGCATGTGTGCAAAGGTGACAGTGCGTGCACCGTGTTAGTACTTGGTTTATGCTATGATCATGATCTCTTGTAGATTGCGAAGTTAACTATTGCTATGATAATATTGATGTGATCTATTCCTCCTACATATACATGAAGGTGACAGTGTGCATGCTATGCTAGTACTTGGTTTAGTCTGTTGATCTATCTTACACTAAAGGTTACTAAAATATGAGCATTATTGTGGAGCTTGTTAACTCCGGCATTGAGGGTTCGTGTAATCCTACGCAATGTGTTCATCATCCAACAAAAGTGTAGAGTATGCATTTATCCGTTCTGTTATGTGATCAATGTTGAGAGTGTCCACTAGTGAAAGTCTAATCCCTAGGCCTTGTTCCTAAATATCGCTATCGCCGCTTGTTTACTTGTTTCACTGCGTTACTACTGCTTGCATTACTATCGCTTGTTTACTGTCCTGGGCAAAGCACTTCTCTGGTGTCGTTGCCGTTGCTACTACTTATTCATACCACCTGTATTTCACTATCTCTTCGCCGAACTAGTGCACCTATTAGGTGTGTTGGGGACACAAGAGACTTCTTGCTTTGTGGTTGCAGGGTTGCATGAGAGGGATATCTTTGACCTCTTCCTCCCTGAGTTCGATAAACCTTGGGTATCCACTTAAGGGAAACTTGCTGCTGTTCTACAAACCTCTGCTCTTGGAGGCCCAACACTGTCTACAAGAATAGAAGCTCCCGTAGACATCAATGAGCTATAAAACATTGACACAAATAAGAGATAATAACTTTTGAATTGTTTAAAGGTAGCACATGAAGTATTTACTTGGAATGGCAGAGAAATACCACATAGTAGGTAGTTATGGTGGACACAAATGGCATAGGTTTTGGCTCCAGGTTTTGGATGCACAAGAAGCATTCCCTCTCAGTACAAGGCTTTGGCTAGCAAGGTTGTTTGAAGCAAACACAAGTATGAACCGATACATCAAAAATTACATAAGAACATATTGCAAGCATTATAAGACTCTACACTGTCTTCCTTGTTGCTCAAACACTTTTACCAGAAAATATCTAGACCTTAGAGAGACCAATCATGCAAACCAAATTTCAACAAGCTCTACTACAGTTCTCCACTAATAGGTTTAAACTACATGATGCAAGAGCTTAAACATGATATACTTGAGAGCTCAAAACAATTTCCGAGTATCAAATTATTCAAGAAAATATACCAACTACCACATGCAGCATTTTCTGTTTCCAACCAAATAGCAATAAGTGCAGCGGCTTTCAGCTTTTGCCATGAACATTAAAAGTAAAGCGAAGAACACCAGTGTTCATATGAAAAAGTGGAGCGTGTCTCTCTCCCACACAAGCATGTTAGGATCTGATTTTATTCAGAGAATGAAAATAACAAAACGAAAATAAAAGCACACAGACGCTCCAAGTAAAGCACATAAGATGTGACGGAATAAAAATATAGTTTCACTAGAGGTGACCTGATAAGTTGTTGATGAAGAAGGGGATGCCTTGGGATGAACCACGGGGGCATCCCCAAGCTTAGACTTTTCACTCTTCTTGATCAGATTATATCCTCCTCCTCTATTGATCCTTGAAAACTTCCTTCACACCAAACTCAAAGCAATCTCATTAGAGGGTTAGTGCATAATCAAAAATTCACATGTTCAGCAAGGACACAATCATTCCCAACACTTCTGGACATTACCCAAGGTTACTGAAATTTAATGGAGCAAAGAAATCCACTCAAACACAGTAAAAGAGGCAACGCGAAATAAAAGGTAGAATCTATCAAAACAGAACAGTCCGTAAAGACGAATTTTTTCGAGGCACTTAACATGCTCAGATGAAAAAGCTCCAGTTGAATGAAAGTTGTGTACATATCTGAGGATTACTCATGAATTTTTCAAGATTTTTAGATTTTCCTACAGAGAGAACAAGTCAAATTCGTGACAGCTAAAAATCTGTTCCTGCGCAGAAATCCAAATCTAGTATCAACTTTCTATTAAAGACTTTACTTGGCACAAAAACGAAATAAA
The DNA here is from genome assembly GCF_022539505.1 of Lolium rigidum. Lineage (NCBI taxonomy): Eukaryota > Viridiplantae > Streptophyta > Magnoliopsida > Poales > Poaceae > Lolium > Lolium rigidum. Next base: position 151,078,232 of record NC_061510.1, read on the forward strand.
CATGATAAGGAGAGGTTGCTACAGTAGTAACAACTTCCAAGACACAACAAAACAGTAGCAAAATAAAAATATGGGTTATCTCCCAAGAAGTGCTTTCTTTATAGCCATTAAGATGGGCTCAGTAATTTTAATGATGCTCTCGCAAGTAATAAGAGTTGAAGCAAAAGAGAGCATCAAAAGAAAATAAGAAACGCTTTTAAGTCTAACCCACTTCCTATGAAAAGGAATCTTGTAAATAAACAAGTCATGTAAGCATAATGCAATAAGCATAGGAAAACAAGACAAGCGCAACTTCAAGATTTTCAGCAAAAAGAGAGGTGTTTTAGTAACATGAAAATCCCTACAACCATATTGTCCTCTCTCATAAAGATTTTCAGTAGCATCATGAACAAACTCAACAATATAACTATCACATGAAACATTCTTATCATGAGCTACATGCATAAAATTATTACTCTCCACATAAGCATAGTCATTACTATTAATTGTAGTGGGAGCAAATTCAATAAAATAGCTATCATTATTATTCTCATCACCATAATCATCATATATAGGAGGTAAAGTATCATCAAAGTAAATTTTCTCCTCCATGCTTGGGGGACTAAAAATATCATGGTTCATATGCATAAAAGTATCATTATTTTTGGCATAAGAAAAACTCTTCTCATTAATAGTAATTGGAGCAGGATCATTATCAAGAATTTGAACATGGTAAACAAGTTGCGTACTAAGGGAATGGTTTTTGGCAATCCCATCATAACTATGACAAGTTTCATAAGGATAATTATAACCTGTGCCATAGCCATCTCTATAACGATTATCTAAGCCCGAAGATATAATATCATCATTTGAGGGAACATGGATAGTGCTAACATCATTACTTTCATAATCGGTACCAAAGAGATTTCCAGTATCAAAATTAGTGTGCTCTTCCAAATCATGATCACTAATATAGGTAAAGGGCATAGGAAGATCATTGTACTCAGATTCATTATCATAATAATCATTACGAGCAACATACTTACGGTTACCTATCGTTATCTCATACACGCGGGGATATGCCGTTACCTCTTTCTTTTTATTCCCCCTCTTCTTCTTCTTCTTCTTCGTTCCCTTCTTCTTCTTCTTCTTTTCCCCTTTAGGAGGGAGAGGCTTGAAAGGAAGCTTCTCCACATAACCTGGTTTGTTATTAGAAACAATAGAAGAAACTTGGGAGGATACCTCTCTTTCATTAATAAGAACAAAACACATATTAGTCCTGTCATATTTTGGTAAAGTCCCATCCTTTATAACACTTTGTATGTAGGTGTTGGCATGGAAATTATTAACACAATAGAGATAACATCCATGCAACACACTATTCATATCAAGATCACTCATATCTAACAAAGAATTTTTTCTTGATAACTCTTCACACCCTAAAAATAAAGTAAGTTCATCATGCTGATTAGGAGTGATCATGTTATCACAATATAGTCTTGAAGTACTCATTAAATTCGAAATACTATCATCATGACCAGAACATTGAAAATTAAAATGACCCACTTCATAGCAAAGTTCACAAATAAAAGGATGGAGGTAACAAAATTTTTCACCAAGATCATCTAGAGCCTTGTACCACATTCTAGTTTTTTCATTCCTGTGATGGATAAAATATTCATCTTCGATTTGATTAATTCCACAAGGTCTATGCATTCCACAAAAATTAACATGCTTATAAGAAATAGTATTTTCAGAAGTTTGGGCATGTTTATTGCAATCATTAACAACAATTTCATTTTCCATGCAAGTGTCTTTGAAAGGTTCATGATACACGCCCCAATTTTCTTTAGGAACATTAATATGAGAAGAAAAGGTTCTACAACAATCAACAATAATTTGAGAATCAAGTCCATAATTATCACTAAGCTTTTGAAAACCAGCAGTTTCAATGAAAGACTTAATGCATTCATATTCATAGTTTATACCTGATTCTTTACCTTTGTCGTTCTCCCAATCTTCAATATTGCTTTGAATTCTTTCAAGAAGATCCCATCTAGCTTCAACCTCCTTTCTTGTGAAAGATCCCTCCAAACAGGCATCTAGATAGTCCTTGTGGTGTCCTGAAAGCTTTGCATAAAAATTATTAATAATAACATTACGGGGGAGCTCATGAATGGGACATTTGAGCATTAGTGACTTCAATCTCCCCCATGCTTGGGAAATACTCTCCCCATCACGAGGATAAAAGTACTATCAACATGCACTTTATGAGGAGGATAAAATTTAGAATAAAAGAGAGGTACAATTTCCTCCCAACCAATAGATCGACCATTCTTCAGCATCCTATACCATTCCGCAGCTCTGCCCTTCAGAGATATAGAGAATAGCTTCCTCTTAACTTGGTCCTTTGAAATACCTGCACTCACGAACAACTCGCATAATTCATGTATAAAGAGTAAATGATCACTAGGATGGACAGTCCCATCTCCAAAATAGCAATTGTTCATAGCAAGTTCAACAATTTTTGTAGGTATCTTGAAAGGAATACTTTCAGTAGGTGGGTTTAAAATATCACAAGCATCATTAGAGTTATCGCATATGGGAGATAAAGTATTATCAGAGCAAATTTTCTCCCCTAAAGCTGGGAAGCTAAGAAGATCATAAAAACTAGCTTCCCCAAGCTTAGACTTTTCCATAGCATTAGCAATAATTGCGTTCATACTAATAACATTGCTACTAGCATGCAAATAAGGTTCAATAGGTTTTTTAATTTTCGCATCAAACCATTCATGTCTTAGCTCAGGAAAAAGATGTTATCACCAGAATTTGACCGGATCAGAGGTGGGCCGCGATCAAGATGGGCTTGAAGATTATATACGGAAGAAGATACGTGAATCGGCCTTATATGCAAAGTTTGGGCTAGTTTGCCCTTGTATCTGTAACATAGTAGATTACGTGTCGGTTAGTTAGAGTTTGCCTCGTGCACGGTTGGGATTATTCCCACGTTAGAAAGTCCCCGGACTATAAATATGTATCTAGGGTTTATGAAATAAACAACAACCAACGTTCAACACAAACCAATCTCGGCGCATCGCCAACTCCCCCGTCTCGAGGGTTTCTTCCGGGTAAGCACCATGCTGCCTAGATCGCATCTTGCGATCTAGGCAGCACACGCGTTTATTCGTCATCCATGCGTTGCTCGTACTGAAGCCTTTTTGATGGCGAGCAACGTAGTTATCATAGGTGTTTTAGGGTTAGCATCGTTCTTCGTATCATATGCTATCGTCGTGCAACCCTTAGACATCTAGCCGCCCTTACGCCTGTCACGGGTGTAAGGGCGGCACCCCGCTTGATCATTATTTAGTAGATCCGATTCGTTATGATTGCTCCTTGTTCTTCAAGGATTAGTTTAATATCTGCATTGTTAGGCCTTACAAAGGGTTGGAGGATCCAGCGGCGTGTAGGGTGTCGTTTGCTAGCCCTAGACAGGACGTTCCGAGGATCAACCTCGTGTTGGTTTTTAGGCCCTGTCTAGGATCGGCTTACGATCACCGTACGCGAGCGCGAGGCCCAATCACGAGTAGGATGTTCCGATTGTGCGGTGAAAACCCCGGATCGTAGTAGGTCGCTTTCAGCTTTATCTTGATCAAGCAGGACCACCATCCGATCGTACACCTCGTACGCATCATGGGTGGATCGGCTCTTTGAGCCGATTCACAGGACAACCTAAGAGCCGATCGAGGCTCGTATTTAACGTTTACGTGTATGCCATGCAGGAAACTAAGCGAGGCATCATCCAACACCTTCCTGACCAGGTATAGGTCAGGTGGCACGCCCTTGCGACAACATCGGACGCGTGCGTGCCGGAGGCTTTGCGGGCCGTCGCTCGGAGGGACCAGGGCCAGCCGCAGTCCTGGGAGATTCCCGGCTCTACGGTGTTGCCCGTCGCTGCCCGCCGGTGGGTTTCTGACCGCAACACATTCTGGCACGCTGATGACCCACAAGTATAGGGGATCGCAACAGTCTTCGAGGGAAGTAAAACCCAAATTTATTGATTCGACACAAGGGGAGGTAAAGAATACTTATAAGCCTTAACAACTGAGTTGTCAATTCAGCTGCACCTGGAAAAGCACTAGCAACAGGGGTGATGTGAAAGTAGCAGTGATATGAGAGCAGTAGTAACAGTAACACAGCAGCAGTAATAGTAATATGAGAGCAATGGCACCAGAAGATAGTTGATACTACTTCCAATGACATGAAGAACGAGTATATGATGATGAAAGATGGACCGGG